>NC_067232.1:24342274-24668774 GCF_019924925.1 Ctenopharyngodon idella
GAATATACCCGGATTCTCGGTACTACAGAAATGTGGTTATCGTCACATTTTCAAAATTTCCGTACCGACTTGGTACCGAAGTACCGGTACTTTTGACAACACTATTCCTCTCTCTAAAGAACTTTGAGGGGAACATATAACCAATATGTTTTTCTCCAGCGTACAACACTATTGTAAGTGTACAGGGTTTTTTTTTTCCACAGTGGATGCATAAGAGACACGTAGTTCATATTAAATACATGGACTCCATTTTTGATATTGCATACCTCCTGACAAAAATAAAGAAATTATTGAGACAGATTTTTATCATAATATAATATTTGATAATAAATCCTTAGACCTTTCTAATGATTTATAGACATACTGCTTGCATGTTAACAGGTAACCCCACATTTTGTCATACAAGTTTTAAATATTATTTTCTAATTATTATAGTTATATTTTATAATTAAATACTAATGCTAAATACTTTAATAATGAAAGTTATTACAACAGTAATATTTCTTATTTGGTTTAATATTTTTATTTAGCGATAATGATAATAATAATAATAAAAATAATTAGTCAAAATAATATATTAGCACAAAATTTCGGGCCAAATTGTGCAGCCCGACAAACAAGCAAAACAAGCCTGGTATTGTTTATTATTTTATTTTTTTTCATTTGTTTTATAAAATCGCATTTTAAATCGCAATTTTAACCAGAAAAATTGCAATTAGATTTTTTCTTTAAATCGTGCAGCCCTACGAGGTAGTATGTCCCAAAGCTTGCATACTCTTCTGTGACACACTTAAAAGTATGTACTTTTTCTTCACAAAAACAGGACATACTTTTAGGGCGTAGTATAAGTAGGCAAACTGGGACACAGCACATGTTGTCTACAGCACATTTTAGAGTTTTCAGTAAACTGTTAGTAATGTAATCTGTCCATGTTTTCAATCATGTTTTCAGTCATGTGAGCTTATTTGAGCCTCATGAACGACAATTCTTTTGCTGCAGAGGAAATCTATAGTTAGTCACCATGAAATCAAAATGGACAATTCTTGTTTTTTATAGAATATTGCAGTATTTATTAGAAATTATTTATCTGTGCACATCTTTTTTTTTTTTTTTTTTTTTTTTTTTAATTCATGTGCCCTCGTAATCTTTAATCAAAATAATTTCCCCGCAATGACATCTTATTTCTTCTCTGAAAACATGTTTACTGGCGTGAGGGTAGGACAAACTGTCACTCACATGAGATAACAGCAAAAGCAAACCATAACCATCCAACTATCCAATCAATTCCCGATGGAAAAAAGAAAATCAAGTCCTGCTCTACACTTTTTTCTTATTCGAAAAGTGGTTTCACTCGGATATACGTCACAATAGGGAAGAAAAGACTATCGCAACTTCCATTTCATGCCGACATATGTGGTGATAAAATAAAATTATGACTGTTAAAATATTTAATCTGAATCAAGCTCTCTATGAAATGTGAGAGAAAATCTTTATTTGGACAATAGAAATAAAACTGAAAGGGAAATGTCATGGAAATGTATTTAAAATTCATAAGGAAAAAACAATTACATTAGAGAGGGCCAACAAAAACACAGAAGTGCCACTGTCTGCAAATGCTGGTTGATTAATTATTACTAATCACAGATTAATTAAAGCGACAGTATACTGCGCCTTTATCTGGTATAGTAGCATGTTTGAAAAAGGAGAAGCAAATCCACTTGTAATCCACCTTAAATCCAAAATAACCCAAATGCACCTTAAATCTGGAAGACATCTGTACTTAAACAACACAAGTTGTTTCCATTCAGCTGCAAACATTTATTCACACACTCTTACTTTAGCACAAACATTCAGACTACAATGTTTAGATAATTTATCACGTGAAACATAATTTCAAAAAGTCCAAAACCACTAAATACTGCACAAAATCAGTCTGCCAAAACGCATGAATGTAAAACAGCTCACCCAGGCAACTAAGGAAGCAGTTACAGGCAAAACGCTCAGCTTATGATTCTTGCACCCTATTATTTGCATGCAACACTTCTAGGCACGAACACATTTGTGTGACTGTGAAACCATAGGGATGCGATACTTGTAAAGAATATATTGCTTTTGATAATGCTTTTTGATTCTAGCATGACAGGTTTGTCGAGACAGGTGTCAGAATGAGACATTTTCAGATGAAAAGATAGAATGAGACAGGATCAAATGATGTCAGTTCATCATGTGACAGAAGCAGGTGTGTTAAGATACTGAGATTCTACAGTGATTTAACTGTGATTCTATGGTAAAAAGTATATAATCTGCAGCTGAGTATCACAGGGTCTGTTGTATGTCAATGATGTGTGAAGCGTCTTCAAGTCAAGACACATCTTTCCTCTCAGCCTACTCTTCAGGCTCACACAAGAGGAGAACGATCTGTTTGAATTAGTGTTGAGGTTGACTCTAGTCTAACCTCTGGTAAAGTCTGGGTGATTTAAAGCTAGAAGAAGTCTGCTATTGAACAAGAGGAGCAGTCTTCAAAATCTGAAACAGAAATGGCCGCTTCCCTTTACTCAACTTTTCAGGAAAAGTTCTGCAAGTACTTGAGCAACAACTAATGTAACTTCCTCAACATTAAAAGGTGCCATTTGAGACATCTTTTGATTATTAAATGTTTCTTGTGTAAATACCCTCTTTACATGCACTGTAAAAATAACAACATCCATTTTGTCAGACACATTATTTTAAAGACTGACTGAACTACTGACTACCAAAATATTAAATAGTCAACTTTTAGGTAATTTTGTATGACCAACTTTTAAATTTTAAATAGGAAGTACTTTGAACTACTCAACTACCAACTGCTAAGCAGTTTTGAGTTCATTGAACTTCAGTGCCACACAGTTGTGGAAACTCTTTTCTTAAAGTTAGACTAGTAGTTCATTCAAACACCTGTTTAATTTTCAACAAACTCTTAATAACTATTCATATGTTGCTGGGGAAGGTTAATTTTAACTTAAAATGGTAATTTGAGTGAACAACCAGTCTATTTGTAAGATTTTTGGATTAAAATATCCAAAAACCACTAGAACTGTGTTATATATTTTGTTGACTTGTGTACTTACATTATCCCAGATGTTTCCAAGAATGTTTAAATCCAGAGAAATAAGCAATTTTAACCAGGACTATCGCCTATTAATTACATCATACCCACGTTTCCCTCGATTTCCAGTTTTGTTTTGTAGAAACCATTGAAACACCAAATACGTTTTAATATATTATGCATTATATTAGACAAGGGAACAACTGTTTGAATACATTCATCGACAGAAAATGAATCATTGTTATATATCAACACGTTTATTCCTATTGTTTGAATATCGTTTTCTAAATTTTCCACAAGCACCATGTTTTTTATGCCTCAGAGAAAAACACTATTTTGTCAAGTGGCTAACATAGCATAATCAGATGCAGTTTTATTTTTAGTAACAGTAATACAGCATTTTGTCCATCATACAGTGTTTTAAAATTAATTGTATGCCATTTAGCAACACAAGCCATCCAGCATTTATTAATATGATATTCTAAAATCGATCTACTGTAGTGTGCAACAAGTGTCTCATAGCAGAGTAACGTTATAACATTTTCAACACACTCAAATGTATCTAATATGATAAACAGCGCTGTGTTACCTCATACTCATGACCGGAAGAAGCAGAAGCGGCGACTGTAATAAAAGTTCTGCTGCTATCGAGCCATGTGTCACGCTCGTCTCTCATTATCAATCGCTCCAGCGGCCTCGTTTAGCTCCCACAACACTCATCCCTGCTCTGCTTCATACTACAGTAAAGTTAATAATCTCATCCATGAACATGATTTCTGCACGAGTCCTGTCGGACTCTTTTCCTCCGGCTGTGAGGTGAAGACGACATCTCTTAAGATTTCACGCTCAATCTCGGCGTCACCAAGCTACGCCTTTGTTTTGAATGTATATGTATTTTGAGTGTATATTAAAAGACCCAACTCATCCTCTGTGTGATCAGTTTGTTTTATTGCCCTCTGGGAGACGATTTTTAATGCCTAAAGCAAAGACTAATATTTATAAAAGGTCTTTTGTACCTGCTGCGATAGGATTTATTAATCAAAAAGCTATGTGATTCAGTATAATGGTTTTTATGTTTTTTGTAGTATGTGTCTGTATGTGTATTTGGTTTTCGCTGGTGTGGTCAAAGACAAATTTCAACCATGGTAGACAATAAAGATGTATTGTATTGTATAGGTGAGGTCTAGTGGTGAAAAATTACATATTGTGCCTTTAATTTGAAAATCTACAACTACTGAAGTTGAGAAATGTTTTATTTTTTAAGTTGAGTTAACTTTATATTTTTTATAGTGTATAAAATAAGCCACAGTGCTTTGCTATAAGCTGCAGATTTGCTTTTGAGTTTGTATAGTTTAACCCATCCTTTAATAAAAAGCTTTTTACCAAGACTTCATTACATTGTGACCGATTCACACTGAAATGTGTCGCACAATCTGTTAGGAATAATCAGTGACCTTATTAAAATCAAACCTTATAAACTAGATATGCAGAGTGTGGGTGCTACACACAGCCAGTAAAAGGTCAGGTGGACTTTCTACATTTTTCACAGTCATTTTCACCTGCAGCTAAACAGCATTAGCTCAAGCTTGCATTCTTTTAGTTTGATGTGTATTCCTGATACAGACAAATAGTGCAAATGTTCAGAAGAATTCTTCAGATCTGTTATGACATGTTCTGCTATTAACTAACACCAAGCTGAACACTTCAGAAGTATTGCATTTGTATTTCCCTAGTTATTACACAGTCAGTCACAGCATATAGCTGCTACTCCTGTTTGTCGGTCCATAAAATAAATATTGATTTGATCTGAAATTATGTCCATGTATTTCATTTAAAGGTGCAATATGTAACATTTTCTGTCCGCTAGAGGCCTATTCAAAACAAAGGCGTAGCTTGATGATGGCAGGTTTGAGCGCGGAATCTTGGGACATGTGGTCTTCACCTCACAGCCAGTGGAAAATAATTGGGATAGGACTCAGGCAGAAATCACGTTCATGGATGCGATTATTAACGTTACTGTAGTATGAAGCAGAGCAGGACCGAGTGTTGTGGGAGCTGAACGAGGCCGCTGGAGCGACTGCGCAACACACGCCTCACAAGCAGCGTAACTTTTATTATGCCACAGTCGCCGGCGCCACTTCCGCTTTTCCGGTCATGAGTATGAGGTAACACAGCTCTGTTTATCATATTAGATACATTTGTGAGTGTTACTCTGCGTTCGCTCGGTGGCTGCTGTGAGACACTTGTTTGAGACACACTGCAGTAAGATAGATTGATTTTAGAATATCATATTAAATGCTGAATGGCTTGTGGAATTCATTTTAAAATGTATTGTATGATGCAGAAAATGCTATGTTACTGTTACTAAAAATAAAGCTGCATCTGATTATGCTATGTTAGCTACTTGACAAAATAGTGTTTTTCTCTGAGGCATGGTAAAGCATGGTACTCGCAAAAAAATCAAGAAAATTAGATTTAAAGAATAAGACTAAACGTGTTGAGCTATATAACAACAATTAGTTTTCTGTCTATAAATATATAAAAACAGTTACCTTGTCTATTAAAACGTAATATAGTAGTCAACATTTGAAGTGGATCAAAACCTTTCATCAAAGTTGTCCTAAAACCTATCGTGTTAGGACAACTTAGATAAACTTTTTTGATCCACTTCAAATGTTGACTACTGTATATTAAAGCGTCTTTGGTGTTTCCATGGTTTCTACAAAATAAAACCGGAAACCAAGGGTAACGCGGGTATGACGCAATTGACAGGCGACTCCTCACACGTCCCGGAGCCAATTTTCTCAAGATTTACAAATAGTTGGAATCATTTAGGATATTGTAAGTACTCAAGTGAACAAACTATATAACACTGGCCTAGTGGTTTTTGGATATTTTACTGCAAAATTCTTACATATTGCACCTTTAATTAACTGTATTATGAACAGTGAGCTGGTCGTTATCCCCAAATAAACTGACCAGGACCCTGACAGAAAGATACTCAACAAATAAATAAATAAACTGACTGTACATTATCCTTACAAATGTGCTTGATGAGACAAATAAGCCTGAGCAAAGATTTGTAACCCCCTATTTATTATTTACACAAAAGATCCGGTGTACCAAGTCAACAATTTAAAATAATTGGCAGAAAATTAACTATTAATGTGACAGTCAAAATGAAACTGAAACAGAGATGTCAACACCTGTGCAACTCTAGAATCCAGTGTCAACTGAGTCTGATTACCCGGTTATTTAGTGCATTAAATTGACAGGATCAAAGCAGCTCACTGTGACATCTTCGCTACTCTATCAAACATATGTAGCATATGTGAAAAATTATTTCAAATAAATAACCGACATCTTATACAACACATTTTGGTACCATGAATTGCTTTGGCAAAAGGTGAGGCATGTTACACAATAATGGAGCTCATTATTTCTGTGTGTGACAACTGGACCATTGTATATCTACTTCCAACGCAAACTGTACAGTAATGAAACTCGATGTGGACAAAACACCAAACAAATCAGAACAGGATAACCCTTACAAAATAACCGACACGATGATTATGAGGGAAAGTATTAAATACGCGTTCGCTCCTGGCATGTCAAACACAAGCTTCTGATGACTGTGAACATCAACACCAGATACCAGTGAACTTTATTAGTCGGGTTATGATCATATTTAATGCAACGAACAGATGGCTGTGTGTATGACAGCAGCGCTTGAGCTCAGCAGGTGATCTAGGATCAAATCCAGACAATCTCTGCTGTATCGTAGGCCGCAGCCCGTGCTCACACACACACACATACGACATGTTTGGGAACACGCAGCGTACCTACCTCGCCTTGTAGAGTGTGGAATTACATTTCACGTTGCCATGATCCTTAAAGCTGTTCTCTCGTACTGCTCTCAGGCGACAGCACCCATTTCTCAAACTAATGATTTCTTTTCCGGAGTATTTACACGGACAACGCTTGTGCTTCCTGTTTTTTGGTCATGTGACAGGTTTAAACCAATCAGATATCTGTTGTGGACGACAGCGCCAATCAGAGGGCGAGGTCATGGATCCTGAGCGTGAGTGACATGGAGTGTAGCCAATAAAAATCAAGATAATTGTGTCGGTTGAACGCAAGATTCGAAGTCAGTAGATCAATGCACTGTCAGGGAGAGGGAAAGAAAACAATGAAAAGCGATACAGTAATTTACAATTTTAACTAATTAATGAATAAAACAAATTATTTAAATTGGTCGTCAGTGAAAATAATCTGTTAAAAAAAATTCAGGCAATACTTTTCTGTAGACCGATGATGTGGAAATAATATGGGATTATTAAATATATGCATATATAAATATAACACTGAGCAGAGTTGGATGTCAGTGCTGTAAAATATTTTTACAGAATATTAAATGTGTGAATATATTCCCGTTTTATTTATTTTTTTTCAACAGTTAATGAAGTGTGCTGTTGTCTCATCAAATATAAGCCTAAAATGTATTTTGGAAAAATAATAGTTCAGGAAAGGATGATAACAGGCTTAATAAAATAAGTCATGTTTCACAAACAAAAGGCACAATTTATTGTCAACACATTTGAAACTTGAAATGTATCAATATACATGTCTACCATTAAAGGGATAGTTCACCCAAAAATGAAAATTCTGTCATCATTTACTCACCCTCAAGTTGTTCCAAACCTGTATAAATGTTGTTGTTCTGTTGAACACAAAGGAAGATACTTTGAAGAATGTGGCAAACTGAACAGTTTTGAGGCACCATTGACTTCCATAGTATTTTTTTTTTTCATACTATGGAAGTCAATGGTGCCCCAAAGCAGCCTGGTTACAAACATTCTTCAAAATATCTTCCTTTGTGTTCAGCAGAACAAAGAAATTTATACAGTTTTGGAACAACATGAGGGTGAGTAAATGATGACAGAATTTTCATTTTTGGGTGAACTATCCCTTTAATGCAGTGTCTGTTTGATAACATACATAGCAGTGAAGTAATGTAATATTTTGAGGAAGAACACTTCAAAATGAAAGCAAGATGTCTATGGGGCCCTTCCTGTTATTTGCTGACTTCCTTGCACATTGTACACCAGAGATTTGACTGTTTGGATATAGTGAGTCAAGTCGCACTTTGCTTTTCCCACATTCCCACCAGCTTTCCTATATTAATGCCCCAAACCAAATGCAAAAGTATGAGACATTTAATTAACCATAAGTTTAGGGTTTTTTCAAAGTCATATTAAGGAACAAAGAAAAGTCTCCCAGCCACAAATGGGGTTCTGCAAAATAACAGATGTGTCATCTGAATTCTGTAAAGTCTTCAGACAATCACAGATAAAAGGTCAGGGAACGTTATTACAGAGTAAATGTTAATTTAATTAAGGCATACTTTCTTTAATTTAAACGAGAAGAAAGTCATGTCCATAGAAGGCAAACAGAGTGTGATTAAATTACTTCAATTTTGTTCCTTGCTATGTTACACATCACCAATTTCTTGTGTTATGAATGAAGGTATGTGTTATGTTAGTTAGCAAACAGCATTTGTACATGTCACAGAAGTGTCTCATAGGACCATGAAGAAGTTTTTTCACACAAATATGAATTTACCAGCATCACTAAGCAGATTATCATTACTTCAAATTGCACCAACTGACATTTCAGTAGCAGCAGGTGTGCTGTAAACAAAAAGCACATATAAATATATTTAAAATAAACACAAAGATGCGAGAGTTTCCAAATCGTCCTGTGATGTGATCCTGTGGGGTTCAGAGGTCAGAAGCTCATGAGCAGGTCACGCTCCTGCACGCTGGTAAGAAAAGACTTCCCAAAAACGAAGGAGTGAAGGCCTGCCCGCAGCTTCTCTGCCATCGCCATGATGATGTTCAAATCCCCCTCCATCGTTAAGTCTAAATCAGTTTTCAGATTGCGTAGAGATCTGAAAGGTTTCTTCCCCTTCTGCCTGTAATGATCAATAATAATCAATAAGACACAATGAGTCTACCTGGACATACAGTAAACAACACAATCATGACCTACACTCCCCGCTCCCCTTAGTTACCCTTTCTAACAATGCCGAAAACTATTTTTTTTTACCAGTGCATAGTCTGCTCTTGTCAAACATGGACACGCAATCGTACTTTGTGAATTACCTCAGGAATTATTATAAACAATCAACCTTGTATTTAAAATACAGCCACCAAAAATGTTTCAGATATGCCAGTGAAGGTGTATTGTAATTTGCACATAGCTTGCATCATGAATTTTATCATGATTAACTAAAAAAGGAGCCTTTTTTAATTGAAATAAGCAACCCTATGGAAGCTTGTTTCCGCCCCTGAATAAAAAAGGTAATTGCGACTTTTTATCTCACAATTCTGACTTTTTTTCTCAGAATTGTGTGATATAAAGTCGCAATTGCGAGGAAAAACAGTCAGAATTGCGAGAAAAAAAGTCCAATTATCTTTTAAATAGTTTTATTCTGTTTCAGAAACAAGCTTCCATACAACACAGAGCAGATAAAATAGCTAAATATTATATTAAATCATACGGTACTTACTGATAAAATTTAATTGCAATATTCATGATGGCTAAAATAAAAACAGACCACAAATATTAAATTATGCTATAAATTTTTGCTTACATTACCGTACAAAAATGTGTGAACAGTACAATTTTTTTTAAAGAAACTAAAACGTTTATTCAGAAAGGAGCGTTAAATTGATCACAAGTGACATTAAAGACTTTTATATAATGTTACAAAAGAGTTCTAATTCAAATAAATGCTGTTTGTTTGAAATTTCTATTCATCAAAATAGAACAGCACAACTGTTTTTAACACTGATAAGAAATGTTTCTTTGGCAGCAAATTAGCATATCAGAATTATCTCTCTAGAAGGATCATGTGACACTGAAGACTGAAAGTTCAGAGGAATAAATTACATTTTAAAATATATTCAAATAGAAAGTCAATATTAAAATTTAAGTTATTTTAAATTGTAATAATATTTCAATTTTCACTGTATTTTTTATCAAATATATGCAGTCAACCAAAAACTTTTGAATGTTAGTGTATATCACCCACCTTTACGTGATACTACAAAAAATGTGCTTAATGTTACTGAAAATTGTTGTCATTGAGTGCATATCAGTGCATTAACCACCTACAGTACTCACATGATACTTAATATCTAGTTAAAATAGACAGAAAGTGGATGCAATAAACAAATTGTATTATAATAACAAATCAGCTGCATGCCTGGAGTGTGTGTTTAGTAAGTACACTGTATAAGTGGTTGTAGTCTCGCGTAGCCAGATCTTCAGTCTGACGACAGAAGGTCTAGACTCCATAGCAGCTTTCACTGGCCAAAGACTGCCTAAGAGGACGTTTGTCTGACATGTAACACAACCAATCACTTTGTTCTGTTCCGCGTCATGTTAAGGGGCGCGAAATTGAAAAGTCGATGTCCCTACAATAACAGACTGGCGTGCAATTCACTCAAGAACGTTGTGCAAGTTTACTGCAACAATGGTGTAGAGGTCTGCGAGGGACTGTTTTTTTCGTCCCGCTCCCGTAAGGTTCTCTTCCGCCTAAAATTCACTCTGTGTTCACCCGCTATCTGCATATAGTGATTTTCTTCCCAACCCGACGGGTCCCGCTAAATTTAGATTGTTTCCAGAATCTCGCATTTAAACTTCCCAAAAGAAAGAGAGTGATTGGGGATAACAAATATAAAATGTTGCATAGCATATACAAGATTTTTATTTGTTATTTGTCTTATGATGCTGTCAACACCCAAAAAAATGTCATAGGAAAAATGTCTCAAAGAATATTAGGCTAAATATCACAGAGAAAAAATAGGCTAAATAGGCTATTGTCAGACCGCCCGCTCCCGCCTAAAGTACACTATAGTTACCGACCGCAATCCGCCTTTCATTCAAAATTTAATCCCGCGCAGCAAGAAATCTTATCGGGTCCCGCAGTTCCCGTGGGAGAGCCTCGGGAATGCAGACCTCTACAATGGTGCTGTGAACTTCACATACTTCAAAATCCAGCATTCATTGTCACACTTGTAAACACGATGGCTTTCTTTTTCCATAAGGGGGTTTGGCATCACGACAGCTTTATTTCCAGACAGACCGTTAAAGAATGCCACAAACACGTCTCCCAGAAATCCTGGAGAACTTAACCAATCAGATGACGACTTTCAAACTCCTGAAGCGTTTCCCATATTTTGTGCTATATGCATCAGACGTTCAGCCAACGCGCTGTTGGCGTGACGTCTGAGGCTGAGACTAAAGTGGTTGGTTAGGTTGTGAGCTCAAAGCCGCTGTACTTACGTATCATCCTCAATATATCGGAGCAGTGTCAGGGCCTTCCTGTGCAGCAGGAGAAGGAAGTGGGACAAATACACACTCCGCAGAGACAGACCTGGCTTCAACAGAAACACCTAGAAACCAACAAAGATGCATTCACACACACATTCACGTTATCAAGGCCAAAGCAGAGGAAGAAAAAGAGTCAAAAGGGAGTCACAGCAGGCTTACCTCATCTATAAAGGACTTTACAAGTGTGTCTTTGTGCATCACGTCCTGAAATATATTCCTAAGAAAAGCCATGAAGATTAATTAGTGATTCAGAGGGTTCAAGAAGCCTCTCATATCTTCTTAAGAAATTTTAAGAGCTGCTTTTAATTCTCTAAGAAATAGGTTCAGAAACTGACTACATGACATGTGATGCTGATTACATCGCATCGAGTGAATGATATGGTGAGTGCCCTCAAATATTATTACAAATTTAAAATAACTGCTTTCAAATTTAATATATGTCACAGCAATAAATGTAGTTTATTGCTGTGATGGCAAAGCCGAATTTTCAGCATTATTACTCAAGTCTCCAGTGTCACATGATCCTTCAGAAATCATTCTAATATGCTGATTTGCAGCTCAAGAAACATTTCTTATTTTTATCAATGTTGAAAATAGTGCTGCTTAATATTTTTGTGGAAACCGTGATACATTTTTTCTGGATTCTTTGATGAATAGAAAGTTCAAAAGAAATAGAAATATTTTGTAACATTGTAAATGTCTTTACTGCCATTCCTAATCAATTTAATTCATTGCTACATCGCTGCATAAAAGTATTAATTTCTTCAAAAAAAAATATTACTGAGCCAAAACTTTTGAATGGTAGTGTACGAACATGAATTAACTAAGAACAATAATACATTTATAAATGAAGATTAACCTAGATTAATAAATGCCATAAAAATTGGTTGTTTGTTGTTAGTTCATGATACCTAATGCATTAACTAATTTGTAAACCTTACTGTAAAGCGTTAACAAATATTTTAACAGGTCCTCTGTGATTTAATTATATTTGGAATACCTGATTCAGATTGGTCAGTCGCAACATTCTGAGGTAAAATATTTTTTGTAAACTATGTAATTGACTTTTGTCCCTGCCATTCATCCAACACTGTGCTAGTTGATGTATCTTCTATCTCTCTGTGATCTCTTTCCTCTCACATTTTATAATTAATAAATGTATTAATTCGGTAAGGTGTGATATAATAAGCAGGATAATGAACAGTCAGTAGATCATTATCACAAAAAACCTTCAGGATGAAACAAAATCACTCAGGATTTACTTTGCAATAATAACCAACTGACTGATTATCCCTTAAATATATATATATATTTAAATTATGTGTATTTGAATAAAAGACCACGAGAGCTTGTGATCCTGACAGTAAGAAACAGCCAATCATGATACAGCTTCCAGACTAAGAAGGTATGTAGGGGTCATACAAGTCTGGGGTGAAGGAGTCCTGGGCATTGATGAGGTTGTCTGAACTGATGTCATCCTCACTGGCGGCCCTCCACAGAGCACTGAGCTCAGAGCGCATGTAGCGCCTCTGATGATACGTGTGCTCGTGGCAGGGTGGCATCTGCTTCACTGTATTAATGTCCACGTCAATGTGGGTGGTGGGGTACGGAGAGTAGAGCACCTGCCGGTAGGGTAACACAAAGCTGCCAGTGGAGTCCTGGGAAAGAGAAGAGAGGGACATTTATAACACTATTATCCAACACCAGGTGTCCTTAATGATTATGAGCCCCGAGAAATTTAGTACTGAATATTCTTTGCAAATGGGCAGTAGTTATAAGTTTCCCATGGAGGGATGCTGTGGATACCTTAAGGAGGCCCTGAACAAAGAGGCCGGTGTCATATTTAAACAAGCCATCGGGGTGACAGAGTCGAGAGCACTTTCTCTCCGCAGGAGTGAGGAAGAGACACAGCGTGAGGACGATCTATAAAAGGAAACATCATTATTCGACTTACATGCTAAGGGGTGAATGTTGAGAATGTCTATGCATGAATGTGCACCTTATTGACTTTCTCAGGATTGCTGCCAACCACCATGGAGCAGCCACAAGTCTGAAGATGAGAGCTGATTGCCCTATGATAGAGAAAGATGACAAACATCGAAACTTTACTAAACTCAATTCAGATCATTGACTTCTACTAAAGATGTAATATGTCTTACTTGTGCAAAAAGTCTTCATGGCAGCTGTCTCCAATATCATCATCATTGAGCACAGTGTCCTTTAGCTGTAACAAGGAAAATTATTTCTTTATATGGTTCAGTAAGAGAGAGAAAAACATTCAATTTTTCAAAATGGTCAGAAAAAAATCAGTGTGGATGGTTATGCATCTTTCCAGCAAGATACATATTGTACACCCTTAGAAACCAACCAGTGTTTTTGTTTGTTGTTCAATAGTATTTATAAATGATAAATGATACAGTACATATTTAATAAACAAAATATATTTATAAGCATTTATTTACAATGTTCATTAATTGGTTAGTGACGTGACACTAATTCTTTTGTTCAGGATTTATATTAGTATTCAAAATACAATTCACACAATGACTTGAATGCACTTCTATGATGAGCATGATTTTATTTTTTCTTAATTAAAAATCACTTTTTGGGGGGGGGGGGGGGGGGGGGGTACAAAATCAAAACTATCTTGATATTTTAATGAAGAAAAAAGCTTCATTATTACTATTAAATTCTTTTATTGTATTAGTAACTCATTTTTATTAAAGACACAATATGTAATTTTCGCCACTAGAGGTCGCTTATTCAAAACAAAGGCGTAGCTTGATGAGGTGTTTTCTTCACGTCTACAGCAGGTGGAAAAGAATCCGACGGGACACGGGCAGAAATCATAATCATGGATGAGCTAATGTAGTAAAGATTTATTAACATTACTGTAGTATGAAGCAGGGTGTGGCTGAAAGCCGTTGGAGTGGAACGAGGCCGCTGGAGCAATTGCTAATGAGAGACAAGTGCGACACACGTCTCGAGAGCAGTGGAGCTTTTATTATGCCGCAGACGAGCGCTTCCGCTTCTTCCAGTCATGCGCATGTGGGGTAAGACAGCGCTGTTTTACCATTTTAGATACATTTGTGTGTTGAAAGTTGTTTTAAAGGGTTAGTTCACCCAGAAAAGAAAATAATGTCATTTATTACTCACCCTCATGTCGTTCCACACCCGTAAGACCTTCGTTCATCTTCGGAGCGCAAATTAAGATATTTTTGTTGAAATCCGATGGCTCAGTGAGGCCTGCATAGCCAGCAATGACATTTCCTCTCTCAAGATCCATTAATGTACTAAAAACATATTTAAATCAGTTCATGTGACTACAGTGGTTCAATATTAATATAATAAAGCGCCAAAAAAAACAAAATAATGACTTATATAGTGATGGCCGATTTCAAAACACTGCTTCATTAAGCTTCGGAGCGTTATGAATCAGCGTGTCGAATCAGTGGTTCGGAGCACCAAAGTCACGTCATGGTTTGACACACGATCCGAATCATGATTCGACACGCTGATTCATAAATATGTTTTTAGTACATTAATGGATCTTGAGAGGAAATGTCATTGCTGGCTATGAAGGCCTCACTGAGCCATCGGATTTCAACAAAAATATCTTAATTTGTGTTTCGAAGATTAACAAAGGTCTTACGGGTCTGGAACGGCATGAGGGTGAGTAATAAATGACATTATTTTCATTTTTGGGTGAACTAAACCTTTAATGCTACTCTCGGCGGCTACTATGAGACACTTGTTGCACACTCCAGTAAGCTAGATCGATATTAGGCATGGTAACACATGGTACTCGCGGTAAATCAAGAAAACAAGTTACGACTTACTGTGTTGAGCTATATAACATGATTAGTTTTCCGTCGATGAATGTATCCAAACAGTTGCTCACCTGTCTAATAAAACTCATAATATATTAAAGTGTCTTTGGTGTTTCCATGGTTTCTACAAAATAAAACCGGAAATCGAGGATTAACATGGGTATGATGTCACTGATAGGCGACGCACGGACATGGTCCGTGTCCTGGTTAAAATTGCTTATTTCTCTGGATTTAAACATTCTTGGAAACATTTGGGATAATGCAAGTACACAAGTCAACAAAATATATAACACTGTTCTAGTGGTTTTTGGATATTTTAATCCACAATCTTTAACATTTTATTTTATTTGCATTATTCTTTTTTTTTTTTTTTTTTAAATACGGGAGAAGCAATTTGAGTTCAGCTCACATCCCAAATCCTTCTCTTCTCATCCCTTCCTGTCTACACGAAATTCTCGCTGTGAAAAAAAAATGCATAAAAGCCTCTCAAAAATGTCAAAATACTCACATCCACCTCCTCTGGTACACTGTGTTTCTTCATGGAAGTGAGAAGCTCCATTATGGAAACAATCTCAGATGACAACATAGAGATTATGTTGTAACCCTACAAGATAAAACACAAATATGCATTACAAAAACAAACAAACAACAGCTGGATTCAAGTACAATTCAAGTACACAACCCGAAGCAAAGACCTTCTGCATGCAGATGCGTCCCTTGCGTATAATGTGTTTGAGTCTCTCCACACACACGCTGTGCAGTGGCAGGTAGAAACTGAGCTCTGACTGTGGCAGGATGATTGACAGAGCGCAAGTGTTCTTATCACCCTTGAGTTCTCCATCAAAAATCAGTGACACGATGATGACTCCCTTTTCCGCCAAGACGAAGAATTTCACATCCACTGCGCCGCTCTCCGCATTTCGCAAAATCTCGCCGTTCAGCGTGTGATTGGCCAGAAACGTGACCTCTCCATCACTGAGCAGCGACAACCCCTGACCTTTGGGCGCCCAGATGTGGCGTACACGAGGTCCCAGGATGTTGTCCCAGTAAGCGAAGGTCGCAGCCAGCACGGGACACCAGTCCTCAACCAGCACTTCAGTCTTAGCAACAGCTGGAGACTGCGGGGGACAGGCTGCGGACATGATGGCCACTCACACTGACCTATACAGTCACACTACTGTCAGTCTCACAATGCAGAAGTCAGTGGTGACAAACAGACTGCAACATCCCTCTGCTGTCCCACTGCACTCATGCAATCTGTTTGAGAGAGAGGAAGAGAAAATACAGTGGACTTGAAAGTGAAAACAGTGGCATGACATGTAAACCAGGCCAATATAACATTATAAAATTGCATTGCTGCTTTCTAACCTAGACACATTTGTGCTTTTTTGTTGTTGTTTTTCGACCTCAGAATATGTCAGGTGTCAAAATATTTTAGAGCTGCCACAGAGCTTCATTCTCTATGACTCATGCTCTATACTGTATGTCAACACATCGAGCTAACGTTAATCACTGCACCGCGACTTTCATCTATAAAATTCATCTGCTTTAGCTTGAATACTGGTAATAAATACATTTTTGTCGCCAATATGTTACACATACAAAATCTTACCTGTTTTAGCTGAAAACAACAACACATTCGTCAACCCTTTCCTGGTTCTCTGCTGTCATAAGGCAGAAGGCTGCGAAGAAGCGCGTTGCTGAAGCACTGGGCACAGCAGCGCCCTCTAGCGGGTTAAGGAGTAATTTGATTACCCGAGACCAGGGGGAAATTTAATTACCTTGTGAGTTGTTTTGTCAAACCATCACTTTATGCTGTGATCTGTATTGAGGAAGATATCGCTGTTATATTATAGTATCGAACTACGTTGTACATTATATTGCTGTTATATTATATTAGTTTTTTGTTTACCTTGCCCTGACACTACAGCTAAATAGTGGTTTTATTGCTTTATACTTCATACTAGGGGCGTAGCTGGAAAATAGTACATTTTTTGCTGTGCCCCACTTAATTGTTCCACTGACGTGGAAGATTAACGTATTATTAACGACCTGAGGATTAGGCTATTTGTCATCATGTCCGGCTGTCAGAACCTATGGTCAGAACCAACCTACCCAACCCAATTAGAGAAAAAAAAAAAAAAAACAATTAGCGAATCGGAACCGAATTCGGCACAAGTCAAAAGGGTTAGTCAATCGGTTCGCCATTTTGTCTGCGTCAATCTGAGAGTTCACCAACGGACGGAGTCATTTGGAGCACCTTCTCTCTCCCTGACAAAGAAACAATATATTTTTATAACAACACAGAGAACAAAATAGCGCCAGATAAAGTGGATTTTCACCCACAGTCCACTGAAACAAACCTGAAAATGCTATCGTTTGCCAGCCGTCTTTATTAAGTTAAACACCTGCACGAGCAGCTTGTGAATGACTCACTGCAGGTAAAAACATTTTCCCAACCATAAGGGTGTTAACAAAAATGAGTACACAAAAACTAAACTACATTAGTATGTTTTTTTGTTGGATATATCAAGGTACAGGCCATAATCATAGGCTATCAAAGTATCATGGTAGGCTACTAGCACAGAAGGCTAAGTTTTTAAAAGTTTAATTTGAGGCAAAATATTGCTAAAAACAAAGAGTGGAATAGATGTAGCCATTTATTTTTCATGGGTCAAAGAGAATGTGAATTTTAGGTTGTAAAACAGTTATGCAGATAAAAAAAAAAATGAACGAAGGAAATCATCTGTAGCCTAGACAATATTTCACTTCTCAAAAGTAGTGATGAAATGTCCATCGTGGTCACTGCGTCCGAAATTTGTATTAGAACTTATGAATGTGGATAGTATAAAATTCGCCATGTTGTGACTGTCACATGACCTTCCAGATCAGTTGAGGTGTGGTGAGAAATCGAGTCCCCCCAGGAATCGGAAGTAGTAAGTCATCCTGGGACTTTTCGCCTACTTGATTTTCAAATGCATTCAGACATACTACTCTGTTGGCGTACTGTTTTTCGCATACTTTTTAGTACGGAAGTATTCGATTTCAGACACAGATATTCATCTGCAGTGTTGTCCTCTCTCTTAGCCTTCAGATTGGCACCTCATCCTTCTACCTCTTGGTATGTAATACACACCGTCCAACCTTGCTGAACTGTTCCACTGATCTCAATTTGGTGGTTAAATACACCACTTGACCCTCGCCACCTCGAACCACTGTTGTTGGATGATATATATTGTGCTCTCAGTTTTCCATTACAATGCCACAAACCTCGTTGACTTATTGTGATGGCAGAGAGAGAGAGAGACAGAGGCATTTCAGGTTGCCATGGCAACAATAGTGCGAAGCAGCGTTAGCGACACTTTTAGGTGGCGCCTAGCAACCGTATCCATGCATCCAAAGGCCAGGTTACAAGACGGCATGGGAAGGAAATGATTTGTGCAGGCTTTTGTTAGGGCTGTTGCCTTCTGCTTGATTTGCTTGACTACATAATGTGCTTGAAATATAGCAACAGATTATTTGCAGTTCAGTACGGCTTTGGTATTAGCATGATGGGAAACTGATTATGATGATGTGTGTTTCTATATGAAACCTTCATGCTCACACGCTCTCTTCACTGATTAGGGCTCGCTGTGCTGATTAGCAGTTGTCATGTCTGCTCTTTACGGAGTCATTACATCTGCCAGAGTGATTTCCTTCCACCCCGTTCCTCATCCCATCCCATCATTCTGTGGTGTGGAAGAGTGGAGATGCATGGCTCCCGCTCACCCCAGCCCGCGCGGACGGGTAATGGGTTATTTTTCGCTAATGCCATGGGTATGAAAAAATCTCATATGCAATATATCGTGTCAGCATGCCAAAGCTCAAATCGAGCATGCCTTCAGCGGGAGAAAGTCAGAACAAAAGGACAAACCTGGCGAACAAACCCACGGGGATGGTTGTATTGTGTGATGCTAGAACTGAAGCCACTTTAAAATATGAGCAAAGCTCAAAGATTTATGACTAGGGTTCAGCTGGTTGACATGTTGTTCCCCTTTGTTTCTTATTTTGCTTATTTGGCAGGCAGATAGGCAGCACTGGCAAACCTTTAGTCTAAACTCGTCCTCCTTCACCATCAGTCAGAGTGAAATATGTGGGGGAGATGAACCCCATCTTGGTAATCATTAGCCAACATCCATTTTCCACTGACGCTAATCCACAGGGTAAAGATTTTAAAGTGTTTTAGGAGGAGCTTTTTTTCCCTCAAAATCAGGACCTTGTGGAAATATCGATTACTTGTCATTTAGCAGATGCTTTTTATCTGAAGTGATTTACAGTACGCTAACTGCAGTGTACAGCTTCCCTGGAGCTTTGTCTCGGACCAGAAGTAGGTAAAAGAAAATCTCGTTGAAATAAGTGCTGATCTGAGACTGTTCACGCAGCAGGGGTTCCTGAACTTTTCAAGCTAAGACTCACCACCTAGAGAGTTATAATTCATCTCAAGAACCACTAAAAATGTTTTAGAATGAAATATGAGGGTGAAACCCCATTTGTTCTTTCATTTTGATGTCATTTTTTTCCATGTCATACTATTGAATTTAGTCGGCTGAAAATGTCATTGCATAGGGGTGGGAATCTTTAGGCACCTCAGGAGTCACGATCCGATTCAAAAACGATGCTTGATTTACTTTTTAGTTTCTTAATCTTAAATTATTTTACATACTGTGGGTGATTTTCTCTTGTTGTTAATTAGCCTACTGATGACATCACAGACAGCGGGAGATCTAATAAGCTGCATTACACTAATGCACAGATCTCTTTTGAAATATAAGATGTTTTTGTCCTCTCTGTTTAATCCTTTAAGACTTAACTGACTGTGTTTACAATAATTTCATGTCATAAAAGCATTTTGAGATGCAAGTACGTTTAACCACGGAGTCGCACACAGCCGCATGCGTGAGCGTTCTTCACAATTTGAAAGCAGCCTTCTGTCAGTGAGTTTCATATTTTTAATATATAAGCCCACAGCATTCCAAACAACGTTGCAGTGTCTGTTGAAATTTTGCATGCTCTAAGTCTAGTGTGACCACAGCTTATAGGGGACCTATAATGCACCTTTTACAAGATGTAATATAAGTCTCTGGTGACCCCAGAATGTGTCTGTGAAGTTTCAGCTCAAAATACCCCACAGATCATTTATTATAGCTTGTCAAATTTGCCCCTATTTGGGTGTGAGCAAAAATATGCGATTTTTGTGTGTGTCCCTTTAAATGCAAATGAGCTGCTGCTCCCGGCCCACTTTCCAGAAGAGGGCGGAGCTTTAACAGCTTGCGCTTCGGTTGCTCAACAACAACAAAGCTGGAGGATCTCACGCAGCCAAAATGAGGATTGTCAGTAACGGTGTTCAGCCTTACATTGTTCAAACCGGAGTCGACACTGATGGAGAGACTCAGGAAGAAGTTACAACTTTCAGAATGAAACTGGATGTTTCTGAATGGTTAGTGGATAAATTTATGTAGTTTCTATAGAGTTGATTCAACTCATCAACTAGCATGTGCCGTCATGTTAATCTTTGGTGTAAATCCAGTGTTGAATTGACCCTCGTTTGTGAAGCAGTCCGGCGTAAAATGACGGCAACAACAACAGCTCTTCCTCTTCTCTAAAGCAGTCCAACATGGCCTCACCCCCTTTGTTGCGTGTTCTCGGGGGCGGGGTTTATGCAAATTTTAGGGTTAGTGATGTCACTAACCCGAGAAGATGCTCATTGTAGTCCCTACCAGCCGTTTGTTGTAGTCCTTAAAAAGAGAATTCTTTAAAAGAAAATATTTCCTTTTGCATTTGAACTTTGAGCGTCGTAACTTTGCAGATGTTGTTTATGCTCAAACAGCAACATTACACACTAACTAAAGTTAAAAAAGTGAAATCATAATCAACCACCCCTTTCAATTGTGACGCCATGTGTCACAATTTCCAGGTCCAAATGCTCTGTTAGATCTCAAAAATAGTACTACTTAAATAATAAATTATTAATCCTCCTAATCCTCTAACCTTTATCTCCATAGCAAAGTCCCTGTTGGCCAGACAGTGATTTATCTTTAACATTTATCATTAAAATAAAGGCGTCTGGCTGTTGTACAATTAACAACAGAGCCCAAACTATTAAACTCAGTTGCTATTTATTTTTAGATATAACAATTAACTCTCAAATAAAAAAAACATGTAAATTACACATAAAGCAGGTTTTGCATTAATTATTTTCCTACTCTAATTCATTTTTGAAATATGATCATTTACAGTTATAACATGTTTTCATGACAAATTTATTTAAACATATATTAAATAATTAAGACATTACTAACAGGTAAAGTAAATATAAAGAATATATAAGCTAATATAGTGCATATATTTAGTGAAATGCTCCTCTCTAGAGTTCATTTCTCTAGTGAACTAACATGCTGTGGTCACTAAATGACTTGCCTGAGGTAAATGTAACGCTTCGTGAGATATTATTCTCAAGCTGTTTTATTGATGTCTTTCCTTGGTTGAAACACTGGTTGAGAGATTACACATAAGGATATCTATGCATAGATTGGGTGCTTCTCAATATCCCTCCTCGTATCCTCGCTCCTCCGTCCTCCATCCTATGACCCGGAAACCGATCAAGCTCAGCCATCTTGAAGGACATCTCAATTCTCTAATTGCACCACGAGGAGGTGAGGAACGAAGAGTGAGGAAGCTTCCTGAGGAGTCATGAGCAAGGATACACAGGTGTATCCTTTGCGGAAGTCTTTCTCGTTGAAAAAACATGACGCACGCATAAATTCTCCTCCCCCTTCATATCTGGCACAATAATTTAAATGTATGCTTTATTGTATGCAGTTTAAATAAACTTTACATCTCACATATTTCAACGGGGCATCTTGCTTTATTAATATTTATAAAAAAAAATTTAAATAACCAAACTTTAACAACATATGGGTAGATCCCTCGAGTGCAGCTGATGACGCTTTGAAGTGACGCTAAAGGGAGCGAGGATATATCATTTCACTTGATTCAATTCCTCCGTCCTCGCTTCTTTTCCTTGTGTCCTTCCCTCGCATCCTGAAGGGGTGGAGCTAAGAAGCGAGGAAAGGAAACGAGGATGCACAAATAAGAATTGAGAAGCACCCATTGTCTGTTCTTCTTCTTCTGCACCTTTTCCTGTTGTGGCGGTTAGCAAACAGCATTGCATTACCACATGCGCCCCCTTCGTGAATCACCTGTGACTGACTGTATTCGTCATCTGACTGTATGCACTGAACCGTGACAGTTCAGGGACGAATACATGTACCATTACACCCCTATGTGCTATACATAAATAGTGTTCATAAACGCCTGTTGAGAGAGTATTCTCAGGTATAACAGAGTAGAGACTTGGACACACACACAACTTAAAGGGTTAGTTCACCCAAAAATGAAAATTCTGTCATTTATTACTCCCCCTCATGCCGTTTTACACCCGTAAGACCTTCGTTAATCTTCGGAACGCAAATTGAGATATTTTTGTTTATATCCGATGGCTCCGTGAGGCCTACATAGGGAGCAATGACATTTCCTCTCTCAAGATCCATAAAGGTACTAAAAACATATTTAAATCAGTTCATGTGAGTACAGTGGTTCAATATTAATATTATAAAGCGACGAGAATATTTTTGGTGCGCCAAAAAAAAAACAAAATAACGAATTATTTAGTGATGGCTGATTTCAAAACACTGCTTCAGGAAGCTTCAGAGCATCATGAATCAGCGTGTCGAATCCGCAGTTCGGAGCACCAAAGTCACGTGATTTCAGCAGTTTGGCAGTTTGACACGCGATCCAAATCATGATTCGACACGCTGATTCATTACGCTCCGAAGCTTCCTGAAGCAGTGTTTTGAAATCGGCCATCACTAAATAAGTCGTTATTTTGTTTTTTTTGGCACACTGAAAATATTCTCATCGCTTTATAATATTAATATTGAACCACTGTACTCACATGAACTGATTTAAATATGTTTTTAGTACCTTTATGGATCTTGAGAGAGGAAATGTCATTGCTCCCTATGTAGGCCTCACGGAGCCATCGGATTTAAACAAAAATATCGTAATTTGTGTTCCGAAGATCAACGAAGGTCTTACGGGTGTAAAACGGCACGAGGGTGAGTAATTAATGACAGAATTTTAATTTTTGGGTTAACTAACCCTTTAAGAAACGCTGCTATGCTGTCCAGCAAGCTTTTGGTGCTTTGTGGAAAATTATGTACTGTAAGTTATGCCCAATTCAAATTTGAATTTGAGTACTTGTATTATTCATATTTCTGACATTGTATGGACAAACCATCATTATCAGACTTGCTTTGACCCTTTTATTTCCACTCTGCGACCCACACTTTGAACACCACTGGTCTACAGGGTTATCGAGAGGATTATTTTTTTTGCAAAATAATTCAACAATAACTGGTGTTGGTAGTATTAGTGTTGTAGGTAAAGTGTTGGTAGTAACATTTGATTTCATGAATAATTCTCTTCTTTACTGATGTCCTTCTAATATGTTTGTCTCTGTCTGTTGCATTTTCTTTTGGGTCGCAGGCGGTTCCCAAGGTCCATCTTAAAGCAAGAATTTATGCATCAGTTCCTGATCCTTTAATGTGTCTCTGAGGAAGTCTCATTCACATAGAAAAGTGGCCCCCGCTCATATTTTCACCTCAGACGTGTCCTGACAGAACACTGCAAGGTCAAGCACTCACCAGAGAACACTAGTCATATGATGATGATGATGCACACGCTGACACACTCATATAAAAATAACTTCTTTTGTTTCAATTTATGAGTCATAGACGTCGACATGATTAGTTCAGGTATATTTAGATGCTTTTGATTGTGTAACAAGCTCACCTCATAAGGACCAACATACCTTCAGGGTACTTTAAGGTACTGGTAGTGAAGCACATAGAGGTTAATGTTTCACCCCGCAGTTTCTTTAATACAGCTGGACCAGTTTTGACACCAAATACAAAAAGTAGTAACCTGAGGCACATTGTCTTGATGAAAAACTCTGTCCTTGGACTTTTGTGTAACACGATCAATCTAAAGCAGTTTAAGTGGAGGAAAGACTTTAAAATAATAATCTGTTTGGATAGGCTAAATTTAATTCAGTGCAGTGCTTATATCAAATACAAGTTTTAGCCATCCGTCTTTCCTTTTTGAAATTGAGTTAAGATAGAGTCAGGAAGGAATATAGTTTAAATATAGCTTCAAGTTGCAATATACAAGGTCCAACTTGAACAGTAATAAGTAGGTAATTAAATGCTTAGACATAACAAAACTGACGTCAAGATTTGGAATGAGGATTTTAAAGATGACACTACTAAAGATATTGTAGAACATGACAATGTACAGAAAATCGAACAAATACAAATAGGCCTTTACAAATGAAAAAAAAACCTTAGCAAGAAAAGAGGAAATGAGTCCTTTGTATTCAGTATATTGAAAGGAAAATAATGCACTACAGATAATTACAGACAGATGAGTGTCAGTTTCACCCTTAATTTGTTTCACTATGATATTGATGGACATGAACTCACTCAGAGGAGCAGAAACTGATTTCGCAAAATTCAACATGTTCCTGGATCAATATCTTTGCTGATCCTGGAACAATATTCCAATCAACCACTCAGATTTGAGGGACAAGTTTACAGTTTATGTCAAGTTTAGGCTTACAACCAGGGTTAAGCTACATCAGTGTTATTCACCTATCACTTCCCTCTGATTTTAAAGATAACTTATGGATAGCCTAAGGTTAAGGGTAGGGATATGGTTAGAATTTAATTTTCAGACAGGAAATGTTGTTCCAGGATCAACAAAATATGTTGAACCAGGAACGCTTCTAACACGGCAAAATCAGGATGTGTGAAAATTCTAAATACTCCTGCCTGACCAATTTAGATTAACTGTATTAAGTAAAAATCAATAGAGCTTCAGCAGGCTTTGCTGTTTGCATACATGAATCAAAGAGGTCAATAATACCAGGAGAAAACTATCAGTTAGCGTTCCCATTCATTTCAATGGCAGTTGCTTGCTTGGCATGTGACCACCTGGAAGTATGCAATTTCAAGTCTGCCATCCTTGCTCATGGGAACTTAGTTCTGGATACAGTTTTGTTTTTTGATTTTTTGATTTTTTTATTTTTACTCTGGAGAAGTAGGAAAATGACATCACAAAAACACTGATTCACCCTTCACTAGTGACTATCCTGAGCTGTGACGTCAAATGCAGCAGACAGGGACAAATATAAGTCCATTTCATGCTTTTAAGAGCACTAAAAAAAGTCACTGCCAACATTTGAAGTGGATCAAAAAAGTTAATCAAAGTTGTTCTAAGAAGAAGGTTTTTAGGACAACTTTAATGAAAGGTTTTGATCCACTTCAAATGTTGACTACTATATAATAGAATATTTGTGATTTACTTGAAGAACTGTTCACAGGTTAAAGAGCATTCCTACCAGATTTCATGCACATTGATTAACCGGTTTATGAGAAGAGTTTTAGTATGTTTAAAAACACAAAGATTATAGAGACTAAATGTATGTTTTATGAGAAGCTGGATATGAATGTGAAATTTCAAGTTCATATCTCAAATTGACCAACAGCATTGAGCTTTAATATTTTACATTTTTATATGCATGTTGCTAAGCAACCACAGTTTAAATCTATCCCATAATTGAGATTATTGGAAAATTTAGCAACAAAAAAAATAACCTTCATGCAAAATTGGGGTGAAGTTATAGCTGTGCAAAAAAAAAAAAAAAAAAAAAAAGGAATAAACACAAGAAGCACCAAAAGCAATAAGTCTAACAAGGTGTATGGTTCATATCTGTTTGGCAGTTCTTGTGCTACAGGGAACACTTGAGACAGAATAAGAGCTTAGATGACAGTAACACTTTTCAAGCTGTACGATTTATATTTATTTTCTTTGGAAAATATAACAAGATATTTAGAATGTAAAAACATTTGAGCAGCATTTGACAGAACATAAGAAAAGAAAAGAACATTTTCACACAGTTCCACAGACTTCCACTGAGTCACAAATACAGCCCCTGGAACCCACCATGTCAAGCGGCTTCTTGCATTTTAACATCTTTACAACAAAATGGCAGAAAACTCTCCGGTTCCCCCGGAGGTTCTGCTAAGAAGAGGATGTCCCAGGAGAACAGGAATTCTGAGCAAAACCAAACACTTCACAACACAGCACTGCCGAGGCTTTTTCCAGTAGATACTTTGCTTATTGGGGAAGACAACTTGAGTTTTTGCAGCGTTTTGAAAGGTAATTGTAATGTATCTGTAAATAGATATATTCATATATATAGAAATATACCATTCTTTCCCACAATATGAAATATATACAACAACTTGAACTAAATCACGTCTGCACTGTCCAAATAATGCTTTCCACAGACAAAGCATCGCAGAAGACGCGCATTATATGGTTTGGTGTTTTTCTTTTGCTTTCTTTTCATTGGGATACCACATGTAAACTCTCATGATTTAATACATCCTTTGCATCTTTTGCAGCACATATACCCAAAGACTCACAAAGTCCAACAGACACACACGTAACCATGCAACCCGTGAAATCCTCGGCTAGTTAAGAAGTTCAGATCATCTTCATGTTGACTCGTCTGGGCCCGCTTGTTTCTGTAAGTTCTGAGTTTGCACCTTTCCTCTTTCGTGGGACATATTGAATGTCCACGCTTCCTCTGTGCTTCCCTTTGCCGCGGCTCCATGCAAACAACAACAAGAAACAGAACAAAACGACGCCTAGGAAGCTGAGGCAGCCCATTGCTGTGGAGACCAGGATGGTGGTGAAGTCCAGCACTACCCTGATGGTGTATTCCTCTGTGCCATTAATCAAGGAGCTGTTGTAGTCGGGGTCAAAAAGAAAGCTGCGGTTGGCGTAAAGGGCTCTGTCCCTGATTCCCGAGCTTTTAACAGCGAGCATTACAGACAGAGTAGCATTGCCCGCTGGGTTCGATGCCACACACACATACATGCCGCTATCCTGAGGCTCTGCCATGCGGAACTCCAGTGAGCCATTGGTGTGGACCACCACTCTTCCCGTACTCTTTGTGGTAATGTGCCGCCTGTGCGGTGTCAGCCATGACACAGAGGGCGGTGGAGCCCCGTCCGCACTGCAATATAGCCAAGCTCTCTGCCCTTCTTCCGCCTGTGCCGGGTAAGTTGCCATGGAGATGACCCTGGGTTTGGTGCAGATAACATAGCGAGAGATTTGATTTTGATTTTCTGCCAGGTCCCTAAGAGGCTTCCCAGCCAAGGGGGCAGGAGCACTACATTCAGGTTGAACATCCCCGTACAGCAAAGGTGGAGTCCTCTCCAGGAGCCAGCGTAGACGGCAGTCGCACACTAGCGGGTTCTGACCAATCAGAAGATTCTGCAGGGCCTCGGAAGCAGGGAAAACGCTCCTCTCAAGCGTGGAGAGACGGTTGTAACAAAGGTCAAGAATACGCAGCGAGGAGGCTCCTTGAAAGGCTTGAGGTTCCACACTGAGCAGGTTAGCCTGTCGCACACGTACAACTTCCAGTCGGTCCATTCCCCGCAACCACCCTGCTGGCAGGACCCGTATACGGCTGTAAGACAGGTTGAGATGTGTTAGATACAACAGATGCGTCACAGCTGGCACGGACGTCAAGTTGGTGTGGGTAATGGACAGTGTGCTGAGGTTCAGCCCCTGCAAAGTGGAGGTCGGAAACCCCTCTAACAAAGGCCAGCGGTCCACTTCCAGGTGTTTTAGTCGCGGCAGACCCTTAAAGGCGTGTGCTTGAAGCTCCGCGATGCCCAAGTCGCGCAACCGCAAGATGGTCAGGCCGTGCAGATGTGCGAGAGCATGTGTGGGCACTGTGCTCAGGTTGCAGCGCTGCAGCGTCAGAGAGCGCAGGGACGCCAGGCCACTGAACGCCCGTGGGGCAATAAACACTAGCTCATTATCACTCAGCTCTAGTACCCGCAGCCTCCGCTGCTCCTCAAAGCCGTAGTCCAGCAGAATAACAAGACGGTTTTGGCTGACATCCAGCAGAGTGAGCTCACTGAGGCCAGCCAGTGCCCCACGCGGCAGGAGAGTCAGCTGATTGCTGCGCAGCCGGAGGGAGCGCAGCCGCGGCTGGGCGCGAAAGCTGCCGGGTTCAACAGATGACAGCAGGTTGTTGCTGAGATCCAGCTCCTCCAGCAATAGCAGCGAGGAGAAGTTCTGTGGAGTCACAATGCGCAGCCGGTTTTTACTGAGGTCCAATGCCCTCGTCTCTATAGGGATGCCCTCAGGCACCTGCGCTAACTTCCTGCGATGGCATGACACAGAACGCGTGGGCACAGAGCACTCGCAGCGGGCAGGGCAGGCGTGGGCGGGGCACTGAAACAGGAGGAGTGGCAGGAGGGAGAGCCCCAGAGCACACAAGAACGGAGAGAACAGCATGGCCACCTACAGAGAGAAAACAGAGATGAAATGATATCAGTAAGAGATATGGCTGCATGTTTAGTCACTCAAGGTAATTTAAACATCTACATATATATTCTCTGAGACTATGGGTCATTCTACCAATTGGGTTTTTCTACAAGAAAAAAATGTAAATTGTTTGACATTCTGAAGCAAATTACATTTTGGTATCTCAGGCCAAGGCTGTAATCATGTCTTGAACATAATTTTTTAAGGGAATAAAGTCTAATTGTAGCCTAGTTAAGTAATCCATTTAAACTTCTTGCACATAATATTTTATTTCAGAATATGCACACGTTTGCTCTTATTTGCATGTCTAATTTGTCAAAAATTCTAAATTAAATTGTCCCCTTACATTCAGTTATGAATGACATGGATCATGTAAATTATAGAATATTTTCAATTCAAAATGGAGAAATTTGAGGGGAAAAAAAACAAGTAGGCCTAGTTTGCATCATTATATTTTACTGTGGGTTGTTGAACATTATCTATCGTAAAATAGTTGTCAGATATTAAATGTTTAGCTACTTATATCTTACTATGCACTCTTACACTTTAAAACCTAAAGCGTCACGTTGGAATTCACACTCGTCTTCAGTGAACGGTAAGCCCCGCCTTCTTTGATCTGATTGGCCACCATTTCAACATTGACGAGCAAAGTTAGACCGCTAAGACAGACCAGCCTAAGAATTTAACTTTTGAAACATGTCATTCTAACAATAAACAGAGCGTGTGTAATGGAGAGCAGCATCAAGAATATCAAATATTGGGGGGGACAATTTGACCATTTCTATTTATTTGGGAGACTCAATGTCTACGGTGGTTACGGCCCTATCTCAAGCTAAATTTCATATTCATTGGGATATGTTGGGATATAAGGAATAGTTTATTGATATGCCCTCGTTGTCCAACAAAATACCCACCCCGTATAGGCTATGATATTACCTGTATTTCTGCATGACAAAGCTGCTTGTTTTTAAACTTTTTGTTTAAACCTATAGTGACACAATCTTTTGATTATATGAAAAAATGTAGAGACAGAATTAAAGCAAAATATTCCCTAAATATTTATCAAAATAGCAAGGAGAAGAAAAACATAAACTACAAGTAACTAGATTTTTTTTATTAATGTTTATAAAAATGTTCGATAAGTTGGCAACAGCTATTTATTATAACTTTTGTACATGCAGTACGACGGACACAAATAAGCCTGCATTTTGTAGAATGACCCCTATAATGCACATACATGCACTTCAGGTCCTTTGTTCCATCCCAATTTCCCAACACCTCCTCTGTGCAAGACCTCTCCTGATTCTAGCTGATAGGAACCCTGTGGTGCATCGATCGTCTCTTTCTCTGTCTCTCATACGCACACTCACACACACACACACACACACACAAAACCTGCTTTCAGAAAGACTTCTCCAAACATGCCATAACCATGGAAACCCCATGCTCCCTTGGCACAAGTCTTGCTTTGCCAATCGAAATCAATAATGGAGGAAAGCAAAAGGCAGGCATTCCACAGGTCTGTTAGATTTGGATCACAAATGTGTAATTTAAATCAGATACATAGACTGACTTTAACCGTATCTGTTTAAATGTTTTATGCCTATGTAAAAATCACCAAATAATTAGAGCAGATAGGAGCTGTAAAACAAAGACAATAAAATAGCCATAACAATATAAAATCAGATAAAGGAAAAAAAAAAAAGGAGATATTTTAATTGTATGTTTTTATATAATGACAATTTAACCGCTTGTTATACTAATTCATTGACTGACTTTCCCTACCAACATGAAATGGGTTGCAATACACCCCTTATTTCAAACAATATAAAAATCAAACAGACAGTTAAAGCCTCTCACATAAGGATCACCAGCAAGGGAACTTTTACATGTTATGAGGTATCTATCTTGCATGAGAATGCATCATTTAAACCTGCATCTAAACTACAACCATTTAGCATTGCAATTAAAAATGAATGTTTTCCATCGAAGAAGCCAAAGCTTTGGATAATTACATCTCATAACATCCTCTGACCGTTCCAGAAGCTCTGATTATAAATGCTTCTCGCTTTTAGGCTGTTTTTCAATCTTTTAAATGTCCCCTTAGACACAATGCACACTGTTTCATACTACAAGATCATGTGTTTCTCATGAAAGAGACATGAGAGTAGTAATTGCTTTGAAAATATAACTATCAAAGCATTGTTTGGGGAAAGGTTACGTGCACATACTCTCAATTAATTAGTAATAGTATGAAATCATAAAGGAATCTTTTTCCCTTTATTGCTCCAAAATGGCCCTAAAGAGAAGTGGTCATAATTTTGGGCTGAAAAATAGGGCAGACAGTTTTCAGTGAACTGGTAAGCCACCGTGGAGCACTCTCATAACCAATATAGCTACAGATTGACCTGCATGCACTGAATAATGGTGTCTATTTCCCTCTAATGTACTGAATAGGCCTAATTTAGACATGTGGCTTCACTATGTCAATGATAATCAGTGTTGGGGAGTAACGTAGCGTTACGTAATTTAATTACAAAATAAATGTAACTGTAATCTGTAACAGTTACTGAGAAAAAACTGTGTAATTAAATTACAGTTAGTAAATGTTATCGATTACAAATAGGGTTACATCTGAATATTTTCTCTAGAAAGCTAGAATACGTTAGCAGCAAATATTTGTTTCTTTGTCGGTTTTTGATGTGCACGATGCCTCCTGCCATTTAAAGGCCGATTATTAAAGAGATGCTATTCTGATGCTGTTAATTGGCTCTCGTTTGAATTTGCAGAGCACTACGTCTGCCAATTACATCAATCCACATCGCCCCTGAAAGCTTTAGGCTACAACCTGTCTGAGAGTTGCCACCATGGCAAGTGATAAAAATGCGTTCCATTGCTGGAAATTTAAAAATCATTTCATCCAGAAATCTGTATTTAAAGGATTAGTTCACTTCAGAATTCAAATTTCCTGATAATTTACTCACCCCCATGTCATCTAAGATGTTTGTCTTTCTTTCTTCAGTCAAAAAGAGGTTTTTGAAGAAAACATTCCAGGATTTTTCTCCATATAATGGACTTCCCTGGGGATCAACGGGTTGAAGGTCCAAATTGTTTCAATGCAGCTTCAAAAGGTTCTACACGATCCCAGCTGAGGAATAAGGGTCTTATCTAGTGAAACAATCAGTCATTTTCTAAAATAAACTGTAAAATTTATATACTTTTAACCACAAATGCTCATCTTGCACTGCTCTGTGATGCGCCACGCATTACGTAATCACGTTGGAAAGGTCTCATTTTCTTCTCCAACTTCAAAATGGTCCGACATCGTTGTTTTACCTTTTTTCTTTTTTTTTTGTAAAGGCTGTTTGACTTAGTCTTTGCACGTTCGCTTTGTAGACACTGGATCGGTACGTCCGCCTATGTCACGCGTGACCTTTCCAACGTGATTAGGTAATGCGTGGCGCATCGCAGAGCAGTGCAAGATGAGCATTTGTGGTTAAAAAGTATATATATATTTTTTTAGAAAATGAACGTTTTGCTAGATTAGACCCTTATTCCTCGTCTACGATCGTGTAGAGCCCTTTGAAGCTGCATTGAAACTGCAATATGGACCTTCAACCCGTTGGTAGCCGTTGAAGTCCACTGTATTGAGAAAAATCCTGGAATGTATTCCTCAAACACCTTAATTTTTTTTTCGACTGAATAAAAAAAGAAATACCTAAACATCTTGGATGACATGGGGGTGAGTAAAGTATCAAGAAATTTGAATTCTGAAGTGAACTAATCATTTAACCTCAGAACGATCAAGTAAAAAGAGGTGCTAAAGTCTGATTTTGTGGTGGCTGTGCTTTAAAATTAAATTATTATAATCTTAGTTCAAATGATAAAGAATTTCAAAAGTCTGACAGTAGGCTAATTGAGTGTTGAGGTAAACCCTGCCTGGTTTAAATGTTTGAAAATGATTAACAGTTGAAAACATTTGTTAGAAAATTAGATTCAAATGTAATCATAAAATAATTGAAGTTACACTACTTATTATATTTTAAATAGGGTAACTCGTAACCTGTAACTTATTATATTTCCAACGTAATGTTCCCAACACAGATCATATTTTACAGTATTTTTCTTTGCATACTTATTTGTATAAACCTAATGCAAATCACATTTTAAAAATGTACCAAATGCTTTTAAATTATAGATAAGTACAGGAATTCGTTGAAATCACCAAGACAGAGTTCGAGCTGCAAATTCTTTAAAAATCTATTTCACCTTGCACTGGCCTAAATGATTCAAACGAGCACAGGTCGTCTCATTCGAACACTCATATGATTAGCAAGAGCAAGACTAGGCTTTCCTTTCAAATCAATATCAATACATGCCATGAAGTCTGCCACATTCGCGCTGCCTTTAAAGGCGTGTGGCTGCAAATGTCCTTGCTTGCACAAGAGCAGCATTTCTCAACCTTGACGGCGCTCAGTTTCATTCACAACTCCATCAGGTTTGTCGCGACGCAACACGTCAAATGTTCGCCTGCCAGCGTGAGTGTCAGAATGAAGACAGAGGACGCGTCTGGGTGGAACATCAGGGGGCAGCGCTAAGCCTGTGGTTCGTTATAGGGAGCAGCTCGCTGACAGGAGAAGTTTATTAAGTTTTAATGAGTTAATAATTCAATTCATCCCAGCCGATCTGATGACAGTATCAGCAGCAGGGGAGAGCATGAGCGTTGATGTAATTCTTGCTAAAGGTGTCTGGATTAGAAACGCATTTCTAAGGCAAAGTTTATCAGTAAATCATTACAAAGTAATCTTTTTGGGAATAGAGATAAGCCATTATATGAGAGGATATGTTGTCACACAGCGGGGAGCAGCTTTTGGTAGAACAAATACTCTTCTCAGTCTTTTACAAAATCTTTATCTCACAGTCACAATCTGTCGCTTTTTCTACCACACACAGACATGGGAGCACAGCTTTACCACTCAGAAATACGCTAAATGATCATCACTTGCACACTTGAATGGGATTTTTAAGGTGAAGGAACCCATAAATCTGCTAGTGATTTTAAAACTGAAGCTAGATATGAAAAAAAAAAAAAAAAAAAACGGCACCCTTTTAAACCATTCAATAAAACAGAAAGCAGTCTTGGAGTGTATAAAAAATAACAATACAGAAGGAATACATTAATAATAAAAACCTGAACAATAATAATAATAAAAAAAAAAATTATAATACTAATTGAAAATACATAAAATTAGCTACTGTTTCATTCAGCTTTCTTAAAACTGGCTGGTGATATTCACAACAGTTCTTTATATTCAGGTACATCTCAGGGGCCGTTTACACGACACCGTTTTCAACTAAAAACAGAAAGCTTTTTATGCATTTTAGCCGTTCATTTACACGACAACAGCGTTTTGGTGGCTTGAAAACGCAAACATTTGAAAATGGGTGTCAAAGTGGAAGTTTTTGAAAACGATACAGTTATCATCTCCGTGTAAACTGCAAAAACACAAATCTGTGAAAACGGTGACGTCTTGCACATGCATATTATGTGTTTAGTCAATCCACCTTATTTTTCAATGCAGAAATAAGGTGTTTTCACCGTTCAATGTGAATTTATCTGAGAATATTCTTAAGGCGAGACACTAGGGTAAAAAAAATAACTAATAGATATCACCATACTTCCCCAGCTGATTGATTACATTAAAAATTGCAAACATTTTCTAAAATGCTATGTTTAAATACGCAAATGAGGCGTTATCTAATATGCGCTAATTTGCATACATTTCTAGAACAAAAATCAGAATATTGGATGACGTCAGGTTCAAAATTCTTGTTTAATTTTTTGGACATATTAAATTCAAAGGTTTTTACAGAGGGAATTTTGTCTTTGGGAATCTCTTTTTATCACTCCATAAAATACTATCAACAGACAGAAAAAAAATAATTTTTAGGAATAAAATGTTGTATAAAATCAGGCTAATTATATATCAACAAATCCCTCTGTAAAACCTTCAGAATATAGATAGGAATAAAACTGTAAAGTCTGGTGTATGTAAGTTCTGCTGAAGTGGAGATTTCTGACTCAGAGCAGGAGAAAAAACTCATTTTGAGAAAACGGCCTTTAAAGATATTTACTGTAATTGAAATCTATAGATGCAAATAGATAAAGTGCTATAAAATAAACACTTAAAATTGTATTTTGGATATTTTCTTTCCACCAGTCTGAAAAAACACTTTATGGAAAGCCAAAAAGCACAAAATAGTATGTGAGATTAAAATAAGTGTGTCCCAAAGCATAGTATGTTGAAAAGAGTATGCCAAAAGTCCCCAGATGGTCTACTATTTCCGGTAGATTTTCAAAGTGTGGATCCGTGCACACTATGAAGCCTAATATTGCCCACAACCCATTGCGCTTTGGATGAGGATTCAGTTCAGAACTACAAACATGAGTAAAAAGTGTTAAAAAACTACAAAACATGGTGGATATGCGCGACCGTGAGAGGTTTGAGTGACTAATAATCAGTTTAACCTGATAGAAAATATTTATTTAATGTTATCCGTGTTATATTTCATCTGCAGTACCAATGTGGACTTTTATAAAGATCCGATTGGCTATTAACTTTTAAATGCATTATTATGCATATGAGGAGTCTCCACATGAAAGACCCACGACTGCAGATCAACGTGCTACTGCATTTCTCTCTGATACGGTAGGAAATTAACTAAATGAAATATGGTGGAGGATGTAAGATGATTGACAGGCCAGTTTACGGGGACAGGATGCGACAGAGAGCAAAGACGCAATTGTATGACATGATAGTATGTCCCAAAGCTTGTCTACTCTTTTGCTACACACTCAAAAGTATGTACCTTTTGTTCACAAAAAGAGTACACACTTTTAGGGCGTAGTAGAAGTAGGCGAATTGGGACGCAGCATATGACTTAAGATTTAGTCCTACACTTCACTAAAATTATGACCGAGATACCAAGAATTTTTTTACTCTCAAGTCAATTCTTAGCAGTGTTCTTGTGAGTAATTCTCAAAGGCTTGATAAATACGGGCCCTCAAGTTACTTCTAATGCGTTACCCCCAACACTGGTCATCTATACAAAGAAAAAACTTTGTTTTTTTGTTTGTTTTTACATTATTGTCATGTAAACAAACCCTAACAGTACTCTAATGATGCATAGAAAAAATATATTGTCAACTTAAAAGTAAATATTTATCAGATCTAATATTATATTTTGGGCTAGAGAATATACCTAGTGTTCGCCAGGGATGCATAACGGTTAAAAGTTTGTTTCTGCCAGTAAACTTGCTCAATGCAATGTAGATAAAGTGTGTTGACTGAACTGGAACATAAAAGGAATGTATTGACAAACTGACAAAATATATATTTTCTTTTTCTTTTTTTGGGTCAAAGATACCAGAACGTCCAATTTAACAGCTGCTTACCCTCCATACAGACAACAAACAGACATCACTAGTAAAACTCCTTGATTTTTGCTGTGAGCATGCGAGTATCAAAAACCTTCTGCGTCCTCTCTAGCGTATCAAAGTAAAGATCAGAGCGTTTCCTCAAGCGTTGCAGGTGAGCTGTGGAAAACAATCCGGCCGTGTCTCCTCATCGCTCTACATCAGTGTCTGTCTCGCTTTCACAGACCGAGATTGTGAAGCCTGCGGTTTCTCTTACTTTGAGGACATTCTGCAGATTAACTTGGTCTAATTTTAGTTTATCTAATTTTAGTCTCATCCATTTTTCATTGAGTGAAACCACCACAGCCACTGAGAGCGCAGTGTCCCATCTCCCAGCGGGTGCATGTGCGTATGTGTCTGAGTTATCCGAGACTGAAGGGAAAAAGGGAAAGTTTGTTGGGGAGTATGTTTGTGAAGCATCGAAAGCATGCATATGTACATATATCAGCGTGTATATGAGCGGGAACATGTGGTGGAGAGCGTGTGCGTGCTGACCTTGATCCTTCGGGGTCTTTGGATCTCATGTTTAATTCAGCACTACAGCATGAGCTTGAACTACATTTGGTGATCATTTCATACAGAGGTGTCTAAATGTAGGTGCCACGGGCTGTGTGTGTTCGCTGCGTGTCGCTTTCAGACAGCGTGCTGTAGTATCTCTGCGATGCTCTGATCCAGCCCAGTGGAGCTCTATTGACTCCAGCTATTGATCTCTGCGTTATTACACATTCGCTTCTTCACACGTCTCTCACATTGCACAAGACTGAAACCCCGTGTAGCTCTGCACCCATGGCAACCGAGCTGTCAATCAAGTCCTTATCTCTGAATGTTTCATATCCCTAGAGCTCAGGTGAGAATCCACTGAATGCTTTAATAATACCCAAATGATTTTGCCGGAGTGTGTAGCTTCACTCATTTGAGTTGCTGTGCCATTAGGATGGCTGTTTCCCCTACAAGAAGGAAGTGGGGGAATACAGTATTTCCTGCATGTTTGCATGCTGTCAGCTATCCTTATTGGTATAAATGAGTATGTTTATGCGTGCGCTCGTGTTTGTGTACGTCTGAGGCTGTCTCGCTGGCAGGGCTGATGCAATGTGTTTATGCTTAACGGACATTCAGTACACAATCAGTAGGGTGTCTGGGCTCAGCTGCTGATGCCTTAATTTATGGTGCATTTGTCAAGCCTGTCAGCATTTGTTCTTCAAATGACAGGACTTTTAAGATACTAATAAAGTACAAGCACACAAATGTTTATCCACATAAAGCTCATTCATAGCTCAATATTTACTCAGTATTTGTCGTTTTGAGAAAAAATGGCTTTGGATAGTTGGTCGATTAGCAGAAGTGTTACTTATATAACACACAGACACACACACTTCTGGGCAGAAAAAAGCCCAAAATGACTAAACACTAAGCTTTTGATTGTCTTAACCACAAATCATTGGTCAGGAAATTAGCTAAATTTAAGCAAATGCACTACTTAAAACGCCACTGCTGTCTCAGAAAAACATCAAAGACAGATTGAAGTTTTTGGCAGAGTATGGGAAGTTTGATTCAGCAGAGTTGTGTGGAGTGAATCACAATGAAACACGAGTTGCATGGTGATGCTTCAGAGCGATGTCTTCGGAAATCTGGTGAGAAATATAATAATAAAAGCAGCTCTACCACAGTGAAGCATGGGGGAAGAGGTGTCATTGTGTGGGGGATCTTTTTAGCTGCTGGTATTGGTGAGCTACTTCACTGGGAAAAGTCATTTGATGCTTTGGAGTACAGGAGAATGTTGCAGAATGCTTGCTTCCCACCAATGAAAAGTTGTTATCTAAAGAGGAATGTTTTTCAACAAGACAATGCTCCTGCCTGAATTTTGTCAATGTTTTGGACTGGTCAGAGTCCAGATTTGAACCCTATAGTGAATATTTGGTCTCACATTAAACTCAAACTAACTGGGAGACATTTTTCAACTACTCATGAATGGTTTGAACAACACTGATTCTTCTTCCTGTAAAAAGCTGTCTGCAAGTTTACCAACACAGCTTAAACATTTAAAGTAAACAAAGGGGAAGGCTATTCCGTTCTAAGTTACTTTATTTACATATTTGTGCAATTCTTGCTAATTTCCTGACCAATGATTTGTAATTAAAATGGTTAAGACCATTAAAAGACCACTAAAATTGTTTTTTTGCCCAGGAGTGTATACATAATCATATATATATATATATATTACTAGTGCTGTCAAATTGATTAATCGCAATTAATAGCATCTAACATAAGTTTGTTTACATAATATATCCGTGTGTGTATGTATGTGTGTATATATATATATATATATATATTTTTTTTTTTTTTTATTACATTTATATACTGTATATGGGTCATTGACAAATAAGAAAACTGACAAATTTTTAAAAGTGTAAAAAAAAACATAATGGAGATAGTTAATTTTGAAGTTTTATTAAGTGTTAATGAAATTATGTGGTTTTTATAATCAATTAACACTGCTTTTGTCATTTTCTACAAGATGGACAAAATATGTCACCAAAAAAGTTATTCGGTTTAACCAAAATTTCAGTTTTACTGAATGACACTTTTGGTTATACCAAATTACGATATTTTCAAACAATGCTAACAGGCTAATATCTATAGCTAGCTAGCAAAAGGACAATCAAACATTTTATATTTAGTGCAAGTTTTTAAAATATTACAACATTTTCCATGTTTTATAGCAGTTGTACAGAATGACCTGAAAACATGAATTTTTCAAATAGTTAAAAGACAGTTACTTTGCTGGTGTCTGAATGATGTCATCCTGTCACATGATACTGACCGCATGACTTGATCCAAAATGGTCCCTTTACATTGGTTACTCCGAATAACATCAATGAAATGTATTTTTCCGGACATTCTTTCTCATAACAAAGCAACGACTTCTACACATAATTTTAATACCATTTTCCACTATGTTGATATATGATGTTATAAAATCATGCCAGAATAAAAATATATACATTTATTACTTTTTAAGATATTTTAATCACAAATGAAATGGCTGTATTGGCCTTTGGACGGTTAAACCGAATTACCTTTTGACACTTCAAAATCTTTAAAATACCTTTATATGTAGAAAAATATATTTAAAACCTTTTGGATTCAATAAAAGAGATCTAGTTGTACTACCTTACATACTTTGGATGTCATATCTTTGTTTTTTTTATTATTATTATTAAGGCCTTTGGACAAAAAAAAAAAAAGACCCGTCACATCATTGACCCATATGTGTGTGTATATACAGTGTATACACACACACACACACACACACACACACACACATACATACATACATACATATACACAAACTTTTATGTTAGATGCTATTAATCAATTTGACAGCACTAATATATACACTATAATAATAATTTAAAACATAATTTAAATAATTACATGAAATTATTACAACTAATTAAATGATTAAACTATCAACTATTATATTAAATATAATATATTACCATATTATGTCCTGTATTAACTTTATATGGCTATTGGTCAGCCTGCTTTCAAGATATTTCTAAACCCTGGTCAACAAATAAATCTTAAAATCTTAAAAGTACTGTTCCCAACAATAGGAATCTTTGGCACAAAAATTCTATCCGATTTTCAATTCTTTGCAATTCTTTAACCATTTGCAATCTCTAAACTATCAGAGAATAAAACTCCAATGTAAATCTTGAAGAGAGAAACTCAAAATGCCTTCAGAGGGAACAGATATTATGTAAGGGAAGAGAAAATAGTTGAAGATACAATAGAAAAAAAATAATCCAAAGATATAAGAACAGGAGCTGGTGAGAAGAGGTAATTTAAAAAGAGGAACATGTTGCAATGCATGAGAGAAAAACAACGAGTCAAAGAAATCAGGCATACTGATTCATCTTTCCACCTGCGCGCCTGGTAATAACATTAATGTGTGTGCAGTCACGTTTATTTGGCCAACAGGTTTCCTCCTCCCTTTGGCATTTGTCTGTGTGTGCGCTCATCAACGGCATACTGTGTAGTAGGAGCATCATTTATGCTTTCTTGTTGATTTCTTCTCTGCATACACAATATTCTGCATGTACACAATCACACACAGACACACGCAAAAGAAAGGGATGTGAGAGACGGAGAAAGGCGAGATTTGATGAGCCGACTGCCTCCAGACATTGCTTCTGCAATGCTAATTAACCCTGCAGGCAAAATCCACCACCAAGACACTAACCCTTACCACCATTAACAAACACCCTCCCACACACACACAGGACCTCGATGCTAACCGTGTACGAAAGTTTACTTAGCTGCTGCAGAGTTATTTCCTATTGCATTTATTTTCTTTTATAATTCTCCTTCAAAATAAAGGTGCTCTAATCACTTTATAATTAAGCTTGATAATTATTTTCAAACACAACAGAAAGCAAGAATTTACATTTCATGCAGAAAATGTGTGGTGCTTGCCCATGCTCGGGTTCCTAATTTATGGGATTTGTTTATGGGATTGTTCACAAAAACCATAAATCTTATTAATTTACAGCACACCTCTCCACAAGAAGTCGCACAATAAGCAGTAGGCTATTATTCTTATCCATAGCACAAATAAATGTTTAATACTTTAGCAGTTCGCCAGGTATAAGCAACAGCTTTGTGCATTTTTGTGAATTTGATTTGAATTGGCCACACCCACAGGAAGTTGAATTAGAATTTAAACTGGAATTTCATGAATTCTCCCCAGTTTGGTCCAAAACATTGGTCACATAAATAAATATGTATATGTAAATTAAGTACAGATTTCAAACAATGCTGTCAAGTTTTGTATTGATATACTTTCCTTTTTGGTAAAAAATTATACTTATTGGGGTTATATTTTCTCAGAATTTCAATTCATTTTCATATGCAATTTGTCTGCTTTAAAGAATTATCAGAAAATACAAAATACAATATAAATCTTAAAGAGAGAAACTCAAGAGAAAACATTATGTAAGGGAAAAGAAAATAGATGAAGATACAATAGAAAAAAATTCAAAGATATAAGAACAGGAGTTGGTGAGAAGACATGATTTAGAGAGAGTGATTGTACAAAATTGTACATTTTGAAATGAATTGGTCACACCCCATGGGAAGATGAATAGGAATTTGAACTAGAAGTACAGGAAATTTAATGAATTACAATTCATTATTGTTTTATGGTCCAAAAATTGGCAATTTGAATAAGTATAGTATTATAAATTAAGTACAGATTTCCATAGGGGACTAAGATTTGTCTTCACAAACTTTATTGTATATATACACTTGGAGGTATATTTTCTTTCTATTTCACTTCATTCAGTTCTAATGCAGTGTTCTAATCCTATGCAATTCCAATTTAAATCTAATTCAGGAACTACCAATTCACCCTTCGCTGAGAGTTTGATTGACAGGTGATCCGACCAATCATGATGCTGAGTCCGCCATTTTGTCCGACAAACAAACCAGACAGGAGAGTTAATAAATTAACGTCGGTGGACTTAAACTTAAAATGGTGTGTATTGATGTCTTTCTGCGGTTGAAACAACATAGAGTACCTTCTAATGTTAATTCATGTTTATTACTGAAAGGAAGAGATGATCGGTTCACGTGCCTCTTGTACTGAGACGCTACAGCGATCTGTCATGACACATTAAAGAGCCACAAAACAGTATTTATTGTTTGATTTTTTTTTTTTTTTTTAAATGACAAAATTTGAAAGCTGAGGCTTTGTTTCATCCCAAAAGTAACCTGCTCTGTTGGCACGTTGTCAGTGTCCTTTTTGCTCAGCGATGTATTTTTCACTTTGTGAGAACATGTTGTGTGGCGTGAGAGCACATGGCTTATCGGACAAAGCAACAGTAACTAAGGGGGCGTGTCTTTGCGAAAGGTCAATTGGTAACATCTTTGGGTCATGGCAACTACAAAATATTTTCCTAGGATTTTGGTGGTCACCCTCATGAGGACACTTTACTCTTGGTGGCGAGTCAGAACATCTATCCTTGCTTGGCATTTCCAGGGAATTGAATCAGCTGCTCTAAGAAGCTCTTGAGAACAGTCTGTTTCTGATTGCATAGAGTGCATTACCATTATGAGTCCAAACCAGCTCTGGCATGAAATCCTGGCACTTGGATGGATAAAGATGCTGCAACAACCACTGCCACCAACAAAAAAACATAAACTGATTTGCAGACAAGTGGATTAGACTGGCACATCTTCCCCTAAAATATCATTGCATCACCCTTGTAATATTTCTAAATAATTGTAGCGTACTTAATAGTACACTTTCAGAAAAAATGATACAAAAGCTGTCACTGGGACGCCACCCTTTAAAAAGGTTCTAATGTGTACCATTTAGGTACTAATATGTACACTACTTTTGATACGCTCTAAAAAATGCTGGGTTAAAAACAACCCAAGTTGGGTTGAAAATGGACTAACCCAATGGTTGGGTTAAATGTTTGACCCAACCTGCTGGGTAGTTTTATTTAACTCAACTGTTGTTTAAAAATTACTGTATTTCTTGCTTAAAATTAACCCAAAATATGTTGGAAATGAACATTTATTAATAAGTTTAATGAATAATAATTAAACAATTGGGTTAAATAAAACTGCCCAGCAGGTTGGGCAAACATTTAACCCAACCGCTGGGTTAAGACAACCCAATCGCTGGGTTAGTCCATTTTCAACCCAACTTAGGTTGTTTTTAACCCAGCATTAACAAAATGCAACTTTAAGGTACTAATATACACTCTTCAGGTACAAAGATATACCTTTTAAAAGAGTACCACCCCAGTGACAACTTTTGTCCCTGTTTCCTGAGAGTGTAGGTACTGGTCAAGCATTTTAATTTAAAATAAGTGAAGTGAAACACTAAGTGAAATTACTTTGGCAATAGCTGCATAAGTTTCACAGCAACTTGACAGAACTGCCAAAAGCTCACAAAATCTCACATACAGACATGACTGACGCAGCCACACATCCATCCACATGCATATTTAGTTTGCTGCCTGATATATGCTAATTCATGCACATAATGCAGATTACTGAGATAGTTATCAGGCTTCAGCTCTTTGAGAACTGTTTGTCCCCAAACAAGCTAACAAGTGAGCTGGAGGAACAAATATATGACCTCATTCTCCCGTGCAGCATTGCGTTAAGTAACAACAGTCAGAGAAACAAATATATTAACAAAAACAGCGAGAACGAACCCAGTGGTTGGTAGCACTGAGAGTGTGAACTGCATGCATGCAGATGTAAGGTTGAACCACAGAAAGCCTTTTTACAGTTCATTCAGGCACAATTACAATGGAACTGGCCTGAATATGAACAAAAAAATCCTTTCCTTTAGAAATATTGAAAAAGGAGCTATTCAAAAACTAGTTATTCAAAGATGACTCATAGCATTAACGGGGGGAATAAATTAAAAAAAAAAAAAAGTCTGCTAGTGTGCGTTCTCCCTAGAGGACGCTCAGGAAGCTCCTGGAGGCCATCAGGGCCAGTGGAGTTGAAGCAGAGCAATCGGCACTTTGAAAGGAAGCCTAATTAAAAAGCAAAAACACTTGCTTAGTCAGACAGGAACTTTTTTTTTCTTCATGTCATACTTCTGACAGTATAAAGAATCTGTTTAATTGTGAATATTAGTTGGCTTAGAAAGTATATGTGAGCTGCTCTGCCTTCTGGAAGCTTTCATAAAACTATTGTCATAGCAAAATAGGAAGTGAAAATATCTCCGGTGCTAATATTTAGGTCAGTGGGCCCTGTGCCGTAATATTTGACAGAAGAAACTCAAATCAGCCTAACATAAAATAAATCTTTCAGCTTAATATCTAATCCCTTCCTGCTTCAAGAGTTTTGTAATTGTTCCGATCCAACTACGTTCCAGGTTTCCCATGATCATTTACAGGTGAGAGAATCCCCACTAGGGCAAACCAGGGGCAATGAGCATGTGCAATTATGTATATATTAAATTTTGGCCAATACCATTTATCCCTCTGGTGCTAAATTATAAATTATAATTTAATATAAATTATATTCACGCTGTAGTTATAATCCATTTATTCACTTTTTGAGCATAGTAAAATGAGCAAAATAAAATTTCCAACTTAAAATGTCATAAATTTTCAATGCTTTAGAGCACAGACTTAAAGGGATAGTTCACCCAAAAATGAAAATTATTCCATGATTTACTCACCCTCAAGTCATCCTAGGTGTATATGACTATCTTCTTTCAGGCGAACACAATCCAAGATATATTTAAAGATATCCTTAGTCCTTCAAGGATTATAATTTTTTCAAAAAAAAAAATGCATCCATCCTTAAAAAATTCATCCATACGACTCCAGAGGGTTAATAAAGGCCTTTTGAAGTGAAGGGATGCATTTTTGTAAGAAAAATATCCATATTTAGAACTTCATAAATTCAAATAACTAGCTTCTAGCTTCGGATGACCGTATGCATACTGCACACGTCAATTTGAGCGGAAGAGCAACCTTTGACCTGACGCGATGACGCAATGACGAATACAGAGGCGCAGAGGAGAGAGCAAAACAAAACACCGGTCACGAATTAGAAGTTTAAAACGAGAAATTTTAAAGAGAAATGTCGGATGATTTCGATATAAGAGAAGAGGAGCTTGAGTTTGTTGCACAGCCCTATTTGTTTGAACCATGAGAGGCGTCTAAGCTTACGATACTCCTACATCCTGCGTCATACATCACGTCACGGGTCACTCATTTGGCACATTCTGCGTGCGGTTGTTCACCGGAAGCTAGTTGTTTGAATATATAAAGTTTTAAATATGGATATTTTTCTTACAAAAACGCATCCCTTCGCTTCAAAAGGCCTTTATTAACCCTCTGGAGTCGTATGGATTCATTTTTTTATGGATGGATGCATTTTTTCTGTCTTCAGAATTTGGCCTACCATTCACAACCATTATAGTCCTTGGAGGACTAAGGATATTTTTAAATATATCTCGGATTGTGTTCATCTGAAAGAAGATATATACATATATATACAAGTCATATACACCTAGGACGGCTTGAGGGTGAGTAAATCATGGAATAATTTTCATTTTTGGGTGAACCATCCCTTTAATTTTGATCTCTTTTAAAAGATGACACTTGGCAAATTATTGCTGAAGTGAAAAAAAGTTAACTTAAAAAAAGTTACATAATTTTACGTTTATTGTTATGAAAAATGAACAAAAATACTATTTTTTAATTTTTATATGAAATATATATTTTTAAAAACATGTTTTACTGTAAATCTGCAAGAAAATCAAAGCCATAAATCTAAACAAGTTGTGTTCCAAATTTGAGCTTGATATCTCAAAAAATGAGCTTTCAGTAAGAGTTTGTTTGGCCGCAGTACCAAAAGTTTTCACTAGATGAAATTCGTCTCCCATTCATTTCAATTCCGCGAGGAGCACAAGTGTGACTACTTTTTCAGGACCTTTTCGAATCATGTCCATGATTTTTTATTTATTTATTTTTCACATAGCAAGTGCCAAAACCTTTACCAAGTTTCATACCATTCCGATGAAGTAAAAAAAAAAAAAAGTACAACTTTTCAGTCAAAAATGACCAAAGAGCACCAAAAAATCTGATAAACGAAAGTAACATTTACCACTTATTTTATTTCCATATTTGAAAATTGTCATGTTTTTCATTTTCATTAAATGTTTGTATTTTAAATCATAGTTTTTCAAATTATATTTAACAACTGTTTTTTATGCTGACTGCTAATTGTCTATTAACACTGTATGTGATGAATTCTTGCTGACAAGCAATTGCATTATTGTAATAAACTGATCTTGGAGTGAGAAAGAACACAGACTTTGTGACTTAGAAATAAATAAATAAATAAATAAATAAAAACGCTGCAGGTAAAATCATATACTGCTCTGATCCCTTCTTCTTGTTCTAGACATCTCCTGCATATGCCCCTAGTATACACTGCAGATTGTTAGCACTATTGTGTCTAATTTGTAACCCTGTTGGCATCCCTCAAAGATCCTTAATGAAGCCAGCTAAACTGTCAGACTTATTAGGCTTGGCTCTGGAGAAACACACTTGTGATTTACAAATCCCCGGGGGAAGTAGGGTTTACATCACTTGCCACTAGTTCTCAATTACTTCCATATCATAGTACATCTCTGCTAGTTTGCTGAGGCTGAGCTGCCTTTCACTACAGAGATAGGTGCCCACCATTCTGCATCTAGAAACATCTCTACTCTTAGTTGGCTGCTTGTTTCTACTGTAGATGGCTACTCGTTTTAACCATTTCACAACAACAAACACAGTCTTGCCCTGCCTGAGCCTGACATGACTATGGGAAAGTTAAGATTTAGTTAAAATGTAAACATGTAAACTTTAACAAAAAGCAATGTAAAACATGTTTAAGTCCAATTCATTGTAAAATAAATAAATAAAATAAGAAAGAGCAAGGAAAATAAATGCACTCATTATTAACCACACCTACTAAGTAAACTTGGATGAAACTCTTCTTCAGACAGCACTATATTTTCAGTGGAAGTTTCTAAATTGCTACTATGGCTTTATTCCTGATTCATTCCTGCTGAAGAGTAATTTTAACAATAGAATATATGCACATTCTAATAAGTCACTTTGGCAGTGTAAGACAAGGTGTACAAAAAGTATACAAGAAAAATGTATTTATGTTAATGCCAATGCATTTCTGCATGCCTCTAAAAGCATTTTAAAACAGTAGCAGAATGTTATGTCTCCAGTGTTTGCATTTACATTTAAAACAAGTTGATTTAATTCACTGAGCAATCATTTAAAATACCATTCATTTCTTGCAGCACTTGTGAAATTCTATGAAAGTAGTGTGGATTATTCTAAGTAAACCATTTTTGCTTTGCTAAAAAAAAAAAAAAAAAAGACTTTATTTTATGGTTCAGTTGGTACAAGGTGTCAGCAAAAAAAGCAGTACACACATATTGTCAATACAGACCTGTTGGTGCAGCTTACAGTGAGAGTAAAGCAGAGATTAATCCTATTAAACACTGTGAAATTTGTGCTATGTTTGTTACATAATAATTACATGGTAATTACCATGTGAAATACCACAATACAGAGCATTCCCTTTAGAGCCTAATTAGGAGCTAAAATGTATAAAGGTGGGGGAAAAAAACTGAATGTAAAGAATAGCCGTTTCTCTGCGAGGTGATAATACACGTGATTTAATCTGGTTGGACACAAAGGATTATACATCAGGAGGAGTTATGCCGGGTTCAGACTACACAATATTTTTGTCGGTTATGATAGTCACTGTGTCAGATTATACGATTTTGACTCTTAAAATCTTGCGTCATGGACAAGAAACATGTCAGACTACACATTGCTACCCATATATTCATCGCTTGCCGTTTTTAACCACATGCGTGCTGTCATCGAGAAGGCGGGACTATCGACTGACAGAAGGTGCCGTGAGCATAAACAAACAATGGCTAGCAGCGTGTTTCGCTCTGTCTTGTCTCAGAAAAGCCCAAAAGTGGACACATACTGTATCTGGATTGTATGGATATTTGGATTTCCTCCAAAAAGAATTGAGGTAACATAACTTTTATTTACCTTTTTCCACTCTGTCACGGTAGTCCCTTGAGGAAACATTATTAACACTGGAGTATTGTAGCCATAGCTCCTCAAACATTTCATCCATTTTAAAATTCCACCTAGCAGGAACATTACCATTGTCTCTCTTTCGTTTCTGTGTGTTTGAAAGCATGTATGAAGGCGCTTCTGTGCTCCTATTAGCCAGTGTCAAACATGTGACAGAACTCGTCGTGGACGACTGAAAAAAAAAAAAAAAAAACATGCTAGTCTTTTTGTCGTGACGTCGTGAAGCATCGCAGACGTGGCATCGGTTGTTGTCCACTATGACACACTAAACGAGCTGAAACGATCGAATCTTGCATCCCGACCCCCATTGTCGTTTACAAATCCCCACGACACCCTACGCATATCATGGCAAAATTGGGCTAAAATCGTGTAGTCTGAATTGGGCATTAGGGTGTAGACAGCAACTTTAGAATGATCTTAGGGTTAATTACACTTGACTTCCTAATACACTGTAAAACTCAAGTTCAGAATACTCAAAACATTTTAGGAAACTTATTACCTCAAAACATTTAAGTAAATAACTCATTTTTTTAAGTTAGTAGAACTTAAAATATGTGTAACAAGTGGGGCGGGGCCGAGAGCTGTGGAAGCAGCGGAGCAAGGCCAGTGTGGTGAACAGGTGTCTCTCATTAACAATCACGTCACCGGCATCCCTTCGCTCCCACAGTTCCTAGCCTCGGCCAACTCATCTTAATGTTAATTACATACAGTTCATTTACATAAACATCACATTCAGATCTTGGTTAAATGTTAGATTTAGACTTAATTTCAACATTTATGTATACAGTCTGACGCAAATCATGCTGGGAATTAGAAATCTGCTGCAACTCAACTCAATCACATTAAGTTCAGCTCACTACAATAAAATTTTGAGTTTACGCAACTTTTTTCTATTAAGTACAATAAACTTTCCTTATTATTTGAGTGAAACAAACTCATTTCATTTAATTAATTTCACTGTTCGGTTTTACTTGAGTCTATTGGTTACAAACTTTCTCAAAACATCCATTCACACTCTCAAAAACAATATGCACTCAGACATTCAGTCACACCAAGTTCAAAAAGTCACATACACAAACGTTCATTTAAAAAGAAATCAGATTATCCGACGTTCTCTATATCGCCCCTACAATACAACAGGCGCTCTCTTCGCTATACACCTAAATAGCCTTGTATCAACTTGCCGGGTCCATTTACTCAGTCTCCGTTTTTCCCCCCTTCCGTCAGTCCCTAATGGATGTGAAAACGCAACTGCATATCCTGGAGATCTGCTGAGTTTATATTTTGTCTTAACCAGATTTAAAGCAAATAATCGTGCTCTCGCTACATGTGACGACACACTTTGATAAGATGAAAATGCAAATGGGTGAATCACACCCTGACAAGTTACTTACTTATTCAGTCAGTCAAAGCTCTGTGTGTCTCTCTTGAAGGCAGGTCTTCTTTATTATGTCTGACAGCCTCAAACCTGTCCTTCTCCACCCCTTGAAATCCACACTTTTTGCTCTTTACCTAGGAACAGCATCCATCACTGTCCGGAGCCCTTCTAGTCTATCAGCGCGTGAGATCGGAAGCGTTGAAAGCCATTGGGGGGAGAATCGCCGTGGCTGCCGTCTGCTGAAAGGAGCTCCGCTAACTAAGACCGTGCGCATTAACGACACCTGACCGTCACAGACAAAGTGAACTAGTGACACACTTACGTGCACCGCGCTGATGAAATATCGCAGTGATGTCTCCCTCGCTCCTGTGCCTCTCTTTTTTCCCACCTCTCTACTAAAGCGCAGCAGTAGAGGGCTGTGGAAATTCGCAACAGCGCTCGCTGAAACCCCTGGCAGAATACATCACCACTTTCCCTTTATGAGTCACAAAGCACACACATACACACCTCTGATCCGTTCCCACCTGCCACACGCAGGGTGTCTCAAGCGAACACGCACTTTTAATCGTTTTCTTTTACCTTTACCTCCATGCACTGACAGTTTAAACAGTCTTAACTCTATCACAAACACACACCTCACAGCATAGGTACGGCGGCTTACGTGCTCAACGCGTGCGGCTGGTTACCTGTGGCTGCTGTTCTAGATGCCATAAGGATCAGTGTCCCTGTGATCAGTGTCTGAGTGATCAGCTAAGGGGAAGAGGGAACAGCCAGCACTCTGTCTCCACGACAACGCCCGGCAGATGCCACACCTCCAGTTCAGGCTCCTCAAGAACAATAAGCGTTTATCGCCACCCTCCCTCCTCTCTCTCTCTCTCTCTCTCTCTCTCTTCTTCCTTTCCCATCCGCCGCTTCCCGCTGTAAAGCCGCGCTCACTCAGAGAGAGTGACGCGCTTGTGTGTGACGTCTTCCCAAAAGCAAGGATTCTGCATGTGTGTCTGTTAGACTGAGTTCCACAAGGGGATTAGGCACTTTTCATCTTCATGACGCACACTAGAAAGAGAGGGAGAGAGAGGGCGAAAGAGACCGGAGATGGAGAGACAGAGGATGGGGTCGTCATGGAGATATTCGCCCGTGAAGGGAATGTAGGGTGAATGACATGAGATAGAGGCATACGACACAACCGCATGCCACTTTTGATTCAGTTTCGCATAAAAGAAAAGAACTAACTAGCTGAAAAGGCACTGGTGCTGATTTGCATGCACATATTCTCGCTTTCTCCTCTTGAGCTTTACTCGTGTAACCGGCTAGCCCTCGGGGAGGCCCTTCTACCGCTCTATCGTGCGTCTGACTTAATGCTCCAGCCTTCAGATTAAAATAGCTACAGCCAAATGCCTTAAACTCGCCGCCTTTTCTAAGATTACAAAGCACTCGCCTTGTCCAGCAATGTGAGCTTTAATTCGAAACCCTGCAGAGTGGACAAAGTGAGGGCAGAATCCCTTATGGTACTTTAGGTAACATGAAATGCCATGTCTAATTCCCATTAACATGGTGTAGATGGCAATCTGCCGTTGGGAGTATGACAGGCTCTTTATTCTACATACTAAACAAAGGACTCTACAGCCTGTAATTGTGCACAATGTAGTGGGTGTTATAATTAAGCCACTCCCCATCAGCTTTAAGCCTCGCTAACAAGAGAGTAATTGACTGAAGAGGTCGTCGGCCATACAGATGAAACGTCGATGTATATGATGTGATAGTAACGAGTTAGTCAACGGTATCTGGGGCGTCAATGTATGCAGCATGTGCTCTGTCGAATGCCAAATGTGTTTTCAAAGGTGCAGCTGTAATTGTAGAGCTCTATCATCTGATTCTGTCATGCTGATCTGATATCAAAGAGATGAAAGCTTACTGTGATTGCACATTCCAGGAGCAGGAATCCCACACATGCAAAGCCGGATACACCCAGAGACAATTACAGTGAAGATTGGGAAAGCCAGACTTTTTACTACATTACAGTAATAGGAAGAGTCAAAGACAACTGCATTCGGTTTGGTGAGAGGAAAAGTGCAAACTCTATTACTTTTATATGTCTGTTTAGTATTACACATGTCAGGAAGCGAACATACTTAAGAAGCATTACATTCACACTGGAGCTTAAAGGCCCGTTCACACCAAGAACAATAGCTATAAAGATAACGATAAAGATATAGTTCTAAAAATCGTTTTAAATATAAAAGAATAGCACTGTTCACACCACAGCTGTAACGATAATGATATAGAGAAACAATATCGCTGGGTTCACTTTCAGAATGACTTTTTTCCAGCTGTTGAATGATAAAACACTGACAGCCAATCAGAATCCATTCTAATTTAAGGGCTCGCGCATTTAAAATGGCAGACGACGAAGTTAATCTCCGAGGTCCAGAAAAAGCCACAATTGTTTGACAATTCAAACCCCATTTTCAAGGATACTTTAAAGAAAATTGATATATGGTAAACAATCAGTCATACCCTCTGAATAAATAATGAAAAATATTAAAGATGAGATCATTATGCCAGGCTAGCAAACAGCGTAACATAAAATTACCTCAGGTATCCAGAGCTAGTTTCGATAACATTGTCTTGCTTTGAAGTTGCAGTGAAAAAGACTAGGCATTGTTTTTATTTCACTATATTGACTTCGTCAGCTAAATTCACTGTTAGATTAGATCGATTACACTAGCTATTCACTCGAAAATGTAGCATGCTGAGGACATCTGCTGGTTGAAGCCGTGTAAATGCAACAAGAACAGCAAAAACATGTTGTACTCACTTTGAAACTGCAGCAAGTGAGCTTAAAATAAACACACCGTTATCATTCGTTGGTGTGGACGCAAATATAGTTATCGTTTTTGGTGTGAACGGGCCTTTATACAAAGTCACTCCTCGTTTGACTGCTCTATCTCTGGGTACACACTGAATTTGGTAATTTATGAGAGGGACAGCTGCATTCTACACCTAAATTCATTTAGAAATTACAGGTAGTAGTAACCAAATTTATATCAAACCTAAAAAAAAAAAAAAAAAAGTGTACAGAACTGAACAACTAGTTGTTAATGCAGTAATGCTTCTCTCTCTTTTGGAAACTGACAGCCTGTCGATGAGGGTCTTCTTTCACCGTGAGGAGTGCTGGCAAATTACAGACTGAGGTACGTGTCTTGACTCATCCGCAATTTTGACATCCACACCTGTCTCTCTCCGCTAGCTCTGTGGTCTAAGGGCGATCCATTACTGTCCAAAGACAGCAGGCTGTTTAAAAAGAGGAGCTGAATGAAATGGAAAAACTTTTGAGATGAGCAGATACCTCTGGTTGCTAATATTACTTTGGTCAAAAATCGCCAAACAGGCTAATCTGTTAGCATCCATGAGTGACTCCTGTAGTCCGTTCACACTTGGATTAAAGATTTAGGGGATTTAAGGCCTGTTCACACCAAGGATGATAACTATAATGATAACTAAACAGTTTTAATAATCATTTTAATTCTATGAGAATAGGAAGTCCACACCACAACTTCAATGATAATGACAAAGGAACAAAACTGCTGAAATCACTTGCAAAACCATTTTTCCAGCTGATGAACAATAAAAACACTGAGAGCCAGTCAGAATTCACCTGACTTTAAATAGCTCAAGCATTTAAAGCGGCGGACAACAACAGCAGAGCACGCTTATAATAAACAGAACATTAGCATGTGTTGGTATGGATGCTAATATAGACTGTTAAGCTATCATTCTTAGTGTGAACGGGCCTTTTCTCCTGTATTTAAACACTTTGTAACTCCTAAAACTTTGTAAAATTACTCTTTTTTTCGTTATATGAAAAAGAAGAGCCTTCTGATGAACTAATAGTGCGAGGTTAAGGTGGGACTAGCTGCTAGAACAGATGGTGCAGACAGTAAGGCAGTGTTTAGGAAACCTGTTTGAAAACAGTAACAAAAATTATTTTTTCAATTCCAGTGGTGGAGAAATTACATGGTTAAAAGAGACTGTCCTCCTCCAAAAAACGACCCTAGAGTCGTTTTTATTAACGACTACACCTACCCCAACCCTAAACCTACCCTTAGTGATTTATAGTGCATATACACTTTATGAGCACAAGCGATCCCTGGGATCAAACCCACGATCAAATGATCGCATATTGTTGTATATTGCAATGCTCTACCAATTGAGCTAAGCAAAACCAGAAATATGATGCAGATAAAAGGGTACAGTGCATTAAAATGAAAGTGTCCTGTTGTCGATAAGGGGCGCAACTTTAGTAAACGCTCCTATGGGTCGTATTTCAGGGAAGTGACAAATGACTTATATCGGCGTATTGGTTGGAGGACATGTTGGGTTAAAAGGTTAGTTTAACCATAAATGAAAATTAACCCATAATTGACTCACCCTCAAGCTATCCTAGGTGTATATGATTTTCTTCTTTCAGTCAAACACAATCAGAGTTATATTAAAAAATATTCTGGCTCTTCCAAGCTTTATAATGGAAGCAAATAGTTACCAAGATTTTGAAGCCCAAAAAAGCACATCCATCCATCATTAAAGTAATCCATACGGCTCCACTAGCTTCCAGTAATGTCTGTCCACGCATTCACGAGAGAGTCGAGTTCTGTCGTATGACGTAGGATGTAGGAGTAGAGTAAGCTTAGGTGAGAGTAGACACCTCTCGCGGTTCAAACAAATAGGATTGGGCAACAAACTCAAGCTCCTCCAACATTTCTCTTTAAAAATTCTTGTTTTAGACTTCTTATTTTTGACCGATGTTTTGTTTTGCTCTATCTTCTGCGTTTCTGCGTTCATCAAAACGTCATGCGTCAGATCAAAGTTCACTGTTCCGCTGGAATCGACTCAGTTACGGAAGCCAGTGATTCTTTATAGTTATAAATATGGATATTTTTCTTACAAAAATACATCGCTTCTCTTCAGAAGGCCTTTATTAACCCTCTGGAGCAATATGGATTACTTCTATGATGGATGGATGTGCTTTTTTGGGCTTTAAAATCTCAGTTACTATTCACTCCCATTATAAAGCTTGGAAGAGCCAGAATATTTTTTAATATAACTCTGATTGTGTTTGACTGAAAGAAGAAAGTCATATACACCTAGGATGGCTTGAGCATGAGTAAATTATAGGATAATTTTCATTTTTGGGTGAACAAACCCTTTAAGGTTCTGAATCACTGTCAGCCTGCATGAGCCCAAACAGACTGACTTTATTCACTGAACTGACAACAACATTTGAAGAGACAATTGTTTTACTTCTTCTTTATGAATAAAAAATGAAACATTCCAAAGTAAACAAATGTAAAAACAACCAATTTAATTATGCAGGAGACGCTTTGATGTTTCTTTGCACGTTTGATCATTTCAGGCATCTTTGTTTGAAAGCATCAAGAGATGCGACGGCGCAATTTGACATGAAATAAAGGAGCCTGAAGTGAAATGCATTCATTAACGTCTCTTCACGCGTCTGCCGTGTTAAAAGAAGCACCTATAGTGAGAATCGTGCAGCGCTGTGTGTCAGAGTTTAAGTGTGAACAGAACAGACTTCCTCAACTCTCACACACTCCATATGTAGCCGTTCACTGGCCAGTCGGTTGCTATGGGAAACCATCAGAGCACATCAAAACGAGCCCTCGAGGGACTCCTGCCACGAGCAATCCTATCCACTGAAACACACTTAACAGCGTGTGTGACAGAGTGCCGTTTCCGAGATGCGGACAATTCGGTTTCTCACCCCTTGCCTCATAAAAGAAACAGAAACTCATCTGTCAGAGGTCTAATAACAGCCAGGAAAGCATTTAGGGGTCATGCTGCTCGGATATTGAGCGAGACATTTTAGAAAATGGAATAATTATTGGGCAGTACAAATATAAATCTAAAGAACAAGGCAAATAGATACAAATCTGTACATGAATCACCCTTCTGTAAGACCCGGACTGTGATTTATGAAGCATCTGTAAACAGCGAGCATTCATACCTGAACATGACATAGTGAATTCAGGAAGTATTATTTTAAAAATATGTATGCATAACCGTTTAGCATTCATTTTACCCCAAGCAAATGTGCGATTAAATTTCAACAGACAAGTAAATACAAACATATGATTTGTCAAACAAACAGAAAAGTCATCTGAACTTGAGCAGTGGCAGTGATCTCTACAGGCACGAGCTCTTCAAGTCAGTGAGGGGGTGACTAATTGGCAGAGACAAAGTGAAGGTTGAGTCTCCATCTTGTGGCCATTAATCATAATATTCACAGATCTGTATCCCACAATCTTCCCTCCCAAACGCTCAAGTATATTACTTTCACATTTAAGTTATTGGCAGATGAAACTCCTGCACAAAGTGCATATTGTATAAGGGCCAATTATCTAAGCATGTAACTGAGGATACCACTACATCTAAACATAAGCAATTTAATTTTTTCACAATTTTTTTTCCTAATTACAAACAAATGTCTTCAAGTATAACAGTCTGACTGAAAATTTACTTGAATTTTAGAATTTCTCTAAACCTTAGTGTGTTATACAGTTCAAAAGTTTGGGGTCAGTAAGATTTTTTTTAATGATTTTGAAAGAAGTCTGTTATGCCCACCAGGGCTGCATGTGTTTGGTCAAGTAACACAGTAATATTGCGAAATATTGTTACATTTTAAAATAACTGTTTACTACTTCAACATGTTTTAAAGTCCCCCCTAATTTTATCCTTTAAAACTCATCTTTGATCACCAAAATAACATATTTAAACATTTTGTCCTGTGAAAAAAATTTCTTCATGCCTTAAAATAGTATGAATGTAACTCTACACCCTTGCCTCATTTAGTATACACGGATCTATGAATATGCAAATTAGCCCCACCTCCACTTGCTCATGCCAGCTCAGAGATCCGCTTGGTCAATTTTACTGAGGTAAACGCTGCACAACGGTATCGCTCTTTACAACATCAGACACATAACGGTAATTAATATGATAAGCCTTTTGTTTGACTATGTTATCAAACAGCTATTAATGTGTTGCTAATGTTACACAAACCATGTTCCCGTTCGCCATGTCAGAGTCAGACAGCTGCCTTCTAAAAATCGGTGTCCTTACAAATGCTTTGAACAACTCAGAACGTCAGTGGAGAAAGGCATACAGTTCATCATAACATCGTAATATACACCCACCATATTCGTAAATCTACACGATTTTTCATATCAAAAGAAAAACATACTGGGATAACCTGGCTTCTCTTGAGACTCCCCTTTTTAAGAGCATAGTTAATGATATGCTAAATCCCGCCGGCACGTTGACGTGATTGGTTACGAGGTAGTTTGTGACGTCACAAACTCCAGCGATTTCAAACCGCGTTTTTGAGACTGTCTTTTTTTCACTGCAGCTTTAAGGAGAAAATACTCATTTACATTACAATGGTGTTGAATTATGAATTTGAATTTTACATGTAAAGTCACCAATGCTGTTTGGGCTGATTTCAAGAGTTCCAAACTTCCACTGGCATTAATATCAGCACAAAAACTGTGCGGCGGGAGCTTCATGGAATGGGTTTCCGTGGCCGAGCAGCTGCATGCAAGCCTCACATCATTGGACTCTGGATAAGTGGAAACGTTTTCTGTGAAGTGACGGACCACTCTTCTCTGTTTGGCAGTCTGATGGGCAAGTCTGGGTTTGGCGGATGCTTTGAGAATGTTACCTACCAAACTGAATTGTGCCAACTATAATGTTCGATCGAGGAGGGATAATGGTAAATCTTAATGCTTCAGCATACCAAGACATTTGGGACAATATGCTTCCAACTTTGGGGAAGGCCCTTTTCTATTCCAGCATGACTGTGCCCAGTGCACAAAGCAAGGTCCATAAAGAACTGGAACGGAGATTGCGAGGCAGGCCTTCTCATCCAACATCAGTGCCTGACCTCACAAATCCTCTATGGATGAATGGGCAAAAATTCCCAGAAGCACTCAAAAATCTTGTGGAAAGCCTTCACAGAAGAGTGGAAACTATAGCTGAAAAGGGGGGACCAGCTACAACAGGGACTGTAATGACATTACATTTTAAATAAGACATTATTATGTAGTACATAATGTCTTATTTAAAATGTAATGTCACTACAGTCCCTGTTGGTGTGATAGTCAGGTGTATATGCAAACAAAGTTCACAGGAAATATGTATATAATCAATCTAAAACTATTTTAAAAGGCAAGGCATCTTGCCATTTTTTTTTTTTTAAATAATTACTTTGCTTGCATCTTTTATAAAGTCATATTAATTAATTGAGAGACATGAAATATTTATGCTTCTAAAAATGAATCTGACACACTGCAGGGCAATTTAGTAAAGGCCAAAAGCACAAAAAGGTGACAAATTACAATATCAAAGATACACTCCCAAATATTTAATATATACATTAAATATATTAAAATGCATAATATTATATACATTTTAACCTAAAAGTTTGATGTTGATTTTAAAAAGATGACTGATTATAATACACTGAAAATTAAATATTTAGAGATTAATATCTCTAGATTAAAAAATTATCAGTAATATAAATTTATATATATAAAATCTCTCCTTACATGCATATTGTATACTTACACCACAGCCATCCACTGTTGAAATACTGAAAATGTTTGGCAAAAACCCCAAGCCACATGCCAGAATTGCTGTAACAACGAAAATGCTTTCATGCTCTCTGGTAGCTAGAGGGAAGAACAAACATGTAAAGTAATAAGACATGACTTAGCCTAAGAGCATCCTGCCTAGTGAATAACCATTTATACTATGGTATTCAGAGGTTGGATGGGGTTTAATGTCAAAGATATGCCTGGTAGCTCTTTTCCTTTTTAGGGCGGTTGTATAATACCCTCACTGCCCATCTTCGTCTCATCTCAGTTCAGAGGTCTGATTGTTATTAGCTTTTTCTTCATAAGAGTCCTCCATTTTCAAAGACCTGGCTTTCATCTCAGAGTATGTATATGCGCACATAACAAGTATTCAGACTACATGAAAAACAGACATCTAAATTAAGATTTCAACACTGCATAACTACATCTGCTTCAGACCGGTAATTGGTGAACAAACTGCGTGCTCCTCATTAGAGTTTTGTGAGGGTCACTAAGACTGATTCAAGGGTCTCTCATTAGAGATGCTAGAGGTGTGAAGTGAGGAAGCTCAAACAGCCCATCAGACTGGCATCTCATTATCCTGCTGGCCAGTACCACACAAACATCCAGAAGACATCAAAATGATACTAAAAACTATTGACATCTTGTATCATTATTAGTGACCCTGGATCGCAGCCATTAAATAAACCAGAATAGTCTTTTATGGCCATCACAAAATGAGTTTTGTAGTTGTCAAGTTTGATTTTGTCTGGGACCCTCCCACGTTGTTTGTTCGACTATTAAAGCATCTCTCTGTTCAGTGATCAAATGTTGAAACCCCATTAAAGCCACGTGGTAAAGATACCAAATGCAAAAAGATCACACAGCAACACAACAGAACAAGCCATCAAAGTAAATGGTAACACTTTAAAATAAGGTTTCGTTTTGTTATCATGAACGATGAGAAATATTTCTAAAGCATTTATTAATCATAATGGTGATTTCAACATTAATACATTTTAGGGTACTTACACACAACAGCGATGTAAAAAAAAATCTTTTTTTTTTTTTTTTTTTAACATCACTGTCGTGTAAACGTACCCTAAAAATGCATTAATGTTGAAATCACCAAAAATATATATTTATGTGAAGCAAAACTTAATCTTCAGCATCATTACTCCAGTCTTCAGTGTCACATGATCCTTCAGAAATCATTCTAATATGCTGATTTACTATCAGTGTTGGAAACAAATGTGCTGCTCAATATTTTTTATAACCTGTAATACTTTTTTTCCAGGATTCTTTATAGGAATAATAGTAAAGTATATTAAAATAGAAAACTATTATTTTAAATTGTAATCATATTTCACACTATTGCTGTTTTTGATCAAATAAATGCAGGATGAGCTTAAGAGACTTCATAATGCTGCATAATTATCAAACATTATATAATAAAGTCCTTTCACGTCACCATTTCGCCAGCCTACACTTCACAAAATAGGCCTGTAGGTGGCACTTGGGCTTCATTAACTATGATAGTTTCATCAAATAGTAAACATAAATGCAGTAAATGAATAGAATACTTACTTTGTGCAGCGCGTTGTAGTCAGTTAACATCCATTTTGTCAGCGATGCAATTTGATTTATAAAATGAGACAAACCGCAGAAATCGCTCCACAAATGCAAGCTCGTCTGTCCATGTAATTTTCAACCGATTTAATGAACGGAAAATTACCGCTCTACTTCACACTGACCAATGAAATTTGAACTTCTTGTGCCATATCACGATTGGTTGGTGTATTATACATGACAAACGGACATTGATGAATTATGTAATATTTTAAAATGTGTAATATATAGATTTTTAATTAAATCGACACACTTGCTTTGATTATTGATGAAAAAAAAAAAAGTTTAAAAAAAAATTGTTTGGTTTATTTTTTTCTTCCATCGAGCGGCTCGAGTGGCTAGGTTTCGTACGGACTGTGGAAAATCAGTCAGCCAATCAAAACGCACGCAACCCATAGCAACACGTTATGGCAACGACTCATGTAAAAATAAACAGGAATTTTTCGGCCTTTGAGCGACTCGTTATTATTGTACACATTATTGTCATGCATTTCGTTTTATTGACCACAATATTATCATTGCCATTTGTCTGAGAGGGGCACTTTTGATTAATTTCACTGTTAACCAACATGAACAATGAATAACTTATTTTTATTAACTTAAATTAACAAAGATTAATGCTTTTTAAAGTTAATGTTAGCTAATGTAGTAACTACTGTTTACAAATGAGACCTTACTGTAAAGTGTTACCAAACAAAACATTAAATTATAAGACATTAAGGCCTGGTTTCACAGACAGGGCTTAGCTTAAGCCAGGATTAGTTCATTAGTTACGATATTTAAGTAGATTTTATAAACGTACAATAGGAAAAAAAAAACATTACTGGTGTTTATCTTGAGACAAAACAATGACACTGACATATTTTAGTAAGACATATCAGTAAAAAGTTGCTTTCAGTTAAAACAGCTCAAACATGCATTTTAGTCTGAGACTAGTTTAAGCCTTGTCTGTGAAACCGGTGGTCAATGCATCAACAGGACACATACTCCTCCTCACACCAAAGCTTAAAAAAGCTCTACAATTGTAAACATGCTCACGCAGCTTGACTAAAAAATTTACTAGATTAAGTAGACAGATCGATGAATCATCAATTAAAAAGATAATGTCTTTGCAGTATGTTTACATTGTCTATATGCTCAAGACTCAGGTTAAGACATCAGTTCCTGGCAAGATTATCCTTGAAAGAAAGAATAAAAATGCCATTGAAATTTATCAGATGTTGTAGTAAAATTGGAGTATGGCTAACAAAACTACATACCATTCAAATGTTTGGGATCAGTAAGATTTTTGAAAGAAATTAATGAATACATTAACTTAATCAAAAGTGACAGATCTTTTGTGTATTATGGTTTCCACAAAAATATTAAGCAGCACGTTTTCAACATTGATAATAAGAATGTTTCTTGGGCAGCAAATCAGCATATTAGAATGATTTCTAAAGGATCATGTGACACTGAAGACTGGCGTAATGATGCTGATAATTCAGCTTTGCCATCACAGAAATACATTTAAAATATACATTAAATATAATTAAAGTTAAAAACAAATATATTAAAATTAAAAACAGCTATTTTAACATATATTACGCTTTTTTTTTTTTTTTTACTGTGTTGATCAAATAAATGCACATCCTTGGTGAACATAAGAGAATTCTTTCAAACATTAAAAAGATCTTAGAGGGGGAAAAAGTACAGAACCACAAAATCCCTGTGTTGATCAACTGTCCTTGAGATAAATAAAAAAAAAAAAAAATCTTAGTTTGAACACCGGTTTGATTCTGAACAAAGTCCTGGCTAATGAATAATTATTTATTCTCTTTCTATGAGCCTGCAGTAACCCTTCGTCCTTGCTCTAGCAGCCAGTATCAGGTGACATTCTGGTGCAATATCATTCAGCACTGTTCAAAGTCTACGGCATGATACCTTGAACATATTCTGAGCTCTATGAATTCAGTTAGACAGACAGATACTAATATTGGATTCAGAAAATAATGTGACTGAGCACGATCAAGCTTTGCATTGACACTAGACTGAGTGGTGATGGGTTGAGGAATAGTGTACTGCAAACTTCCAGGTAAAGACTGCAAACAAGGTTTGTCTCTCTAAAAAAAAAAAAAACACACACACACACACACACTCAACAGTGATTAGGTTACTGATTGTGAGATTTCAAATCTGAATGTTAAACATTTTGAACTCAACAAAAACCAATAACACTTAAGGACAGACAGACAGATAGACAGACAGACAAATGATAGACAGACAAGATTAGTCAAGATTTCTCAACCTCTGTTATCTACTTTGGTGAGATTTGATGTTCGAATAAATAATGAATTGCCCATTAACATCCTGCTTCACTGTGGTGATGAATACCAAGACGCCTTTCCCCCTCTTCAGTGAAATAAATTGAATCGACATGAATCTATTTTATTTTCAGGGCCTATTTGATCATGCTGCTATCTTTTTGAAGAGCCAAATCAAGCCAATGACATCCAGACAAGCACAATTGTGTTACAGCACTGCAAAAAAGTCCCACAGTTTACTGTTCTAACAAGGAATGTAAACTTATGATTGCATCGAAAATTCACAATATAAAAAAACACTTATCTTGAATTGCAAACCCCCAAATTTAATCATGTTAATGCTTAAAGGCGGCAGATCTATGTAGATTAGCTTGATTACATACACTCAATCGCCAAATACCATCTCAGTGAAATGTAGAGGATTAATCTGAATAAATTAAAATGTTTATGTTCACTTTATGTGCACTGAAGCAGCAAAGCTGCTGGATAAAAGAACACAGACATTTCCTTTCCTCTGCCATTAAATAAATTGACAATTTCTTTAAAAAAAATATTAAATACTTAAATAACTCTGAACAAGACTTGTCAGGGGTAAACATTGAATGTGACTTGCGTACTCATTTTTTCTTAGGGAAACTGTGTAGTGATGTGTTAATGTTTGGTGGGAACATGTGTAGTGTAGCATGATACAGAAGTAATACTTATTAAATGTGTGTGAATGTAACAAGCAACACTGTTATTTTCAAACTTTGCCTGTGCTGCAATCCTCATCATTTGTACAAGCAGAAGTCCAGGAGTGTGTTTGTGAAGGGCTTTTGGGGAAAAAAAAAAGTGTACTTGCAGGGGTTTCATGGCAGTTTGAGTCCAGTATGTTTTTGTTGCTTTGGTTTTAAGAGGCAGAGAAAGAGACAGAATGGAGAGAGAGAGAGAGAAGATTCAGGCCCTTGAAGATATTCAGACCACAAACTTGTTCTTAGTAGTGGAGCCACTCTTAGTGGCCGTGTCAGCATGAGACTGGTAGCCAATGGTCATATTCATAGGGATGCCTAACCGTTCCTTGTACACCCTCCTGCCAAACAAACACAATTACACATTGCATTAGCCATGTTTCCACTGTCGGGCCAAAGGCAAGTGTGCTAGTGTCTGCCAGGGCCAGTTGCATTTCCACTGTCACTTCCGGGGCTTGATCGGGTTCATTGGGGCTTCCTCGGGGCTAATGGCCAGGGGTTTTTGGCCCACCAAATACCTTGGTCCAAAGCGGGCCAACTGGGGCTTGAGGAATGGTCATGAACAAAGGCGGAGTCAGGAGAGGGTTAACACCGCTGCTCATTTCCCATGTTATCATACCAGGTAACTTCAACACTTTAAACAATTTTCTGCTCACAACTCGCTTTCAGACAACAGCAAGTGTTTGAAATAACTTCCTTGCGATTCGATGGGGATTCTGATCACCGTATGAGGCTGAAATATATTTATATGCGATGCTAAAGGCTACTTATGCTAATCATTGTGATTATACACACATTTTTGGAAAATAACAGAGACTGCTTGAAGAACGTACAAATCATATACGATTTATTTGGTTTCGCATTTTATCCGTCTCTTCCCTCCCTGTGCCTTTGTTGATACCAGACTAATCCATCCGCATATATGTCACACACTCCGGTTAACTCGTATAACTAATAACTCCTGTTTTCTGTCTGTGTCTGTGAACACCTTCTGTTGCTCCGACTGAAAGGGTAACAGTATAATGAGACGGGAGAGATTGCTCAAACCTCCTCAGATCGCAATCATCGATTAATTTCGTGGAAAAATTAATAGAAATGCTCAGAAATGTGATGTAAACATATGATATTTTATCACTATTATTCTAAACGTGTAAGCCTTTGGACTTAAAAGCCTTAACAGAGTTGTTTTGTGCATTCTTGTGATCGCAAATAAATGGAAGCAGGCTCAACCGAATAGGTATGTGTTCTCTTTCTATGTGAAATAGTAAAAAAATAGTTTGATTCAGCATGATTGATGTGCACTCCTGACACAAATTAACAAATTACAGTCACTGTTACAATTATTATTGTAAAGCATTGGTCAAATAATCTTAAGTCTTTAAGTAAAGGCTAAACATTCACTTCTGTCATGCTCATTTTGAGATCTAGCTAGTTAGTGAAACGGTAGGGTTGTATGACATTGTTCTCTGGAGGCGTGTTTTAAAGGCGGGTTTTAGGCTAGAGCCGCAGGGCTACTGGTCCGACAGTGGAAATACAACTTGATTTTGGCCTCTGTGCTCAAGGTCCGAGGCTAATGTCCCCACTTGGCACGCTGTTAGCCCTGGCTCGCACTGGTCCGACAGTGGAAAAGCGGCTATTTATATCAGGGGTGACCAATCCTGTTCCTGCAAATCTACCTTCCTGCAAAGTTCAGCCCTAACCCTGATCAAACACAGCTGAACCAGCTAATTAAGATCTTCAGGAGCACTTGATCATTACAGACGCTTGCAGGTACTATAGGTAGATCTCCACGAACTGGACTGGGCACCTCTGATTTATATATAACGTGAATGCATGAGTCTCTCACCCTATGTGCGTTATAGCATCTCTGTTCTCGTAATCAGTTGTCCAGACGGCGATTTTATCTCCTTTCGTTCGGATATTGACCACAGCCCCGCACACATCATCGCTGTAGTCGTCAAAGGCCTCACCGATGAGGCACAGCAGCTGTAGGAAAGACACAGGTAAATGTTTGTGAGTCAGGGCTACAGAAGCACATGAATTACTTGCGTGCATGTTGAGGGGGCGTTCAGTGACTAACTCAGAACTCTTACAGTTTCCAACCAAAAGCGGTCCAGGTCATACTTCCTCTGCTGCTTGTTGAGAGTGATGAGCCAGCGGCCTCCTCTTTTATTCCTCTCATCCTCCCACATGGGCTCAATACCATCCTGCAACCCAAGCACATACCAAAGTCCACAGTAATCTGGAGTATCTAGTACACTACCTCTAGAAAACAGCGAGCAACAATCTACTTACAAAAAAAGAATAAAAATACAAAAACAATATTTTGCAAATGCTATGCTTTCGGCAACTGACCCTTAAACTTCATCCTCCATGGTTACATTCCACTGGAGATCTCCATGAATAGAACAACAATGTACATGTGCTCATAAAAAAAAAGGTAAAACCTGACAAAGTATGTCTATGTAAAATTAATGCTAATTAATAAGCAACATCAACTTGCACAGCATAAAATGCTCAACATTTTTTTTTTGATTTCGATTTCACTATTATATTTTTGGATCGCTTTTGTAAAGTCAATCCAAACACACATCCCCCACTGACTTAAGTTATAAAAGAACAACAGCTCATCAGATAACATGGCAGATGACAACAGATGCCCAGAATGACTGGTCAGTAATATTTTGGTGCGGCTTAGCAAAGGGTCAGTTAGTTCCTAAAATCATGATAATGTTGGGTAAAATTTCACAGAGCTTTAATTTAAAGCTGATGATGGTAATAAAATGTTCATTTCTGGGTGAATTATCCCTTAAATTACACAGCAGTTATGAGGGAATCCTACCTTGAAAAGAGAGTAGTCACATCCTGACATCAAATTACTGGAGAGCTGAATGTGGTTGTAAAGCCTTTAAAGAAGAGATTCATAAACTGGTCAAGTAATTTGGGGGGGGGGAAAAGTTAAATGTATGCTTATCTCTTGCTTAAAAAAGGTCTTACGCCCAAAAATCCTCTACTGTGTCAAATTTGGAGATCAGTCTGAGGTTGGCCTGCCATGTTTTGCTCTTGTCATTTTTGAAGAACCATAAAGACCATCTTTAGGGGAAAAACAAAAATAACATTTTCAGATGAAATCTAAAGAACACTCTTAAGGTATACAATTATAGATATGAAATATGTAATTAAAAACTAAAAATATATAAATATAGAAACTAGTGTTTTATTGGAAAATAACATTGTGTTATTCATTATTCATTCATTCACTGGCCTGTTCTGTAGGGGGTGTTTGATGTAGCTCTCAGGGCTGACAATCTCCAGATTGGTCTCTTCTGAGTTCTCCTCTTCACTCTTACAAGAATTTGAGTTTATTTCCTGGACAGGAAAATTTTAAAGATTAGTTTTGACATAATATAATTAAGTTCACACGAAAGCAGCCAGTGTGAAGACACACACACACGCCACAGAAGGACATACTCTAAACAACGTCCCTTTATTTTCTTCATTTATTTAAATTAACACAAGCATCGAGAACAAAACTGACTCAACACCTGGGACCAATGCAGTACCTGGTAGTTTAATGTGATTGTGTTGTATCTGCTGTTAGTCTGAGGACTATAGTCACTGTTAGTTTTTCTTAACTTGAATTTAATCTAGCATGAGCTGTGTGTGAGAGCTATACGTGTTCACTGTGAGCATGAGGGTCTTTCAAGTGAACAGTTTAGAAACACGGCAATTTAATCGCAGATTTTAACATCTGTGAATAAACTGTGGTTTCACACAGCTTTCAGTTTGATCCAGCATGGTGTCGTTACACTACAATTCACTTTCCTCATTCGCTGTCTTAGTTTTTGACAGCTGTGCTGTGACTGGCATGCTTTCTTCCAGAATTGTCTTTTAAACAAGATGAAAATCGTGGCTAAATGCATAAAGGGTAGTAGTGACGAACAGACATCTGGAAAAGTAATTAAGTGCCTTACGCGACTGGAACAAGCCTTGTCAACTTTCAGCCAAACTTGTTGAGCCATACCATTCAAACATGCCGAAAAACTTTTTAAAAGTTTAGAGAGGATGAAATTCAAAAGTCACTTTAGTCTAAAACTAAGTATAAACTTATTTTTAAAGGAAGGCCGTTTTGAAGCTTGGCGTGAAACGGCAGGAAAGTGTAAAACAATCTTTGAGAAGTTTATTGACTCACCGGCTCCGCCGTCGCCATTTTACGTGAGTCGTTCACAGGCCTCATAAGGGACGTTCACGCTTCACTTCAGTGCTTCGCTCTGATTGGCTGACACAGTGCTGGGAGCGAATCACAGGCGGTGTCTCAAAACTCAACGAAACGCCTACCAAAAAGGATTCGAACACGATTTGGCTATCCGATACGATAATGAATCATTCCTTTGAGTCGGCTCTTCATAATGAATTGGTAGAACCAGTTCACAAACGTTCGCGAATCGCAGTTCTCAATATAATTTGTAAATGCAAATTATATTTAGCTTCTTGTTGACTTACTTTTATGAGCTGAATCAGGGCTGCCATGGAGTAAACTGAATAAAATTGCAATAAACATAACTGTTAATAAAACTGAAACAGAAATATGTAACGATATATGGATATACTGGAGAGGTATGAGCATGACTGACTGAAATGTGATTACGTGTGATGTAAAGGGCAGTTGACTCGTTTTTAATCGGTTCGTTGAAATGAACTGTTCGAAAGAACCGACTGTCGGAAATGACGCCCCCAAATTTTGTCTACGTAGTTGGCTTGCTAGGTTTTTGACACACTGCCGTGCACTTCAATAACAGTTTATATTTCTAGTGCGGATTTATTAATGAATAGTTATACTATGAAACAGGCTAGACAGTTAAACCTTTTTTTTTAAAGAAAGAAAACGTTTTTGTTTAGGGCTATTACATCTACATAATGAACATATAATTATTTTTTTTTTTTCATTATAACAAACATAGTACAATAATTCCCGATATTATGGATGATAAATCTTTTTTTCTTATGGCCACACCGTGACTCATGACGTCAGGATGTACCTTCTGTTGACAGCCAAGACCGGAAGTATCGCCAGTAGCCAGCCATCTGGTTCTCAGCCCTTCGGCCCTATCTCAGGTTAGCATTAATCATTCTGTTTTTAGGAATATGTCAAGTACTAATCGGATCGTACATGATGCGACGGTATGTCATCGTGATGTCTTATGTGGGACGCAAGAACTTCATTGCCAGCGCGAGCGTGCTGTCAGACCCACACGCGAACAGGTAAGACTGTCAGATCTCATACAGCTCTAACAAGTATTTAGCTGTCTTCTTTTCTTTTCTCTTTCATTTTGCATTTAAATATCATAATACATTTTTTTTAGAGTAGCATGAGTGTATTTGTCTTCCTTTCTTTCACTTTATACTCGGAAATTGCGTCATATTCCGTTGGTTTTATCTGTAACTTCAGACACTGCCCTGCCTTCTTTATCAGCAGCTTTCCACAGCCTGCTCTATGAATAGCTGTTTTGCAATGTTGTCACATTCATTAGGTATAACATAAGGCACTCATTCTAATCTGTCAAGCCTCACCAATCTCTTTTTAGCTTACCTTAGATAAATAATAAAACCTAAGTGTACCAACTTGTTTACTGCCTGCCTATATATAGCTTGAGTGCATACAAACATATAAGCACACTCGGTTATGTGGTGTTACAGTATTTTCCACTTTCTGCTTTGTGTTACTTAAAAAACACTGTATAATTTATTCAAACTCTGTCTTTGCTCTCAGAATGACCTCAGGGGACGAGAAATACCACATGATGGCTCCACAGCAGAGCCACAGGCAGCAGAAGGACCTGCGGCAGAGGCTCCATTGGTGGACGACTGTGAGAAGATGGGCACTCTGTTCGGGGAGCTCAATAAGTGTCTGAGGGGTCTTGGTTTCACCCAGCTTTACTTCGGAGAGAAGATCGTGGAGCCTGTGGTCGTGCTGGTGTTTTGGTTGCTTCTCTGGTTCCTTGGTATCCAAGCCCTTGGCCTTGTGGGAACTCTATGCATCGTTATCATTTACATCCAGAAATAGCAAATGTTAAATGACGGACCGACAGATGAAGGTGCATTTGCCACTCACAGCCTGTGCCAGTGAAAGAGAGAAGAGACTTCTTTCTACAAAACGTGAATGCCACTTGAACGTATTACCCGAACTGTATACTACTGTATATGCCGTTTGCCTTCTTTTTATGTGGGTATGTTCAAGAGAGTGAGTTATTAAAGATAATCAGAGGATTTGTTTTAACTACTGGAATGATGATTCCTCCAGAACTGTGCATTATCTATGAAAGGTATTTGTGAAAAGCATGCTTCCCTTCAATATTTGCATAGACAAAATGGGTGCATATTGATATATTGTCTATAATTAGTTTTAAAGTAAAGTACAGGATGAGGAGCATAAATATAACCGGATTTTAATGACAGTTGTACATGACAGTCATTAAAATGACCATGGTACTTTTGTTGAATGTATTACTCTTATTTGCCCAGGTGTCAGTCCTGCATTCTCCACAATTGCACTAGAGGGCAACCTTACTCATTCTCCCCTTTTGGAAATATACCAGGGAATAATAATCCTTCTGCGTTCACTTGAATGTGTTAATACTACTGCATGTGAATGTTCTGGGGCTGCTGGGATATTTTTGGGTTTCCTCTGACAGGATGAATTAAATCAAATGCTCCAAAAGTCTGAGCAGAGGAAGACTCCGTATTAAAACCAAACCGCTCGTGAGAAAAGACCTACAGTACTTTATGCACTGTATATTCCAATTTGGTATTCTTATTAGTTAATTTTACTTTAATCTGCTCATGTTCATTTCAAAAATCAATGTTACAATATCTGTATCAATGAAATCAAAGGAAAAATATTTAGTATGCAAGTTTTGCTACAATAGAATGTTTTGTATGACCCATATTCAGGATGAGAAGTATGAAAAGGCCTGTTTTTATTGTACTTATGTTTTTTTTTTTTTTCTTACATTTGAAGATTATTGAATGAACTCTAACTTTTTAAGCAAAGCTGCTCTTTTTATGTAACTGTGAACATCTTTGCAAGATGACATCACTTCATATTCCTGAAAATCTTGTTTGAATATGATTATTTTTGGTACTTTATTAGGCAAGTAACATTACAATTCATAATTGCAGATACAATGCCAAAACTTTGCTCTTATGTATCTGATTCTGTTCAGTGTTAATCTGCATCTTCTGTGCCATCATTTTATTTCACCTACATATCATTTACTGTATGCCACAATGCTGTATTTTTGGGTTCGTTGTGGGTTGTGAGAAATCCTTTGATTAATTTATTTGGAAAGAATTGCTTTTTATATTTCACATCTTTCTGCAATGTAAGGGAACTTTAAAACTGGGTTATCATAATAAAAATTATCATGGTTTAAAATAATTTTGTTATTATTGCTTTTTCCCAATGAAATCCACCAAATCCAACAGGGCTACGTTTCCCAAAAGCATAGTACATACAGTACATTGCTTTTGGGATGCCCTGAATTTGAAGGAAGGAGGTTACCGATATATTTATTACAAATCTTTAGAACTTAAGCATGTTTGAATTGAAAAGCACCCAACTCATTTTAAATAGGGTTCAGGTCAGGGGACTGGGACGGCCATGGCAAAAGCCTCATTTTGTGCTCAGTGACCCATTTTCGTATTGATTTTGATGTTTGTTTTGGATCATTGACCTGATGGAAGATCCAACAACGGCCCATTATTGGATTTCTAGCAGAAGTGGTCAGGTTTTGATTTTTTATCTGTTGGTATTTGATAGAATCCATGATACCATGTATCTGAAAAAAATGTCCAGGACCGCCAGCAGAAAAATAGGCCCACAACATTAAAGATCCAGCAGTTTATTTAACCGTGGGCATGGGTTACTTTTTATCCCAGTTTGCACCAAACCCATCTGGTGGGTTTGCTGCCAAAAACCTCTTTTTTTAGTTTCATCTGACCACAGAACAAGGTCCCTTTTGAAGTTCCAGTCTTGTCTGACAACTGAATATGCTGGAGTTTGTTTTTGGAAGAGTGAGGAGGATTTTTCTTGAAGCCCTCCCGAACAACTTGTGATGTAGGTGCTGTTTGATCTCTTTTTTTTTTTTTTTTTTTTAGGCTTTCTGACCCCAAGACTCAACTAATCTCTGCAATTCTCCAACTGTGATCCTTGGCAAGTCTTTGGCCACTCAAACTCTCCTCCTCACAGTGAATTAGGACGATTTAGGCACACGTCCTCTTCCAGGCAGATTTGTAACATCTTTAGTTGATTGGAAATTCTTAATTATTGCCCTGATAGTGGAAATGGGGATTTTCAATGCTTTAGCTATTTTCTTACAGCCACTTTTTATTTTAGAGCTCAACAATCTTAAACTATATTCTTTGGTTTTACTCATTGTGATGGATGATTAAGGGAATTTTGCCTTTGTGTTTCCTCATATTTATACTCCCGTGGAACAGGAAGTCATGGCTGGACAATGTCATGCTCCTAGTCACCCTGGTGTGCTTAGAAAAAAACATAAATATGAACGGGAATATACTATATTTTACTCATAAGAATTTCTAGGGGTGCCAATAATTGTGGCCAACATGCATTGGAGAAAAACATTTATTTCATAATGCGAGTTTCAATTGTTTTACTTCAAATAAAAGATTAGAATTGTGTTAATTTTTTTTTATGAAAGATCAAAAGGATAAACAATGTAATTTATTTTTACAGCCGCCTTTGCTAATATTTACCAAGGGTGTCTATAATTCTGGAGTTAACTGGATATGTTAGTTAATTTTAGTTTAGTAAGAGAGAGAGAGAGAAAGAGAGGGAGAGAGAAATTGCTTCATCCAGAGTATAAAAACCAGTGCCAAAGAATCTCTGTTTCTCTGCATTCATCTCAGCAATACGACTACATTGGGAAATGGCCACTGCAGGAAAGGTTCGTAACCTTGTCTTTTAGTCTCTTTTCATTTGTGCTGCAGAGCAGTTAATGCATTTTTAATATGACTTCAGTCCCTTTATACCTTTAAGCTATTAATGAGGAACAATTTATATCGCAAATACTTCAACAAATAAGATTCTATCAGATCAATTTAATGCCAAAGTTTTAATAAGACTCTCATAAGAGTGTTTTAGATGCTTTAAGTCATCCAGTATAACTAACATTGCAAAAACTGGCTAAAAAATGCAAGATCAATGCTTGTTTCAAATGCACGTTCAATGTACAACTTGTGTATATATTATTGTTATACATTATTGTAATATATATATATATATTCTACAGTATTTATATACACAGTAAGTCTTTATATATTGCATTATTATTAGCAATGCAGAAAGTCAATAGTGCATCGCAACAATAACCTCATATAATATATATATATATATATATATATATATATTATATAAGAGGTTCAGATGTCACATGTAAAACTAAGGTGACAAATGTAAGATTTTTTTTTTTTTTTTTCCTCAAATGTTTTTCAAAAAGAATTCAACTTTTTTTCTCATGGTTTTCATTGGTCATTCTGCCAGTTTTCTGTCAAGTGGAAACTAGTAAATCACGCTAAAACTACAAAAAAGTGCTCTGGCAATTTTATTGAGTTAATATTTATCTGTGATTGTGAAATCCCAGTTATTTGTGGCTCTAAAAACAGATGTTTTATGTTTCCATTGGCTTAAGCCAAACAGCTGGACAACCTCCAACAGCGGTTAGAGAGTGTAGATCATGCAAACGCTCAAGTGCAGCAGTTATATAAACATCAGTAGTCAACCATTAAATATCTATAAAACATGCTGAACCAATCTCTTCTTTGTGCCAAAGGTGATCAAATGTCGGGCTGCTGTTGCCTGGGAGCCCAGTGCTCCCCTGATGATGGAGGAAATAGAAGTCGCCCCACCTCAAGAAGGAGAAATAAGGATTAAGGTGGGAAATATTCCATGAAAGTTGTCAAATGAGTTAAATACTGTGATACTGGTAACTTATTGTGGTATTGATTAACAAGTTTTTTTCCTGTCTTGAAGGTCGCAGCTACAGGTGTGTGTCACACTGACCTTTACCACCTGTTTGAAGGGAAGGACAAGCGCGGTTTTCCCACAGTGCTGGGACACGAGGGCGCTGGTGTGGTGGAGAGTGTTGGACCTGGAGTCACTGAATTCAAACCAGGTCACTACATTTTAAACTGAAAAACTACATTTTAACAATGCTTGTCCATGTATTTATTTCTCCTTTAAAATCACCATGAAATCAAAATTGACTATGCTTATTTGTTTTTACAGAATGTTGCAGTATTTATTATCAATCATTTATCCGTGCAGTGTGCACATCTTTATTTTTTTTTAAAAAAAACATGTGCACTCATAATCTTTCATCATTAACCTCAACCTCCCCTCTCCGACCAAGTGACATCTGTTCTCTTTATAACGTGTGTCTCGGTGGAGGTTGGCACTAAATATCCTCCACAACTGACAGCAAGCGACTAACATTCGTTTATCTATCTCGTCCATACATCCATCTTCCATACGTGCTGGATGATTACTGCGGTACAGCGGGGTAGATATCGGAGTAAAGTGTTTAGGGGAACGCTCTGAGAATGTTAGAATAACGTTCTATTCCATTAAGAAAACTTTCCTGGCTAACCAAAAACAAACCTTAAAAAAGAACGCTCTGGGAACTTTAGAATAATGTTAATAGAACACTAAAAGAACGTTCTACAAAACAAAAACTAACGTTCTATTTCCATTAAGAAAACTTTCCTGCCTAACCAAAAACAAACCTTTAAAATAGAATGTTCTGGGAACGTTAGAATAACGTTCTACAAACCAAAAATGAACGTTCTATTTCCGTTAAGAAAACTTTCCTGGCTAACCAAAAAACAAACCTTAAAAAAGAACGTTCTGGGAATAACGTTCTGGGAACATTAGAATAACGTTCTACTTCCATTAAGAAAACTTTCCTGGCTAACCTAAATCAAACCTTTAAAAAAAAAAAAAAAAAAACATTTTGGGAACCAAAAACTAACGTTCTGGGAACCAAAAATTGTTAGCTGGGAAGGGAGCTGGCTGAGATGCACCCTTTATGCAAGTAAAATAAATAAATAAATAAATAAATAATTACATACATCTGTGTATTGTGGTGAACAGGTGATAAGGTCATTCCACTCTTCATCTCTCAGTGTGGAGAATGCAGATTCTGCAAGTGTCCAAAAACAAACCTGTGTGACCGCAGCTGGTGAGAAACAAACACAAAACAACTTTTCACATTATATTTCATTTCTTGCTTTTTGGAAACATACAATTTTTTTTCTCTGGCAGGACAAGTAAAAATTACGACATTATGTCTGATCCCACAACACGTTTTACTTGTCGTGGTCAGCCCATCTTGCAGTTCATGGGCACCAGTACCTTCTCTGAGTACACTGTCATGAACCAGATTGCTGTGGCAAAGATTCACGATGATGCTCCACTCGACCGTGTGTGTCTGCTCGGCTGTGGCATCGCTACTGGTTATGGAGCTGCTGTCAACACAGCTGGGGTGTGTATATATGTTGTGTGTATTCAAGAAGTATTTGGACACTTAAGCCACACTTGACTGAATGTCTTTGCTTTATATAATAAAATGTTGAATTCAAGGGTCATTCACTTTAAAGAAAGAGCAGAAGCATACTTTTTTTTTTTTTTTTTTAAATAGACAAACATTAAAAGTTAATGTCAGCCGTGCTGATAAAATATTTATTTTATACAACTAAAGTTAATAGAGTAACTTAGATTTTAAACACAAGATTAAAATATTTACAGATTTTAAGTTAATATTTCAATAAATTTAACACCATATTCAAGGTTCTCTGTTAATGGTCACATGAAATGCAGGTAAACAGATAAAATACTCACAAAAAAAACTGACAAACCCCATGTACTCGCTAACCTCAGTGTGTTACACAAGGGTGTAACTTTGGTTTGAGAAGTGGGGGGGACACAAAATGGGGGAAAATGTTTTCAATTTGAATCCCATTTCCTGCATTTACATACATTTAGGGACTATGGTGATACAAAATCCAGGAAATAATTAAGTTGATTACAATGATAAATTCTGAAAAAAAGAATAGTAGGCTACTAAACTATGTATAAGAAAAAGATGTCTTACTTTCTTTATTGTTTAATAGGGGCCGATCGCCAAGACTTGAGAGAATCATTTTATAAGTCAAAAATGTTCACCATTAATGTTTTGTGCGTGAATAAAATTTAAATAATGTGAGACTCAATTTCCACTGTTAAACAAACTTTTATTTCAAACCGCTGTACCTGTTACCTAGCAATGTTAGGCTAACACAATATCTACACCAGACGCGACTTTTTTCGCGTCGCATTGCACCATGCCGCAACAGCTAAAAGCTGTCTACACTGAACACGACAAACCGACCGTTGCAAAGCACTCTAACTACATCAGAAATAGAACGGGGTATCCGTTTACTGTCGGGAATGGGTTCTATTATCTTTTGACGCATCGTGTCGCTCGCGTCCGGTGTAGACACGGTGTAACATCAACGGGTGTAGACAGAAAATATGATTATCCTGACCTGAGCTAATTTACTGAATCAACCAACTCACATCTCCTTTCTTTCATTTCATCCATGATGACATTAAAGTCATCTATTGCTGTTTCTGGCATTTCATCGCTGACTGTGCCGCAACGGCGATCGCTGCTCATTAGAACTTTCAGTGAGCTATTTTTAGACTGTGCACGGGACGTTCCTGGACATGCGCATCGACACAGGCAGGCTCTCTGTGTCCTGCTCGGACCTACTCCTCCATGGCAATGACGGTGTGCGGTTAAAAAATCATAACAAACGAATTTGAAAGTGGGGGGGACACAAACGGGATTTTGAAAAGTGTCCCCCTTGTCCCCAGTGGAAATTATGCCCCTGGTGTTACATAATGAATCACTGTGTTCAAACAATTTGGTTAAGTGAATAATTCAATGGCTCATTCATAAATGGCTCATTTCCAAGGCTACGCCATCCAGAGGTCACATTTGTCGGACACATACTTCATCGAAGCTGTCTCATTTCACAACTGAAACCATTACATTACAAAGTAAGAAAGATATTACACTAATTACACTTTACAAGGGCAAACAGTTGCACAGTACAGTTGCTGCTCTACCAAGATTTGATGACCAGAACTAACTGTTATATAGAGGGTATGCATTGACGTCACTTTCCCGCCGGAAACACGCCCCTCAGCCGGACTGGAGTGGCAAAGCTCCTGCAACATGGCTGGATTTAAAGGATTAGTTCACTTTCAAATAAAAATTAGCCCAAGCTTTACTCACCCTCAAGCCATCCTAGGTGTATATGACTCTCTTCTTTCTGATGAAAACAATCGGAGAAATATTAATAAATATCCTGACACATCCGAGCTTTATCATGGCAGTGAATGGGGGTCACTAGTATGAGCTGAAGAAAGTGCTTCCATCCACATCCATCCATCATAAATATGTGCTCCACACGGCTCAGGGGGGTTAATAAAGGCCTTCTGAAATGAAACGATGCGTTTGTGTAAAAAAAATCCATATTTACACAAGTTATGAAGTCAAATATCGAGCTTCCACCAGACCGCCTTCCATATTCAACGTACGAAGAAAGTGTAAAACTCTTGCACTTCACAAAGCTTATGCTACGTCCTATGCCTTCCCTATTCAACTTACGGAAAAAGTGTAACTGACACGACGCCAGTTTACACTTTCTTCGTAACTTGAATATGGAAGGCAGTCTGGCGGAAGTTCGATATTTGACTTCATAACTTGTTTAAATATGTATATTTTTTACACAAACGCATCGTTTCGCTTCAGAAGGCCTTTATTGAACCGTGTGGAGCACATATTTATAATGGATGGATGCACTTTCTTCAGCCCCCATTCACTGCCATTATAAAGCTTGGATGCGTCAGGATATTTATTAATATTTCTCTGATTGTTTTCATCAGAAAGAAGAGAGTCATACACACCTAGGATGGCTTGAGGGTGAGTAAAACTTGGGCTAATTTTCATTTGAAAGTGAACTGATCCTTGAATAGGGGAAACTGCGAAAATGGGAGTTAAATTAAAGGCTGTTGGAATACTGAATGAATTCAGTTGAATACTGAGGTGAATGTTAAGGTGCATTACAATGTTTGTGTTTGTGTGAAGGTTACACCAGGCTCAGTGTGTGCAGTCTTTGGACTGGGTGCAGTAGGTCTGGCTGCAGTCATGGGTTGTAAAAATGCCGGAGCCTCTCGCATCTTCGCTGTGGATATTAATGAACAAAAGTTTGAGAAGGCAAAGGTGTTTGGAGCCACTGATTTTCTGAATCCAAAAGCGTATAATAAACCAATCTCTGAAGTACTGGCAGAAATGACCAATGGAGGAGTGGATTTCTCACTCGAGTGTGTGGGCAACACTGAAGTAATGGTAAGACCTCACTGACACGTACTCTACAGTATGTGAAAAGGTGCATTTGTTTACTTACTCATTTGAAAGCTTTCAGTACTTGCAATCTTTCTGTGTGTGAATTAATGCGTCTTTGACTTCAGAGGAGCGCGCTGGAGTCGTGTGTTAAAGGTTGGGGTGTGAGTGTTCTGGTTGGATGGACTGATGTGAAGGACTTTTCTGCACGACCAATTCAGCTCATATCTGGAAAAACTTGGAAAGGATCTCTGTTTGGTGGTAAGAAAACTGCCTGTTAATGCGTTTTTGGCTTTCAGAGAAGGAACTTGAGTACATGCCTGAGTGCATCTAGCACATTCATTTTTGTTTATGTAAAGGTTTTAAGGGCAAGGACTCTGTTCCAAAACTGGTCCGTGACTACATGTCCGGCAAAATAAAGCTTGACGAGTTTATAACACACAAAATGAGTCTGGAGCAGGTCAACGATGCCATCAACCTCATGAAGTCTGGAGAATGGTATATTTTTCACTCTTATCTTTCTGTCTGAGGTTATACTGGGAAAAACGAAAGTACTAACATTTGTTTCCTAACTTACAGCATTCGATCCATCCTGAATATATCCAAATGAGAAGCCAATCATCTTCAACCCATTATATTCTAGGCCACAGTTATATTCCTTTTAATTTTCTTCTCCCACTTTGTTACAGCTGGGTAACCAGCTTCAAGTAACAGCTTCAAGGATTCTCTTTAATAGCATATTCCAGCCCTCTGCTTTATGAAGTGAGTCACAAGTGCATGTAAACGTTGATGTTTAGCATCAAAAACTGTTAAATTCATCTGCAAGGCAAAATAGTTCTGAGAAGTTTTGCAAGAAAATGTTATCTGTGGCAAATAAAAAAAAGAGACAAGCATATAAATCATTCAAGTGGTTTTGTATAACCAATTCATGATGCTGTCAATATAGTTTATTTCTCTCCTCTGAGCCAGACTCTCCAGCATTTGTCTTGCTTACATAACCATCATGGGAAAGCTGGGAAGCACCAAAAAATTTGCAGCTGGAGCTTGAAGTTATAACCTGCCAAACTGATCCAAACACTGATAAACACAATAAATACTTTACAGAATGTCTTTCTCAGATGATTTCTTCAGATATGTCTAGGGTGGTCAATTCAGTCTCAACTTGTAGAAACCATTTTTCCAGACTCTTCTACAAAAAGACAAACTGATGGAAATTGTTTGCTCAGACCTTATGCACACATGCACAATGCCAGTTTATCATACTGAAACTAATTCTGAAAGGTTTAGATGAAACTAAAGGTATGAATCTTGTTATTCAGTTCTGTCTGGCTAAAAGTTAAATGATGTGAAAAGCCGCAGCAATAATTCAATAGTAATACATATGAACTGCTTGGATGACATTAGAATCAAACATGCCGCACAAGTCTTGAAAAGTGAAGCCAAAGTGTCTCGATCGCCCCCAGGTGGTTGGTCCCAGTGTAGGTCATAAACCCCGCCGTCTCCATGTAATGTAATGGGACGTGAGACAAACTAAACAATTAAATTACACTTCAAATATTTTTTTCCCCAAAGATGTAAGCTGATGTAAGTTCAAGTGTTTGTTTGTTTTTTTTAATAAGTTTGGTTTTAGTTAGTTAGTTGATGCTATAAAAACGGGGGTGTGATGTCATGATTGACAGCTGTGATTGACAGCTTCTCTGAGTGAAGTAGTCACTGAGGCACCAACTGACTTTTTTGGGGATTTTCGGGAGGAGATTGGAGCTTTATCTTTAACTTCTACATTTCCATAACTGTTTATTTCACACCAATATAATGAGTTGTTCTGCAGTAAACTGTACTAAACTATTCTGCGGGAGTGTGGGTGAGGCCTTGATAGTGCACGACTCCACTTCATGCTTACTACTGCGCAGACTCAGGTCCCAAATCAGCACAAGATGTCAGCGCCATATTGGGACAATGGCGGTGTCATGACAAATCGGGTCCTCCCTCGAAATCAGGTATCCTCAAACTGTCAGTTAATGATTATCCTATGTATATACGAATGATATAAATTTAAAATACGCATAGCTTACTATATAATGCGTACGAAAACACATTAATGCATAATAAAACCAACTGAATGTAATTTCTTACATCTGAATTAACTGTTAATTAATAAATAGCCTAATAATAATGGTAGCCTATTAAGTGAATAATTAAACATAATAATTTTTTTAATATATATATAACTTAAATATTTGGACATTTAACACATAATTATATTAAAGATGATTGAAAATATATGTAGGGTAAGTGCAAATGTGTGTACTCAGAGTACTTATTAAAAAGCAATATGAACCAATGGGATTGCTGGGAGTCCTAAAAGAGACCCGATTTCAGGGGGGGACCCAATTTGTCACTACAGCGGCTTCACTTTTCTACAGTGGAAGAAAGTGGAGTTGCGTCGCCCATATTTTTTTTTACAGTCTATGCGCTGAATTTTATCTCACATTTTATGACCCATTTCAATTTCTTTGAGACGATTGCAGGAGATTCAGCCTTCATTTTAAATCGTTAAAATAGGCTAAAGTAAAAGAGAAAACGTACTTTAATTCAGCTTGCAAACTGAAACACTGAAATGAACTGCATCAAACCATCAAGTCTGTAACTGCTTTTCAGGCTTTTACATTGCTCTTTAAGCGGCAATTATAAGAAAATAATTAAACCATTTGTACTCAACCTAATGTTTCCTCTAGGTGTTCACAGACACATTCTCACTCAAAGATCAATTTAATTGGACCTTATGAATGCTGGAAGAAGTTCATGAAAAACATTTGTACAATGTTCAATAACGTTACAAGGCACTCTTTCAGCTTTGAAGAGTTTTCATATACAAGTCATGACATGATAAGATTTAGAGAGTTTGTACCAAACAAACACAGTGTTGCGCCAGGCATACAAACACACCGAAGTAGACTAAGACAGCAAACCTCATACAGTTTGATACTTTAAAAACAGTAAGGTGATTAATTTGTGGTCCCTCTGAGCAAATGCAACCATTTTCACATATTCATGGACATGAATGAGTATGTCATGCCAAAAATCCACAAGAACTGTATCAAAGACACTTGCTTTGGTATTGCCACACCTCACAGTCCTCATGTCACCCCTTTTTCACCACATAATTTCTAGATTAATAAAACATGGACAGTGCCAGTTTTGTGAGTGTTTGCAATCTCTGCAGGTCTGATTACATCACATTGTGCAATGCTTGTATCATTCAGAATGTGTCTTTATGAAAGGATTTTACTCACAGTTTGTGAATGCCGTGACCACAGTAGCTCCGTACCACAGAGAAAACATTAGTCTGCGCATGTTTCTGGATGATGTTCCCCAACTCACGATACCAGGCTTCACTAGACACAAGACAGCAGCAAACCACCTCAGATCACAACACAGATATCCCACTGTGCAAGTGTGCCCTCTAAAGGTCATTAGTGTATATCACATCAGACAAATACTGTAGTGTACACCAGAGAGGCCTTCAACCCTGCAGCTGGGGACTCGGGGTGTAACTCAATCAGCTCCCTAGCTTCCTAGGTTGTGAATCAGTATACTGGAAAGGACAATATGGATGCTGGCTCACTACATATTGGGACACTGATGACTCTATTTCTATTTGACTCTATGACTCTATATTATATGCAATGTCCTCATTGTACAACATCACAACTGGTATTAATGAACAACAGCAGAACTGATACCTTTCTGACATTATTTTTTAATGTCATTCAAAGTACATTATGATACTTTGCTTGTTACATATACGTGCAACATTTCAGCTGTAATAAAATGATAAATGTTAGCTAGATTATGTTCATTACCTGTTTAGCAATGTATGTTTACGCTGGAGTATAATTAAAGAATGGTTTGTATTTTATTTTGCGATTGAGATTGAAGATTTTGGCCTGACTAATGAACTAGGGAGCTGACTGAGATGCACCCCCACTTTCCTGCAGAGTTCAGCTGCAACCATAATCAAACAAACCTGAGCCAGCTAATTAAAGGGATAGTTCACCCCAAAATGAAAATTCTGTCATTAATTACTCACCCTCATGTTGTTCCAAACCCGTAATACTTTCGTTCATCTTCGGAACACAAATGAAGCTCTTTTTGATGAAATCTGAGAGCTTTCTGTCCCTCCATAGACTATACACAACTGACACTTTGATGCTTCAAAAAGTTCATAAAGAGATCGTAAAAACAATCCTTATGAATTGAGCAGTTTAGTCCAAATTTTCTGAAGAGACTCGATCGCTTTATATGATGAACAGATTGAATTTAGGCCTTTATTCTGGCTCAGTGCCAGACAAAGTGCAAAAGCATGTTTGAATTTAGCAGTGAATGTTCTAAATACACCGGTGATCGTACGAATCGAATGGTTAAAATCGACGCGTTTCGCTGGGTGGAGTTAAATTGAATCTGAGGTGGCACAGATTGGGGGCCCCCCTCGGTTGAAATCGTGTTCAGGATAGATCGCTTTCTCACTTAAATTGCATTCTGGGGGTGGAGGAGTGGGTCCTTCAGATCATTGCAGAAGGCTTCAGAACCCCCCAAGCATTTCCTGCCAGTACTGAGACTCGAAACCACAACTTTCGGGTTACAAGTCTGACTCTCTAACCATTAGGCCCTTACATGTCTTGGAAAATAAAAAAAAATTAAAAAATAGTAATCCTTCTGTGTTAAAGGTGCAATGTGTAAAATGTGTGAGGATCTATTGACAGAAATGCAATATAATACACATAACTATGTTTTCAGTGGTACATAAAGACCTTACATAATGAACCGTTATGTTTTATTAACCTTAGAATGAGCCATTTCTATCTACATACGCCGCGGGTCCCCCCTCCATGTCAATTCGCCATTATGCGCCGGCATGTTTCTACAGCAGCCCTAAACGGACAAACACTCCACAGAGTGCGTTTCATCACTATGTTGTTCTTCTTCTAAATCGCTCATGTTTTTAGAGGCAGCTTGCATCGTCACTACGTTAAATATACGCACGGAGAAGAAGTAGTAGTAGTAGCCTGGTTTATTAGAAGCAAAGACCGTTCTTTGTTAGAAGTAAGAAAAAACCTTCACACAGGCTACTCTCTGCTCTCTCAGAAGACGACATGTCGGCCAGACGGCCACCATAGCTTCTCCGAAAGGGAGGGGTGCGAGGGGTGTACACCGTTAGTTGCAATTCACAACCTCACCGCTAGATGCCGCTAAAATTTACACACTGCACCTTTAAACCTTGAAGAAAAGAGCCTTTTAAAAGTTGATTTAGTCTCGCGTAGCCAGACCTTCAGAAGGTCTGGATTCTTTCGCAGCTTTCATTGGCTAAGGACCGCTCAAGAGGACGTTTGACTGACATGTAAAGCAACCAATCAGAGTTCGTTTGTTCCACATCATGTTTAGGGGCGTGAAAATGAAAGTCGATGTCCCTACAATAACAGACCGGCGTGCATCTATAAATTATTCATTCAAGAACGTTGTGCAAGTTTACTGCAACAATGGAGCCGCGAACTTCACATACTTTTGAAAATCCAGCGTTTAGTTAGTCCTGGTAAGCGCTCGTTGTCACAGTTGTAAACATGACCGCGTTCTTCTACAAGGGGGTTTGGCGTCACGGCATTTGTTTCCAAGTGGACCATTAAAGAACGCAACACACACGTCTCCCGGACATCCTGTAGATTTCAACCAACCAGATGACAACTTCGATACTGCTGAAGTGTTTCCAGTTAAGTGTACCATATGCATCAGACGGTTCCGTGGGCGTGACGTCTGAGGCGGAGACTAATTTTACTCTAATTAGGGCCCGAGCACCGATTGGACTCTATTGGAATTGCTCCGTTTATCTACTCTTGTTATTGAATGACCTTTTTAAACAAGATTAAGCTGCTCATTATGTGACTGTGAATATCTCTTATGAATAATTACCTGTCAAAATTTACTGACCATCTTACAAAAAAAAAAAAAAAAATCTTGAAAGAAGGACCAACTCTCATAAGATCAAATTCACACAATAGAGTAACAGTCTGAAGTTAAACATCTCAGGGAATGTCAATATATCATTACTATACTCATAACTTAAGTTACCATTTTAAATCATTATAAAGGTGAGAAAGAGAGAGAGAGACAGGGCTGCTTCATCCATATAAATCCAGAGTATAAAAATCAATGCCAAAGAATCTTTGTATCTCTCTGGATTCATCTCAGCAATACGACTACATTGGGAAATGGCCACTGCAGGAAAGGTTCGTAAACTTGTCTTTTGGTGTCTTTTCATTTGTGCTGCAGAGCAGTTAATGCTTTTTTAATATGACTTTAGTCCCTTTATATCTTTAAGCTCATTTCCATTGACCTATTGATTGCATAGGAAAAATGTTAAGTTTAATTCACATTCTATCTGATCAATTTAATGCAATAATAATAACACTCATAAGACAGTTACAGCTGCTTTGAGCTATCTAATATAACTACAATAAGCAAAAACTTGAAAAAAGCGAGACTTGTTATTATTGCAATGACTTGCTTCACTGCTTTAACTATAATGCAATATGAAGACAAAAAGTGGTTTAAATGCCACATGTAAAAGTGTGAGATGTCAACAGTACTACATAATTATTATTCTAATTCTCTTAAAATACTTACGTAGTTTTTTGAAATTCTCAAAGTTTTCAATCAAATGGATAATATTCATTGTTCTTGCAGTGCCTTTGAGTTAATATTAATCATTAGTGATAGTGAAATCACAGATAGTTGTTTTAATGCTTCCATTGGCTGGACAACCTCCAGCTACAGTCAAAGAGCACAGATCATGCACCCAACAAGTTATATAAAGTTAACCATTAAAAACATAAAATATGATGAACCAATCTCTTATTTGTGCCAAAGGTGATCAAATGTAGGGCTGCCATTGCCTGGGAGCCCAATGCTCCTCTGGTAATAGAGGAAATAGAAGTCGCCCCACCTCAGGAAGGAGAAATACGCATCAAGGTGTGAAATATTCTATGAAAAATGTCACAAATCCAAGCAACTAATTTGACAATCAGTTGTTAAAAGGATAGTTCACCCAAAAATGAAAGTCACTGTTTACTCACCCTCAAGTTGTTCTAAACCTGTATGAATTCGAACAGTTGATGGGGCCCATTTTTTTCCATACTATTGAAGTCAATGGGGCCCGTCAACTGACAATTTATAAAATATCTTCCTTTGTGTTCAGCAGAAGAAAGAAATTCATACAGGTTTGGAACAAATTGAGGGTGAGTAAACAATGACAGAATTTTTTATTTTTGGGTGAACTATCCTTTTAAAACATGCAATCCTGTTAATTTGTGTCAATAAACAAGGATTTTCCCTGTCACGTATAGATTGTAGCTTCAAGTCTGTGTCACACCGAGCTTTTCCACCTGTTTGAGGCAAAGAACAAGCAGGGTTTTCCCACTATCTTGGGACATGAGGGCGCTGGTGTGGTGGAGAGTGTTGGACCTGGAGTCACTGATTTCAAACCAGGTCACTACCAAAATGTCTTTTCTAGGCATAGTTCATTTTTTTTTTCGTTTTTTATTTTTAATACATTTGCAAAGATTTCAAACAAACTTCTATCATGTTGTCATTATGGGGTATTGTTTGTAGAATTTTGAGGAAAAAAATAAATTTAATCCCTTTTGGAACGAGGCTGTAACATAACAAAATGTGGAAAAAGTGAAGCGCTGTGAATGCACTGTACTTTGTACTCAAATTGTTAATGTTGTACTCAAATTGTAATGTTAATGTTTAGTGTGTATTAACATTACCTGTAGTCTTTTGCTTTTGACTATGGGTGAATCTCCAGTTGTCATTGATGATTGTCATTAGGACTTTTCTGGATTAATCTGCCATAAATTTAATTATTCCAGCTGCTGTGAGAAAAGGCTTTAAATGATCCGCCATCCTCACATGCGATATAGCCTACTAGCTGGGACTCGTTCTTTATGTAAACACGTGACGTAATGACGCAAAGACGAACGGCTGCATGATCGAATTTCCCGTGGAAACTCACCAGTACCGCTCTTATTAGAAAACATTATTACAAGTTTACCGTTGTGAATCGGGCTAAGGTAAGGAGATAGTTTTAACACTGGCTGGTTATGTACCCACTCCAAAATTGATTTTGGATCATTTTTAACCAAAAAAAGTTACAGACTGCAGCTTTAAACTTAAAACTTAAACTAAAATTAGAAATGACTGACTGAAATAAGTTTAAGTGCTAAAATTACTAACACTAAAACTGAAATAAATGTAACGAAATGACAAACACATAAAATTACTAAAACTTAAAATTAAAAAATAAAAATATAAATACAATTATATAATAGTATATAAATAACACTGACTTTGCATATCTTTTGTGTTCCACTAAAGAAATAAATGTCATACTGGTTTGGAACAACATGAGTGTGAATAAATGATGACAGAATTTTTTAATCCTTTAATTCCATTCAACTGTGAGTGTAAATTTGTTGTGGAGAACTAATAATACTAATAATACATCTGTGTATTGTGGTGAACAGGTGATAAGGTCATTCCATGCACGATCACTCAGTGTGGAGAATGCAGATTCTGCAAGAGTCCAAAAACAAACCAGTGTGACCGCAACTGGTGACAAACAAACAACAGAACTTTTCACATATTAAATCCTTCTGGTTTTTTTTTTTTTTTTGAAAGCTTACAGTTTGTTTGTTTGTTTTTTTGGCAGGATAAATAAATATGTTGATTTTATGTCTGATCCCACAACACATTTTACTTGTCGTGGTCAGCCCATCTTGCAGTTCATGGGCACCAGTACCTTCTCTGAGTACATCGTCATGAACCAGATTGCTGTGGCAAAGATTCACGATGATGCTCCACTCGACCGTGTGTGTCTGCTCGGCTGCGGCGTCTCTACTGGCTACGGAGCTGCTGTCAACACAGCTGGGGTGAGTATAGAGACTCAAGAAGCATTTGGACGCTTTCCATTTTTTGATCTGTCAAAGAAAACAATTCCAAACAAAGCCAAAGCAGAATCAACCATCGTACGCCTCTGAGAAACACACATTGTGTGTTCATTAAATGAATGAATCAGTGTTTTTGAGTGATTTAGATCTGTGGATGGTCCATGTCTCATCCTCACATCCTTATATGATTACTTTCCTACTACATAGTAGTAGGAAAGTACTACTAGAACCGCCCCTGCCACGGCGCCGCCATTTTATTTTCGCAAGCTACAACGGTGTACCAGTTCTAACGCCATGGCAAAAGTTCGAGCAAAGCATGCTAACTGTTCTGTCATTGGCTGCACAGAATACTATTTAGAGTCTCATTAGCTTGGATAGCCTGCAAGTTGACCCTCAATTGCTAAAAAAGGAGCGATTCTGTCCGAGCAATATTTTGAAACCAATATTAGACCATTCACAACATTTGATAGCAATCATAAACGTTAGCCTTGGTGCGTATGGCTCTGTTCGGCAAACAGGTACACTATGTATAGTAGACGTCCATACAGGTTTTGCACAAAAGATACACATGCTAGTAGAGGAGTCGAATCAACTCCACAGCAACTACATAAATTTATCCACTAACCATTCAGAAACGTCCAGTTTCATTCTGAAAGTTGTAACTTCTTCCTGAGTCTCTCCATCAGTGTCTGACTCCGGTTTGAACAATGTAAGGCTGAACACCGTTACTGACAATCCTCATTTTGGCTGCGTGAGATTCTCCAGCTTTGTTGTTGTTGAGCAACCGAAGCATGAGCTGTTAAAGCTCCGCCCTCTTTTTTTTTGGAAGGGGGGCGGGCTGCAGCTTATTTGCATTTAAAGGGACACACACAAAAATGGCGTGTTTTTGCTCACACCCAAATAGGGGCAAATTTGACAAACTATAATAAATTATCTGTGGGGTACTTTGAGTTGAAACTTAACAGACACATTCTGTGGACACCAGAGACTTATATTACATCTTGTGAAAAGGGGCATAATAGGTCCCCTTTGATTCCCTCGAGGTTTGAGATTTAGCTGCTCCATGTCAACCTTTCGTGACAACTAACCTATGTCACTTCCACACCATACACGTGTCAATGTAGCCGGAACAACTTTTCTCTATTTAGGGATTTGACGCGACACACACACAGGTCTAAACCATAACGTCAGGTCTAAAATATAAACGCTTATAACAGGCTTTTACCATAGTGAATCCATCCATTTCTTTTGGTCTATTAAATGGAAGTCAGTGGTAACTGACAAAACTGGTATGACATGAGGGTGAGTAAATGATGACATATATTGGCACTGCATGCTAATTGTTAGCTAGCATAGTTTTTTTCCCTCATGTGTTTCCACTAGAATTTAAGAATTTAAAGAAATTACATTACAAAAAACTCACAAATGCCACTTGGTTTATCTTATCCAACGAAATTAATGCATTTTTAAATCTGACTAGTTTAGTAATTTTGTGTGTGTGTTGCTTGTATACCGAGGTGAATGTTAAGGTGCATTACAATGTTTGTGTTTGTGTGAAGGTTACACCAGGCTCAGTGTGTGCAGTCTTTGGACTGGGTGCAGTAGGTCTGGCTGCAGTCATGGGTTGTAAAAATGCCGGAGCCTCTCGCATCTTCGCCGTGGATATTAATGAACAAAAGTTTGAGAAGGCAAAGGTGTTTGGAGCCACTGATTTTCTGAATCCAAAAGCGTATAATAAACCAATCTCTGAAGTACTGGCAGAAATGACCAATGGAGGAGTGGATTTCTCACTCGAGTGTGTGGGCAACACTGAAGTAATGGTAAGACCTCACCGACAAGGTGCATTTAATTACTACTCATTTAAAAGCTTTCATTAATTGCAATCTTTCTGTGTGTGAATTAATGCGTCTTTGACCTCAGAGGAGCGCACTGGAGTCGTGTGTTAAAGGTTGGGGTGTGAGTGTTCTGGTTGGCTATACTGATACAGATTTTTCTACGCGACCAATTCAGCTCATGTATGGGAAAACCTGGAAGGGAACTATATTCGGAGGTAAACCAACCATCAGTTAAAGGGTTTTTCACCCAAAAATGAAATTTCTCTCATTAATTACTCACCCTCATGTCGTTCCAAATGTGTAAGACCTTTGTTCATCTTCGGAATACAAATTAAGATATTTTTGATGAAATCCGAGAGGTTTTATCTCCCATAGAAAGCAACAAAATTACCACATTCAAGGTCCAGAGAAGTAGTAAAGACATCGTTAAAATAGTCAACGTGACTACAGTGGTTCAACCTGAAGATGAACGAAAGTCTTACAGGTGTGGAACGAGATGAGGGTGAGTAATTAATGACAGAAATTTCATTTTTGGGTGAACTAACCCTTTAAGGCTGTCTATGGCTTTCAGAGTAGATGACTGTGCATGTATTAATTTCTGTTTATGTGAAAAAGGTTATAAGGTCAAGGACATTCCAAAACTGGCTCAAGACTACATGACCGGCAAAATAAAGCTTGACGAGTTTATAACACACAAAATGAATCTGGAGGAGGTCAATGATGCCATTAACCTCATGAAGACTGGAGAATGGTATATTTCTTACCTTTTTCTGCATTTCAAGTTAACGCTGTCAGAAAGTTCTAACATTTTTTCCTATCTTACAGCATTCGATGCATTCTGAATATATCCAAATGAGAAGCAAATTATCTTCACTCAACTTCTACGCCCAGTTTGAAACAGATGGGAATAGACTTCTCAGACTTACAGCAGACACAATCAATACTAGTTTAATGTACTGTAACTATTTCTAAAAGGTAAAATGATGGATTGAATCTGGTACTCCAGTTCTGCATGGCAAGAAATTTAATTGTTTCACCAAAAGCAACAACAATTCAATACAGAGGAACTTCTTGGATGATCTTTTCACCTGCTTTCATAAATCATTGTTAAAATTGCATTCCATTGTGATGATTGCTAGAAGTTTGGCATTTGTTGTACATTAAAAAAAACTAACAAGTCCAAATAAAGGAGAAAATATACTTTAATTCAGCTTGAATACTGAAACACTGAAACTGATTCCATGAGATGCATCAAACTGACAGAGGCCTGCAACTGCTTTTCAGACTTTTGCTCTTTAAGTGGCATTAAACAACCAAAGACAAACAAAAATCATCTCGTCATTGACTAAGGATGACTGCAGTGAGAGGACATTCAGAAAGGCCATCCTCTCCCTATCACAGAACATAATTACACCATTGTACTTAACCTAATGTTTCCTCTAGGTGTTCACAGACACATTCTCACTCAAAATGGATCGATTTAATTGAACCTTATGAACGCTGGTAGAAGTTCATGAAAAACATTTGTACAATGTTCAATAACATTACGAGGCACTCTTTCAGCTGTAAAGAGTTGTCATATCAGTCATGATTTGATAAGGTTTGGAGAGACTCCACAGGGTTTTATCACATACACTCGTTGCATCTCAAACCTCAACAATGGCTTACAAAACAGACCCGGTACACTGCAACGAGCCAAGGCATACAAAACACACTGAAGCAGACTGAGACAGCAAACCTCACACAGCCGACGCGCTCTCATAAAACACACAGGTGCGTACACGCAAAACCAATCACACGGATACCTCTGCCTTGTAGACAGAGCGTGGTGGCACTGAAACCAAGTTAAAGGCCAGTGCCTTTGAATTTTCTCAGATCCAAGCTGATTAAATGTGACTGTCAGGTGACACATTCAGAAGTTATAAAATCTCCATCTCCTGCCCAAATCCACTGACACGGCCACATGGCCAATCATCTCCTGCCCAACAGAGAACCACAATGTGATTGGCTGATCGGTGATATGGGGCGGAGCCGCTGTATCCTTCACTGCAGAACAGGGCTGATATAACCCCACCATCCTACATTTGGGACAGGAAGTGAGCACGGCCATTATCCTCGAGGCGACGTGTGAGGATCTCACAGCCGGTGTCTGTCACAAGGAGCGTGTGCTCGAACTGGGCCGAGCGTTTGCCGTCACGAGTGACTGCTGTCCAACCATCTGGCCACGTCTCATCTTGCCATCCACCTGCACAGAGCAAAGACTATTTAATAATTCATCGATTACAACATTTATTCACATTTAGTCTAGGGCTGCACGATTAATCGTATTTTAATCGCGATAACAATATCTGCTTCTCTCGATTGATTACAAATAATCATCACGATATTGGCCGGCTTGTTATTTATTCTGAAAACGTGTCTTTCCTTTGGGATTTGCATTGGTAACACACCTCCACTAGCAGTCATGCTTGTGGTTCCCAGATGCAGAGCTTAAATCCCCCAAATAGAGCTTTTTCCTTAAGATATACTGTCTTCCCAGTGTTTTACTTAATCTGTGCAATCTGGCAACTCTGTGCACACGCTCCCTCTAAATGTGGAAGCAGCGCTGATGATCTGAAAACAAACATGTGCGCTGTAGTTTAGCGATCTCCACTGCGAAATTCTGCTTCAATGAAAGTGTCATACAGCCAGTCTTTGTTTCTTCACAAGCCACTTGTACTATTTGTACCTTTAGCGATTAATTTCAACAAATGCAACACGGATCTCCACCTTACTGTTTGCAGAATAAATGCACTTTTGCAACTTATGTGACAATTCAATTGGAGAAATGAACAATCTGGAATTACTGGAAATAATATTAGGAGTTTGACCATTTTATCTTTTGAAGTTCCTAAAGGTTTTACCAGTTCATAATGTAAATCAGTTAAAAAAAAAATGATATAGCCACTGGGACGTTCTAAAACGCTTAACATGAAAACGCTTAACATGAAAAAGCTTAACGTGGCTTAATTTACTAAGACAGTGTTACTAACAAACCAAGCTTAGTAAACACCATACTGATTAAAGCATACTATGAAGAGAAAAGCAGATGAGCCCATAATATGAACACAACATTTTCCTCCCATAAAGAAAACGCTTAACGTGGCTTAATGTACTAAGACAGTGACATTAAAAGACCAAACTTCGTAAACACTAATAAAGCATACTATACAGAAACATTGGTTTGTGCAGAATTTGATCTTTTAATATCACTTAGTAGGCTACATTAAGCGATGGTAAGCTTTTTCTTTATAACGGTTTTCTATGGGAGGAAAACAATGTGTAATTTAACGCATTGCGTTCATATTCTGGGCTCAACTGCTTTGCTGTACATATTATGGTTTATTAGTATGATGTTTATGGAGTTCGGTCTTTTAATATCACTGTCTTAGTACATTAAGCCACGTTAAGCGTTTTCTATGGGAGGAAAACGCTTAACGTGAAATTAAACACGTTGCGTTCAAATTCTGGGCTCAACTGCTTTTCTGTACATAGGCTAGTATGGTTTATTAGTATTTTTACTGAGTTTGGTCTGTTAATATCACTGTCCTAGTACATTAAGCATTTTAGAATGTCCCTAGCCAGGGACAGTTTTTTTTTTTTATATATATATATATCAAAGAGCATCGTTCTTTGAAGTGTAGGTTGGTAAAGAACATGCAAAATGGCCATTATTACCCTTTTTGATAGAATTATCGTGATTATAATTTTTAGCAAAATAATCGTGTTTATTGTGCAGCCCTAATTTAGTCTCATTATTTTTATAGTTAATATTATGTTGAAGAAAAGAAAACTTGTTCGGTCGTCGGGTTCAGCAATTTGCTTTCATGATACACAAGAATATTATACGTATGCAAAATGAAAGAGTTATGTTATAATCTACCATATAATCTACCAAGTCCCTTGTGCTCACCAAGGCTGCATTTATTTGAACAAAATGCATTAAAACAGTAATATTGTGAAATATTTTAATTTAAAATAACTATTTTAATATATTTTATAATGTAATTCATTCCGGTGATGACAAAGCTGAATTTTCAGCAACCACTGTGTCACATGATCCTTCAGAAATCATTCTAATATGCTGATTTGGTGCTCAAGAAACATTATTATTATCAATGTTGAAAATAGTTGTGCTGCTTATTATTTTTGTTTTTTTCAGGTTTTTGTGAGGAGCTCAAAAGAACAGCATTTAAAATGGAAATCTTTTATAACATAAGTCATTTTTGATCAATTTAATGCATCTTTGCTAAATAAAAATATTAATGTGTTACAAAAAAACCTTACTGACCACAAAACTTTTGAACAATAGTGTAAATTAGCCAACCAAATTAAAGAAAAGAACAATGTTCAGCATATTTCATTAATTGCACGTTTTAACAGCCTTACTTTTAAAAATTTTTTATTTATTTTTTTTTACCTTCGCAGATCATGGGCTCAATAGTAAACACATGTCCAGGCTTCATCACTCCAACTGCTTTATTCTCTGTAGAAATACATAGAAGCTTTGTGAGTGTTCGTAATTGTAATGCAGGTTTGATTACATCACAGGGTGCAACGCTTGTATCATTCAGACTGCGTCAACTTGACGAGATGTTACTCACTGGCATAGTGCGGTACGTTTGGTGCCGTGTGGAACAGTTTGTGAATGCCGTGACCACAGTAGCTCCGTACCACAGAGAAACCATTTGCCTGCGCATGTTTCTGGATGATGTTCCCCAGCTCACGATACCGGATACCAGGCTTTACTAGACACAAGACAGCAACAAACCACCTCAGATCACAACACAGACATCCCGCAGTGCAAGTGTGCCCTCTAAAGGTCATTAGTGTATATCACATCAGACAAACATCCTGTACACAACATCACCTAGTCCGAATACAATATCAAATTCACAAAACATGTGGTCTGAATTGCTTAGTGCTTGTTTGCATGTAGTTTCATCCTTACCAGAGTCGATGGCTTGCATAAGACATTCATAAGTGGTCTGAACCAATTTCTTGGCTCCCTCATCTACTTCACCCACAAAAAAGGTTTCATTCAGATCTCCATGGTAACCATTGTGGTAAACCGTTATATCGACTGTAGGGAAAAAAATAATATATGATTGGCCGAGTGAGCATGTAACATGAAGTGCAATTCAACTTAAGTCTGAATATTTTTCCGCATGAACTCTGTAGAAAAATACACAAACTGACACAAAATTATTTGATTACGCATTCAGCTACGACTATGATTGTAGTGCTCAAATTGATAGAGGAATCCATTTTCCACATTTTCATCATCTGTGCAAAAAAAAAAAAAAAAAAGCCAAAAAGAGGCTGCAGATTCTGACAGGATATTGCCTTCAGTATAAGGTCTGTTTAGTGTAAAATTGCCATTGAATGTAAACAGAAGCAGTTCTCAGAACTGTAGCGTGTTATATTTATATTAAGGTGTTCAAAAACAAAGCATGCAGCCTGCAAAAAAGAAGTTAGTGGTTATTAGGCTTGCTGCGATAGTCGGTGTTGGCGGTATTACCGGTGTTGAGCCGCACTTGCCCACTGCTGAACCACCCCCCACTGTCGTTTAGATTTTTTATAGTAATAAAAATCATTTAGTTCAGTTAGAAAACAGACACTACAATTAAAAACTTAAGGCATCTGCTCAATGCAGCGTGAACCGAACGAGAGTCGCAGCACAGATCAGCAGCAGGAGACAGATTTCATTTATTACGAGAGTGAGGAGCTGACTGACAAGACAATGTCGGATAATTTGGTCTCAAACTAAAGCGAAATGTAAAAGCGCCTATTTGGCAATATTTTGGATTCAAACCCAGTGCTAATAGGGAACCTGCAAAGGATTAGTTGTGTTTTTCATTAATAATAATAATAATAATAATAATAATAATAATGAACCCACCATTCAAGCAATGCCGCCCCCAAATTGGCACTAATTCAAACTTAAAGTACTTAAAGGGACTTAAAGTAAGCAGTAGGAAAAAAACATCAGTCTGGACACTGCCAATGCATTCACAGAAAGGTGAAAATGTGGAGGAAAGAAAAAAAAAAAAAAAAAAAAAGTCACACAGATCTCTAATGCCTAGTAAATGTGTAGCTGACATCTGGACTAACTGAAATATAATTTAAAAAACAGCATTCTTGAAGGCAAAAATACGATCTCCCGTGAAATCTTGCAAGTAAGATACATGCACATACTATGTGTGCACATGCATGCTGATACATACTGTTCAGTATATCCCCCTCTTGAAGGAGACGGCGGTCAGGTATCCCATGACAGATGACTTCATTGACCGAGGTGCAGCAAGACTTGGGAAAGTTGTAGTAGTTCAGAGGTGAGGGGTAGCAGTTCCTTGCTGTACATGCCTTAACCAGTAAACATGGAGAAACCACATTAGCATCAGCACTCAAGATGGACATACAGGCTGTACTACTCAAACCATAACAAATGTAGAGTTTGCATTCATGCATTCATTAAGCATACTGTCAAATAATCGTCAAAATTATGCACTTTTTTTCTAGAAGGAAACTAGCACGAACCATGAAATTTAGAGCAGTGGTTCTCAGTCAGAGACTAGGGGGCCCCGGCGAACTTTCAGGGGGACCCCAAAACGTCTTATTTACATTTATTTATATTTATAATTTATTTATAACTATATATATATATATATATATTTATTTATTTATTTATAACTCTAATTATAGTTATATTATACTAAATATAGTTAATGCTAAAAAAAACACTAAAACAAAGATATACAACATTGATATCATATTTTTGAGTTTATTCATTTTTATTACAACAAAAGCACCAGGCGTACATATCAGCTTAGATAGGAGGGCCTTGTCTTGGACAAAGAGGGGTCTTGGAGTCAAAAAGGTTAAGAACCACTGCTTTAGAGCTAGTAAAAGAGACAATTTTCCACATGAATGCATCAGCAATTTCACATTTCCCTTAGATAACCTGTATTTAAACTTGCTACTTTGTAATATTAAAAGAGATAGAAAGAGAGAAAAGATTGTGAAGTACTACCAAATGCACCGCATGGTCGATCTCCTCCGTTGTCACTCCAGGTTTCACCATCATGGCAGCAATGTCAAGTACTTCTCGAGCCAGCTGAAGGAGGAAACAAACACAGTCTTTATAGTCAGCAATCCAAACCTCTTCTTTGTGCTTCTGCTCATGATAGACTTGATAGACTGACACTAGCCGATTTTTCAGCTGATTTGCATAAAATGTGTGAATTTATCTTGTGGGACCAAGTGTTTCTCTGGAGTTCTCCTACACTTAAAGAGATGGTTCACCTAAAAATAAAAAATGCTGTTGTCATTTACTCACCCTCAAGTTGTTCTAAACCTGTATGAGTTTCTTTGTTCTGTTCAACACAAAAGAAAGTATTTTGAAGAACGTGGGTAACCAAACAGCTGCTGGTCCCAACTGACTTCCATAGTATGAAAAAAAATACTATGGAAGTCAATGGGAACCAGAAACTATTTGGATACTAACACCCTTAAAAATATCTTCTTTTGTGTTCGACAGAAGAAAGAAACTCATACAGGTTTAGAACAACTTGAGGGTGAGTAAATGATGACAGAATTTTAATTTTTGGGTGAACTATCCCTTTAAATTACTAATTAAATAAGAAATCGGAGGCAGAACGAACAGCAGCAGAGCAATTAGAGATTAAATAGAGGCAGAAAAACTTTTCACTCCATGCATCCTAATTAAATCTAAGACATTTGTTTTTGTTCTATCAGTATTCCTGTTTTTATTTCAGTAAGCTTCAAGCTGATTTACTAAAACTGATTAATTGCATTACAAAACAGGCAACTGATTTGAAACGCATGACGAATCACACATTCGTCAGCTTATGGGACGCCACTCACAGAATAAAAATTTCTAATCTAGGACCAAATTTCTCAAATTGTATTCTGGATAATGTTACACACACATAAACAATGTAATTCTATTCATTCAAGTATAACAAAAAACTAAATCTAGTTCATTAACTATATGGATGCCTGTTCTCTATTATTTGGCTGCTATTATTTGTACTTTATGCCTGACTCTCACAACACCACCCAAAACTTCAACTGTTACATTTCACAGTTATTATTCTGCATGCAAAGTTATCATTTGTGCAGTTATGATGTTGATTTACCTTGCAGACAACTCTCATGCCCTCAATCTCTTCAGCGTTGAGGATCTTAATCTGAGACGTCCCTTTCATGGTCTGCTCTGATTCTGACATCCCTGCAAGACGTGATGAATTTGTGAATTGGTGAGCAGTAAAATACACTGATACCCATCTACCCACAAAAGCATCTTACTATCACTCAAATATATTGACTAGCTCTGCCTACTGACCTTCACCACAACAGAATCTCAACAGCACAGTCTCCAGTGAGCTAATGAAGACAACATAACCACTTCTTAAAGACAAACACACACGCACACGCACACACACACACACACACACACACACACACACATATGGTTGCTGATCCAGTGAGGTCTAGGACATGACAGTTTGGCAATGATGCAATCACAGACAGTTCCTGCTGGGGCTGGGCGGTATGACTATATCGTGTGGCGGTAGAGATAGAGATTTTTTATTCTGTTTGTATAGAGACGAAGAAACTCTATAGGGCTTTTCACACTGCGCTTAATCTCAGGTTATTGTCGTTCTAAGAACTGCTTTTAACCCCAGGTAGAGGAACATTTCACAAACGTTTTGAAGCGGGGTTAGCGCCGCGTTTTGCCCGGGCTTATGAAACCCTGCTCTTGAGCATTGCAGTACCAAGCGTGTACATTATGAAATGATGTGGTGTTACGGCTAGATGCTTAGCAACAGACAGCCAATCACATGTAGAGGTCAACCGATACGGGTTTTTCTCTGAAAAACGATATATGATGCCGTTTTTTTTTTAGCCAATATGTTTGGCCGCGTCTTTCTGTGCTCATGGCCAAAGGAGTATACTTTGAAAGGCTCGCACGCTCAACTGTGTGCAAGATGCAGCGGAACGTGGAAAATTAAGTATATCTGGGCCTTTATGCCGGTGGAATGGCAATCTGCTTGCCACAAGAGGCAGTGTCACGTGTGCCACAAAAATGCTTTCATCATCAGATTTTTTTAATTAAAAAAAAATGCCAAAAATTGGCCCGATTAACCGGCTTACCACTAATCGGATGCCTCATATTCATGTGTTTTGGACAGTCACAAAAACACTATAGTTGTATAAACAGTATGTTTCAGCATTTGAGGGGAATAATGTCAAATGGTGATGGAAAGTGCATCAACTGGATTGAAGAGAGCATTTCATTCTCACCTTTTCAGTCCGAAAAGTCCACTAATCATTAGTCGACTAAAAGAGGCTTAGTCAACCAAAAATGTTATTAGTTAAGTCGCAGAAAAAAAACAAAAAAAAACCTTGAGGCAAAGTCAGACAGTCCGCGAGGGACAGATCGTTAATGGCAGCTCCTTGTGGTAATTACAGTATGTCACCAATCATCCATCGACCTCAAATATGACTTATCATTTGAAACATGTAAATAGTAGCAACTTTACATGGCTGCTCGCTTTAACGTTAACCTACATAAATGTGCGCTACTATTAAACGCATATCCAAGTGTTTGTGTGGAGTGTGGAAGCTGCTTCAGGAAGCTTCGGAGCGTTATGAATCAGCGTGTCGAATCATTCGGATCGTGTGTCAAACCGCCAAGCTGCTGAAATCACGTGACTTTGGCGCTCCGAACCGCTGATTCGACACGCTGATTCATAACGCTCCGAAGCTTCCTGAAGCAGTGTTTTGAAATCAGCCATCACTAAATAAGTCGTTATTTTGTTTTTTTTGGCGCACCAAAAATATTCTCGTCGCTTTATAATATTAATATTGAACCACTGTACTCACATGAACTGATTTAAATATGTTTTTAGTACCTTTATGGATCTTGAGAGAGGAAATGTCATTGCTCCCTATGCAGGCCTCACTAAGCCATCGGATTTCAACAAAAATATCTCAATTTGCGTTCCGAAGATTAACGAAGGTCTTACGGGTCTGGAACGACATGAGGGTGAGTAATAAATGACAGAATTTTCATTTTTGGGTAAACTAACCCTTTAAAATTCTCCATTATTTTTAGTCATATAGATAAAAGTAATACATCATTCGAAAGTGCTGACGTAAAACCCGGAAGTGTTTGCAATGTGAACGGCTCAGGAGACTGACAGGGAAGAGAAGAAATTGTTGAATAAAGTCATTATTTTTGTTTGGTTTTTTTGCGCACAAACAGTATTCTCGTCGCTTCATAACATTAAGGTTGAACCACTATAGTCACATGGACTGTTTTAACAATGTCTTTACTACCTTTCTGGGCCTTGAAAGTGATAATGCTTCAGTCTATCGGAGGTCAGAGAGCTATCGGATTTTATCAAAAATATCTTAATTTTTGTTCCGAAGATGAACCAAGGTCTTACGGGTTTAGAATGACATGAGGGCGACTGATTACTGAAAATTTTTTGGGTGAACTAACCCTTTAAATGAACTACTACTAGTTGACTAGAAAAATCTTTGGTCAGGGGCAGCCCTAATGAATACCCAGGATTAATTGTTAACCCCAGGAAAATTATGAACAGTGTGAAACGTGAAGAATGAAAGCCCAGGATTCCTTTACCAGGGTTTACAATGACTCAAGGTTCAAGCGTGAAAAGCCCTTAAAGTAGTAATAATGCGAAAAGAGAGAGCAGGATGTGACTAACACAAGTATCAAGGGAAGCAACGCAAACAAGTAGGCTAGATGTACCATTTTTCATTGAATTCTCATCAAAAACAATACATCTGGTCATATCGCCCACCTCTAGTCCCAGCTGAGTAACGATATCAGCCATGCAGAAACAAACAGAGCCATGCTACTAAACAGACACTTTCTCTCACAAAAATACACTCACACACCCACTGCGGAGCAAACCGCTCCCTGTAATACTATTAAAACAAGAGGACAGCACTGGCTGGACACACATGGGAAGCGGCGGGGCTTCATACCTGCCAACAACCCAACCTCTGCAGCTGCAGAGAGCAAAAGAAGAGCTTCAGACACACACTGCAGCAGCCCACCCCCAAACACACACACGGAAATAAATGGTAACGTGTATAGAGTGACTTCAGGACCATCACACACTCTCTCACAAAGAAGTGCTATTGAATGTACATTTGCAAATGTGCACACACTCCTGACCTAACCATGGGATGCTTTTGAAGACATTCAGGTGTTTTCAATACATCACTATTCTACTGTTTGAAAGCTGGGGGCCGGAGACTCAAGGATGAGCTAATAACAGAGGAATGAGAGGCTGTAACTATAGGAGCCTAATACCAACTAATCACCACCATAATAGTTACTTACGGGAAGACTCTGCAGCATCCGTTAATGAGGGACAAATGAGCATTTATTCACAATACACAGTGATTCATGAGAGATGCATCTATACTAGAAGAAAAAATGCGTGTGATCATAATTCGTACTTAAAGACGTGTACGGTCTATCATTGTTTGAAGGACACGTCTGAGTTTCACTGCATTTAATAAAAAATATCAGAGTGGGGTCTGCAAATAAATAAAACGACACCTTTTCTAAGAACTTCATGTTTTAACTTCGGTTCTCAGACACTAGCATAGTAACTAGAAGGTTAGTGATGATCTATCTTTTTTTTTAAAAACCCTCGCAATTTATTAGAGGTGTGACGAGATCTCGTGCCATGAGATATCGCGAGATTAAAAATGTGACGATTTTGCATTTTATAGAAATAAAAACCATTTAATTCAGTTGGATAACGGTCACTTCAATCCCATCCAGCTCATCTAATACAAACTGCAGCACTGTACATAGGTCAGCAGGAATCGCATCATGATTCGGATCGCGTGTCAAACTGCTGAAATCACGTGACTCTGGTGCTCCAAACCGCTGATTCATAACGCTCCGAAGCTTCATGAAGCAGTGTTTTGAAATCGGATATCACTATATAAGTCGTTATTTTGTTTTTTTGGCGCACCAAAAATATTCTCGTCGCTTTATAATATTAATATTGAACCACTGTACTCACATGAACTGATTTAAATATGTTTTTAGTACATTAATGGATCTTGAGAGAGGAAATGTCATTGCTGGCTATGGAGGCTTCACTGAGCCATCAATTTCAACAAAAATATCTTAATTTGTGTTCCGAAGATGAACGGAGGTCTTACGGGTGTGGAACGGCATGAAGGTGAGTAATAAATGACTATTTTCATTTTTGGGTGAACTAACCCTTTAAGACATTTTTATTTATACGGTTTTAATTTCTATGATCAATTTGTGGAAAGGAGTTCAGTTAGGAGGTCAAAAGTTGTAGAAGCTTATAAATCATGTACAGTTATAAGGTCTTTCATATGAATTCATACAGGAGAGTCAGTTGAGTTTGTGGCAAAACCTTTTACAGTGCTTGAGTATTGTTGTCTTTTACTGCATATGATAATTCATACTTGGAAAATAGAACTGAATTGACATTCATTACAAGATAATTAGTTAAAACTTTTCAAATGCACCTGCAGATTATTTTTCTAGTCATGTATTTCTTCATTGAGGATTTTTTTAAAATACGGTGTAAAAATCTCATCTCGTCTTCATGAACTCAATCTCGTGTCTCGTCACACCCCTACCATTATACGCTACCGTTCAAAAGTTAAATTGATCATAAGTAACAATTCATGTTACAAAAGATTATCTTAAATAAATGCTGTTCTTTTTAACTTTGTTCAACAAAGAATCCTGAAAAACATACATCGGTATTCACAAATGATAAAAAGAAGAAATATTTCTTGAGCAACAAACCAGCATATTAGAAAGATTTCTTAAGGATCATGTGACACTGAAGAGTGGGGCGATGGCAAAGCTGAATTTTCATCCGCCATCACAGGAATAAATTACATTTTAAATTATTTGGAAATACAAAACATTAGAATAGAAAACACTTTAAAAAAAAAAAAAAAACAAGTCAATAACAACAAATTTCACAATATAACTGCATTTGGGCTCACTGTCTCCTTTCCTAATCACAAATATACGACTCTGAGTTCATTAGACTCAATATATCATAATGATACACCAATGAAATACCAAACAAAAAACACAGAGTTTCCAGTAAAAAGAGGTTATTCCGGCACATCTAGATGTGTATATACAATAAACAGTGGTTTAATGTGGTCAGCAGAGATGCAATATTGCAGCAAATACTTTAAAAATCAAACACTTCAGCTGATGAGAATGGAGACAATTAGTTTAAAAGCTTGTATATCAGTGCCCCATTGCAAAGGTTAAAAGTTTAAACTTCATACAGGCGTACTCAAACAGAGCAGCCTGTCAGAGTAGTGCAATGACTCAGATAAAGGGCTTGGGGCAAGAAAGCTAGTCCAGGTGAGAGAAGTCAATTTGAGTATTGTGGAGCATAATTTACTAAATGAGGTCCAATTTATGTGTGAAGGGTTTTGCAATCTTACCCAAAGGATGATCTGCATAGTCTGGTCTCTGGATGTTGCTAGGAACAAGCCGCATGGGAGTCTGAAAACAAGAAAAATTGTTTTTGTTCTGTTCTATAGTAATGTATGTGTGGGTGCTGTAATTTTGATGCTGTCTGTGCGTCCTTACCAGTGGATAGTGGGGTCGCAGTTTACCAGTGTATCTGTACCCAGGCCATGGGTCTGTGTTGATTTCTTTCTCCACACAGTTCTTCCCCTCATCTTTTACTTTGTCCTCCTCTACAATTAAAATGTCAGATATTAATGATGGCATTTTGCAAGACATGATTTGTATAGAGCATACAAATGCAGAACTGAACATCACTCAACAGTCAGAGTGAATAAAACACACATACTTGCTTTTTTGTGGAGCAGTTTGTGGGTGGCCCAGCTGCCTTTGAAACATTCCTGAAAACATACAAGAACAGAAGTTATTTCACTTATTAAAGACCTTCACAAATGAAATTTCTGTTCGCTTTGATGCATTTATTTACTAGTGAACAAAATTAGGGTTAATTTTGTTTAATTTTGATAACCCTATATATATATAGCTAGCAGAAGATGCATTAAATTGACCGAAAGTAAATGTTTCAAAAAAAAAAAAAAAAATAAATAATAAAATGCTGCTCTTTTGAATGTTCTATCCTGAACAAAAAAAAAATGTATCACAGTTTCCACAAAAATATTAAGCATTACAATTGTTTCCAACATCGGTAAGAAATGTTTGAGCGCCAATTCTGCATATTAGAATGATTTCTGAAGGAGTGTGACAATGAGGATCATTACTATAAGAATGTGTTACATTTTCATACAACTATAATAAATGAAAATTCATTTAAATGGTAATATTTTGCAATATTACTATATTTTTGATTAATTAAATGCAGCCTTGGTGAGCATAAGAGACAATTAAAAAAAAAAAAAAAAATCTTACTACCCCCAAATTTCTGAATGGTAGCATATATTATAGCATTTAAAATTTAACATTCTCTCCCAAGAAACAGATAAAACATTACGATGAGTGATGAGTTTTGGTCCAAAAATTATACTTGCAATAAATAAATCATAGTCCTCTTGTTTTAATGCAAAGGCTTTTCATATGTTTGAATATGAAGTACATCAACACAGTAAACTGTGCTCATCAAGTAATTTCAAGGTCTTTAATCAAATCAATAGAACAAAACATGAAGCATGTCAAAAACTGCACTGTTACATTGCGTACAGCTACTATGGTTACAGGCAAGTTGAATCATGTACTTTAGCACAATTAGAAAGAAAAGCGGATGAAAAAATCCTATATAATACATGACAAAGCTCTGCACTTCTCCATTTTATTACAGGGAGGGAGAGCATTACAAAAATTAAATGAATTCTGTCATCTCTTACTCATCCTCACGTTGTTCCAAAGTGGTATCACTTTCTTTATTCAGTGGAACATGAAAGAGGATATTCTGAAAAATGGAGTCCAAACAACATTGAACCCAACTGAGTGCATTAAGAAATAACAAACAAGTGTGTACATACAGTCTTAGAATGACATAAGGGTGAATTATAGCACTGCAGAGATGCATGTTTGAATCAGATGGAATCAGTGGAAATGTCAAATCAGATATATTGGGCTTGGCAACACCCTGTCATAATATCAGCCTCTCAACACCATAAGCAAGATAGCAGATCTGCCCTCCAACAGGTGCTAGAGTCAAAAGATATGACTCAAAATGTAATGAGCGGTCCACCTATACAGCATTTTTGAGCACATGCCTTAAAACAAACATATTAAGTCCAAAATGCTGTTTAAATAGACAGCTCACTTTGATGGGCACTCTTAGGTTTGCCTCAAAAAAAAAAAAAAATCAACCTAGACAGCATTTTTGACCATCATGGCCATGTAGCAGCTCACTAGGATTTGAATCATAGCCTAGGCAAGGAGTGTCCAGCAAATCACACGAGAATTAAGAGTGTCGGGGTTAAATCTACACACCCTTTGCACAGATTATGTTGTCAAAAGACTTTAGAGATTAGAAATGCAATAACTAAAGGGTTGGTGAATTGATTTAGCAACTGGGCAGCAAGCGGGCCACGTTGAGCTGAAGTCATTTAAAGCACGCTGAGCAGAGAAACAGCTCGCAAATGTACATTTTCATTCCGTGTTAGGTTTAACAATCTCAGACAAATATGTCATCCTGAAAATCACCATGCACAAAACTTTAATGCAAACGTCAAAGCTCAAAGCAAGGGATAAAGTGCCTGTTTGTGGTGTAAGACAGCTAGCTAGCTAATGCTGAGCTCAGTCCTCTAGGCCGGCAGCGTGACATGCGCTACAAAACCCGAGAGCTTCGCTTGTTTCTTAAATCAAAGTGTCAGAGCTTCACCTGAGAGCAAAAGTATGAGCCTTGAATTCCGAGTTTGATGCAGGTGGGACACTGGAGCTTAGCTTCGCTGCAGCAGCCTTCCGTCTCGCACTCCCGTGTCTCCACCGCCGCCATGCTTCTGCTGCTGTCGGTCAGAGAGAGAGAGAGAGCTGCTGCTGACTACCGCTGCAGTCATCTGAGATCAGAGGGAGGGACTCCGACACCACCTTGTGCATCATTGCAAAATGGAGTATTTATTTATCTATTTATTTTACCTTATTGCAGCCACAATTGTTGACCAGACATCACTGTAAAGTTAGTTCGCTTATTTCTTCTCCCACAACTAAAAAAGTTCCCCGAGAAGCAAAATATTACAGGAATCACCAAGCAAGGTAGAACGAATACCGGACTGGAGTTCCGTAAACGAGTGGAGCGGAGCAACAGACACCCAGCTCTGTAATCACGCCCCGCAGTTCCACTACAGGTTTATCTATTTCCCGCTCCACTCTTCAATAGCAAGAGAAACCCAGCTCTGAGCTATACTGGATCCAGAGAAAACGTGAACGTTAAAACGTTAAAAAAAAAAAAAACTCCCAGCTACAGGTAGTGATGAGTGAAATAAATAATTAACAATTGTTTAGCAAAATAATTTACTGTTTTGAATTGTTTGAAACACCATATAATGTCATAGGCCTATATAATAATTTTCATAAAGTACAATCTATTAAATGTTTTTTTAACAAATAATTGAACACCATTAAATATCATAGTTATGTAAAATGTGTGTTATTTTATTAATGTGTAGTGCTTGTTTTGTGTTATTAGACAAGGCTTGGGATATTAGATAAATTAAAGCAATTAAATATTCTCTTTTTTGTAATACACTTGTTCATGGGTTCAACAAATCAACGCCCTCTAGTGGTGAACCATTGGAATTTTGAAATGTTTCGAAACTAGGGATGCACCACCAAAATTAACATTTTGGGCCGAAACCGAAAATTCTGGATGCACTTGGCCGAGAACTGAAAATGACTTTTCTTTTTTTTTTTTTTAATAATAATTATTCATTTCTTATTTTAAATTAGTTTTATGAATTATTGTATTATTATTAGACTTTTTTATTAAATTTAAATAAATTTATCCCCTGGAATGCGAATTTTACCAGGGGAGCCCTGCCAAAAACGCGGATTTTACCCCCGGAATGCGATTTTACCTGGGGAGCCCCTGAAACTAGATTAAATAGGAATTGAGCGGGTTTTGTTGTGAAAACCTGGCAACCCTGGGCAGGGCAGCTTTGTTCTCTTTTGGCCAAAAAACGAAAATCCCTTTAAAGGTGCAGTAAGCGATTTCTGAGAAATTCTGTTGATATTTGAAATCACTAAAACAACACGCCCCCCCCAAAAGGATCACACCCCTATCTTGATAGCCCTGTCCCCAAATTCACAAATATGCTATGCAGCACAGGCACCTCCCCCCCTCACGTGTGGACACGCCCCTTACTGCTGATTGGCTACATGTTTTGGTACTTGGTCCGATCCACTTTCAACAGTGTTCCTCAGAAATCGCTTACTGCACCTTTAATTTTTGGCGGCCGAAATTTCAGTGCATCCCTATTCAAAACCAATGCTCAAGGCAGTATGACATAAAGCGCTGTTTTGTGAAATTATGTGACTTGTCGAGTTTGAAACAAGCTCCAAACCAATGATTTGAAACAAAAGATTCAAAAATGTTTCGAGGCTTTATGAAGTATTGGCCCTGTCCCAAATGGCACACTTCAGTTAAGTCCATGAGACCACAGTGTGTCTCATTTGTCATTTTAGGTTTCAGAAGGGAGCTCGAGAGCGCCCCCTTTGCGGCCGATATGCGTCTTTGATGTGCACTTTTGCTTCGCAGCGGACTCCTTCCCAACAGTCAAAGCGGCATTACGTCACGAAAGTGCAAACTCGTAGGAAGACCGCAAGTGTTTAGAGTGCCATTTGGGACAGGGCCATTGTTTTGAAAGCACCCATATAGCTACAGGCCAAATTATATGATTCCACTCCACTTACATTTGTGAGAGAAAATACTGTAATTAAGATGGAACAGTAATTGATCAAATTTCAGTCAAGTGATAGATTATAAACTTTGCATTGTGAATTTCATATCACTTAGACACTCTATTGGAATTTTATAGGCTATATTCAATTTGGCCATTAAATTAGAAAACACATTAATTCAGTTTAATTGAATTTATCTTCCATTGTAAAGCATCAGTATCAAGTAATGTTTCTCTTTACTACACTGACTATAGGTGTTGATCTGCTTCAGAGTAATCTGAACTAATCCTTTTAGTCTTTGTCTTAATCTACGACAGTGTTTGGGAATGTCACACTCCGACAGAGAGTGGCACTTCTTTCCTGGGACAGTAGTACATGAGATACTTAGAGCGATGCATCTAGCTCTATATGCAGACCTCACTTTGTGCTTGGCGTTGGTGGTCTGTGCTCAGAGTCCATCATGCCCGTCTCTGTGCACCTGTGTGCTCCATGATCGCAGCGATTCCAAAGGACTCAGGTACAGTCAAATAGGTTTTTCTGTAATCTTTATGCCCGGTCAAGTCTTTGATCCTGGATTCTTCCATCCACACCCTTTCTCCTTCACTCTGTTGTTGTCTTGTTACTAGTTTCTTGCAATGTGCCAGGAATGAAATCTAAGGGAGACAGATGTAGTTCTGTCATGACAACTCTCGGAGTGTTTGGCATGGTAATGGGTATGACAATGTTGATATGTTTGGTCTTGGCAGAATAGATCTGCTACACTGCTGCTGCTTTTATTGCTGCTGTAGGTTATGCTGCTGCTGCTGCAAAGCAAGTACGGGACTTGCTACTGCCAATACATACACAACACGCTGCTGTGAGCAAGTAAGACATGCTGCTGCTGTACAATATATAGCGTACATGAATTACCCGTAGCAGATCTATACAGGTGGAGCTGGGGAAGGGGGAGGGTTTCTGAAAGCACGCAGCACTGCTAAGGCAAATGCTATATGTATCTGAAGCACGCAAGCTCATTGGCTACTGATACAGCAGGAACCAATCAGCTGTGTCCTATAGATAATGATGTGATTACGAGTACATCTGATGAGTTAAAGGACCTATTAGCCTCCGCCATCTAGAGTTTCATGACAGAACTTTGTATTTGTAGAGGGAATAAGTGTAGAGAAAAAGCATAGAAAAATGGATAATGTCTTGGAAGAAAATTACCAGTACATTTCCTGTTAAGGTTACAGACATTTCCTTCAACCCTAAAACACAACAAAATTCAATATACTGATGAAACACCTCTAAAAAAAATCAATACAGAAAATTCTTTCATATTAACACAGTACATTGTTAACACCTATTTTTACAGATTTTTTTAGTGTATAAAGGCCAATTTATCTTGTCTTATCAATTTATTTTATATTGTGATATAAGATATCATAGCATTATACTATGTTTTTGCAAATTTTTAGCATTGCTAAGTATGAACAGGTTGTTGCTGCAGTCCCCGCAACGTCAAAAATTTCAGGTTTTACTATCCTCCTGGGGACATTTCATCCCCACAACGTTGGAAATATTTTGACCACACACACATACATACTGTGTATGTTAATTGTAATGATAATTTATATTATTAATCTCTATATATATTTCTTTTTATGTTTTTCCTAGAACTGTGCTCTGTAAGAACCCAGCCTTGACTGCCATTCCAATTGATTTGCCAAGTGATACTGTCAAGTTTCGTCTAGAGCGCACCTCTGTTTCCAGGATCTTTAGAGGCGCTTTCTCTGCCATGCCAGAACTGCTTTATTTGTGGCTGACATATAACTCCATCACCATTCTACATCCAAGGAGTTTCACAAACCTGTCTTCCCTTCATGAGTTACGATTGGACGGGAACCTCCTCTCCACCTTCCCCTGGGAGGGACTCAGGGATGTGCCCCGCCTCCGAACACTTGGACTGCACAATAACCGCCTGGCACGAATCCCACCCCTGGCTGCGCGTTACCTTGGCAATGTGACTTATCTGGACCTCTCGAGCAACAAGCTGAGCACCCTGCCTAATGATCTAACTGCTCTCTGGCCTTTCAGTGACGGCACTCAAAGCCAGCGCTCAGTGGTTCTAGGTGAAACATAAAGAGGAGACACCACACTATAGATCATTTGTTAAGCTGTAGGATCATAACTAAAATGAAGAACGCAGTAAGTCGCTGATAACCAGTGTTGGGGTAATGCATTACAAGTAACTTGAGTTACGTAATCAGATTACTTTTTTCAAATAACTAGTAAAGTAACGCATTAATTTTTCAATTTACAACAAAATATCTAAGTTATCAAATAAGTAACAAGTTACTTTTTCACATTTATTGACTGACAGCTCTCCTGTCCACATAATGAGAGAAATTGTGTGTAAACATGATGGTTATTGTAGTTCTAGACTAAATGTGAACATGCATTTACTCATCTCACTTGAACGAAAACATTCAGCATTTCTCAAAATTAATAAAAACAGTGAAATGCGATCTCACAATTTTACACAAACCTGTAATAATTAACTATATTAAATTACACAAATATACTTTATGAATTTAATCTCACTTTAATAACCAATGTCTTTGCTGTTGACCTTCAATGATCTAATTCAACCATACTAATAAGCAAAAATTACTTTAGATTTAGAAATAAGAGTGTTAAACTTCCTTCTCCTGTATAGAGTACCTCAGGGATGACGTGTTTTTGTAGGCCAGCCCTGAAGTTAGCGGCGCACGGGTTCCCTCGATCGAAAGCCAATGCATTTTCCCCATAGACTTTTGGAAAATCGCAAAAAATAAGCTCTGTGTTTAACAAAGGGTTTTGACACTTACACGTTTTGTCTATCAAGGTAATCTTTAGAAGTTAACACAACATTTATACATTTTGAAGCCTAAATAAAGTCGTCAGATATAAAAAGCTAACAGTAGGCTATAAACGGATTACAGCACACCATGGTCGCGGATCAACGTCACCACCATCAAGCTTCCTCAAACTTTATTTAGAAAACAACTTTATTTAAAAACATGCTCGCTGATTATGATCTGCGCTGTGTATGAATACTTATCCACTTTTTCATGAGAAATGCTGTCCAAATGTCCTGTTTGTCATGATGACGTCTAAAGTCCCCGCCAAAGGAAGTAGTCCCTTTTAGCAATTTGTTAGCAACCGCCGTTTTTAAGACACAATAATGGGTTAAACTGTTGTGTTTTATGTCATAGATCAAAACGTGAAAATATTCAGGGGCTTTGTTAACCACAGACCTTATTTCAGGCGATTTAGCAAAAACCCATTCAAAAAACCCATAGATTTTAGTGTGATGGAACCGGAAGTCCTAAAATGCTAACTCGCTTCCGGGTTTTGCCTACAAAAACACGTCATCCCTGAGGTACTCTATTATATTCTTCTTTAATCCAGAATGGCAGCACAGCTGAAAGGTTTGTTTGAGCTGCGCCCTCTACTGTACAGAAGTAAATATGCATTTCCTTCAGCCTGAGGCTTAATTATTTCACTTTTGGAGTGAAAGTTCCTTTACATTTGCCAAAAATACAACTTTTTTGTTGTTATTAAAAAACAAACAAGCAAGCCCAGCCCAGGTGAGAAAAAGTAACGCAAAAGCAATGTAACACATTATTTTTCATAAAAAGTAACACAATTAGTTATGTTTTTAGTAACGCAATATTGTAATGCATTACTTTTAAAAGGAACTTTCCCCAACACTGCTGTTAACTAACCTACGCCAGTGATCTACATATGGTACTCATGACAATACTGGCGACAATATGAGGCACAGAAAAAGATTTCCAAATTGATCAAGTTTCAAGTATGTCGCTGACGTTTGGAACCTACTGTATTCAGTGAGCCAAAATAAATAGGAAAACGTTTTTAGCACATAATAATCCTGTCACACTCTCATTGGCCCAGATACAACTATATTAGACAAACTGTTCCACACACACGGACACCACCAAAGTCAGTGAAACCAAATAAAGTCATTAATGTCTTATGTTAATGAAATATTTAGCCAACCTGACTGGTGTACACAAACACATACGTGATATCTAAGTGTGATCTGAGAGTTTTCAGCCTTTTGATGGCTCACTGCGTTCCTCCAGTGGAAACCAAAGCCCTGTACTCTGATTAGCCCAGTGTTTCTGGAGAGAACAGATTATGTAATCAGTGCACACCTCTGTCTGAAGACTCAATGTGTCATCACGTCACCCTCTCTCGCCCATTTCATTCCTCTCGCAGGTCTTCAGGACAACCCCTGGGTGTGTGACTGTAGGCTTTCCACCTTGCTTGACATTAGTAAAGCCCCAGAATCCTCTCTGGTCCTGTTGGATCGGTTCCTGACCTGTAGTGAACCGCCAGATCTCGCTGGAGTTCCCTTTCAGAGTGTGGAGCTCACTCGCTGCCGCAGGCCCTACGTGGTGACCTCTGCCACAAAGATCACAGCTTTACTGGGCAGCAATGTCCTACTTCGCTGTGATGCAACAGGACACCCGACTCCAACAATTATGTGGATAAAATCTGCCAGATCTAACCTTTATAACCAAGGTATCTTCTTGTACATTGTTATGCTGATTAAATATGAATCTAATGAAAAATTTGGTAACACGTTACCAAAATATATTTATAAAATATATTTGGTTACCACTTGTAGTACACTCTGGGTTCAAATGTACTATAAGTAGTATCTAAATATATTTTTTAAATACAGAGATAGTATATTAAAAGCATATTTTAGTTCATATTTCATGGTGTCTCAAAATAGCACAGTTGAGTACACTTAGATGTTCTTAAGATTGTCTTAAGAAGTACTAAAGAAGAATTTTTAGTATATTAAGTACAAAATTAGTGCACGAAAATAGAGCACTTTAAGTACATTATAGAAATGTACTTTTTTTTCACCTGGGTACTCACTCCCATGTCATCCAAGATGTTTATGTCTTTCTTTCTTCAGTCGAAAAAGAAATTTCACTGGGGTACAACGAAAAAGAAACTTCAACAGGCTGAAGGTCCAAATTGATGTTTCAATGCAGCTTCAACTGGCTTTACATGATCCCAGCCGAGGAATAAGGGTCTTGTCTAGCGAAATGATCAGTCATTTTCTAAAAAAAAAAAAATTGGATATACTTTTTAACCACAAATGCTTGTCTTGCACTGCTCTGCGATGCGCCACACATGACGTAATCATGTTGGAAAGGTCACGTGTGACATCGGCGGAAGTACAGATCCAGTGTCTACAAAGCGAACGGGCAAAGACTAAGTCAAACGCCCTTTGCAAAAAAAAAAAAAAAGGTAAAACAACGATGTCGGATGATTTTAAAGTTGGAGGAGAAAATGAGATTGGGGTTTTTCATCCTACCGCAGTACTTAGGTACGCCTACGTCACGCGTGACCTTTCCAATGTAATTACGTAAGCATTTGTGATTAAAAAATAGTATATAAATTATTTTTTTTTAGAAAATGACTGATTGTTTCACTAGATAAGACCCTTATTCCTTGGCTGGGATCATGTAGAGCCCTTTGAAGCTGCATTGAAACATCAGTTTGGACCTTCAACCCGTTGTACCCCAGTGAAGTCCACTATATGGAGAAAAACTTCGAAATTTGAATTCTGACTTGAACTAATCCTTTAACAAATGAGACCTTATTGTAAAATTTGTAATGTTAAAGTAGTGAATTACTGTTATTTCACTGGTGATCCCAGAGTTTTGAACTATGTTCTCCTTTATTTTAAGCTTGTTGTAAGCAGATGCAAAGCAGCATTGACACCGAAAGATTGCCCAGAAAACTTTCTGGCTGTAAGTAACCTTTAGAACTTTGTCACAGTTAAAGGTGCAGTAAGCAAGTTCTGAGAAATGCTGTTGAAAGTGGATCAGACCGAGCAGCACAACACACTTGTAGCCAATCAGCAGTAGGGGGCGTGTCTACTCATGATGGAGGAGGAGAGAGAGAGTTAGCAAGAGGGAGATGAAAGACTGTAAAAAGAGACATTACAAAAGAGAAAAGGTCAGAGGAATCTCACTGGAAAAAGAAGAGTTGTGATCAGGCGAGGGCTTTAGGACCCACGTTAATATTAGAAAAGCTTTCCAGCGCTGGAGAAACCTGGAGAAGAAACAAGGCCTGAAAACGAATGCAGAGCTCCATATGTAACTGGTTTCTCAGAACCAAGATATGCTGTTGTTGTAATGTTAGCTATGGTAAAAGGACAGTTTTGAGTGTCATTGTTTGTCTGGAACTAGTGTGCTACAGGTGACCAACAACAAACTCCTGCTTGTATATACTTTTGTGTACTGTATTTTAATTTTTTTGTACTTCCTTGTCTTTTGGTCATCATCTTCACTTTATTTTGCTTTGCTTCTGCATTGCTTGTTCATGCATTTTGAGGTGGAGCAATGGTGTGTGTTTGTTTGGGTTGATTTCAAATATCAACAGTGTTTCTCAAAAATCGCTTACTGCAACTTTAAAATTTTTAACTGTTTAGCTGTAGTGCACTTGGTTTTGTAAACCTTGGTGTTTAAATATTACCCTACAAAGCAGATTGGGGCAAATGTTTTACCAGTTTATAAGCTAGTAAATCACGTAAGTCAGTGTTATCTTCATTCACTTGATTTAATGTCTGATCACATGAACACTTCACTTTTATACCCACTACCTGCAGATGTACAAGAGTCTCCACGTGTGGGAATCCGTTGGTCGGCAGTCAGTCTTAATGGAATATCCTACAGAGATGCAGGGGAGTACCGATGCAGAGCACAAAACATGGCAGGGATATCAGAGGCCATTGTCAGTCTGAATGTGGTCGGGTTAATGGCGGAATATGCAAACTCCAAAAACTCTGATCAACAGCAAACGGTTGCAAAATCAGACTATTCACAGAGGAAACCCAATCAGAAATCCAAAGCCTTACCTCGAAACATGACTGGACAGCCCTCCCTTATAAAGAGAGTCATGAAAATCCCCAAAGCCAGCAGAGACAAAATGAAAAGGGACAGGATAGCTGTACAGAACCTGCCACGGAGACGCTTTTTGATTGCTTCTGAAAATCCACTCCACAAAAGACAAACACCTCATGTCTCCATGTCAATTCACACCTGACACATTTAAATGTGTAATTTCAGGAAGTTTATTTTTTCATATGAATGACCATAACCTTGTATATTTCCTTAATGGAAGGTTGCGTTCATGTATTACACAGCCATGACCAGCAGATGGCAGCTCTGAGCTAAAGACTCTTCATGACAAAAGCTGTTTATTTAAAAAAAAAATACACTGAAATTGTACTTTTAAAAAAGCTTGTTAAAATGATGTTCCCTCACATGAACCTCTAGTCATATCAGTAACCTAATAAAAGTCACATTGTTACTGTAAAGAATTTATCTGGTGAATAGTATTACTGGTGTATTAGGCTATACAGTACATCAAGTAAATACCTCTTTTATAATGTATGGCTCTATAAATATATGTGAACTTAATAGCTGTTGATGAACAAATTGAGCCAGTATCTGTGTTAAACAGTGTTCGAGTGACAATTTTGCTGATCTGTTTTCTTCTGAAATTACCTTTATATTGGGTCAAATAAGAGTGATGAAATTCAGTGAGATTATTCATCTTAATAGCTGTAAAAGCTTTGTGTCTTTCTTAGATCATTGATACTCCCAGATAAAGATGTTACATCACCATTGTTTCTACGTCTTATTTTATATTTACCGTCAAGTCATCTCACAGACTGATAACAAATGATTTTATGATTATATGATTATGATATGTCAATAAACAAAGACTTTCATATCATTGCCCTCCTATAAATGTTCAAGATCTGATTTCATCACTCAGTCCCGTAAAATATACACCATATTCATGGTGAGAAAGTATGTGGATTTTTAAGTGTTTTACCTGAGCACTACAACGCCAAGATTACAATAGTTCGTTTTTGTGATGGTTTTGTAGAAACTCACACCTGATTGTCATCACTAACATCTGGCTCATATTACTGTGGCGATGACACTGTTTATTCTCCGTTATAAATGTGTTTTACTTAATTCACCTGCTGTTGGGAGGAGGTGTTCAGGAGGAAAAAGAGTTAGGAGGGAGGGGCTAACACAGCGCGCGGGGAGTAAAGAAGAGTTGAGTTGAACGTTAGTCAAGCGGAAGAAACGTTAGTCAAAGTCTTTCTGCATTTTATTATTTTTGGCGAAAATATTTTATATTGGCGACACCTCCTGATACCTGCGTTTTAATTTGTAAACGTTCAGTAAATAAACCACAGCCTGTTGGGTGCTTTCAAACTGGATTCTCGTCTCCTGTCTGTTTCTCCTGGGACAGTGCAAAATGCCACATTACCAAAGCATAATTAACAAAATGTTCACTTTTTGAATGTTACATTGAAGCGGATCCAATGAAGACATGCTGTAAAAGTCATTCCAGTTTGGGGCTGTTTACACAACACCGTTTTCAACTAAAATCGGAAAACATTTTATGCGTTTTGGCTGTACACGACAATGGAGTTTTGGGGGCCTGAAAATGCAAACTTTTGAAAACGGGTTTCAAAATGCACATTGATACCTTTACTGTCTCTGTGTAAACTACAAAAACGCAAATTTGTGAAAACTGTGATATTATGCGCATAAAGCCAGGGTCACACTAGACTTTGAACTAACGAAATTTCATCAGATGCTGCAAAGGTCGTGATATGACGCCACGGTCTACAGCGTCTTTTTTTATAAACATGAATGTATAAGTGAATTTTATTTTTAGAAATGTTAATTTGAATATAATACTGTTGGGACATAATGCAGCATTTACTTTTGGCCCACAGCCATTAGTCAAGTCTTATTTATTGGCCCTTCACAGTAAAAAGTTTCTACACAAACACTTTCCTTACTATATGTGTATGAATGTTAACCTGAGTTTTTAAAACCAAACATATATTATAATCAATTGTCTTCAAATATGAATAAATAAAACTACATTCGGGAAGAAAACAGGCATGTGATCTAAACTTTGCATATAGGGTTTTTGCGTATAGTCACTAACATGGAGTGACTGTATTTAGATCCCTCTATTCAAGGTCTCTGATCACAAAATTTGTCCTTTCTGATCGAATGATGTTGTGAATAAAGGACCACATACCCAGTGTTGGGGGTAACGCATTACAAGTAACGCGAGTTACGTAATCAGATTACTTTTTCCAAGTAACTAGTAAAGTAACGCAATTACTTTTAAATTCACAGGAAAATATCTGAGTTACTTTATCAAATAAGTAACGCAAGTTACTTTGTTTTCCCATTTATTAACTGACAGCTCTCCTGTCCACATGTTGAGTGGAATCGTGAGTAAATGCAGAGGCATTGTGTGCGCTGTGTAAACATGATGGTTATTATAGTTCTAGACAAAATGTGAACATGCATTTACTCATCTCACTTGCACGAAAACAGATTCAGTATTCCTCAAAATGAATAAAAACAGTGAAATGCAATCTCAGAATATTATGCAAACCTACACAAATGAAAAGTTAAATAACACAAATATACTTTATGTATTTAATCTCACTTTATTAACCAATGTCTTTGCTGCTGACCTTTGATATTCAACCATACTAATAAACAAAAATGACTTTAGATAAGCATCACATTTGTGTTTCTTTTTTTGTTGTTGAGAGTATGAACTTTCTGAACTTTGCATTTCCTTCAGCCTGAGGCTTATTCATTTTAGTTATGGTGTAAAAGCACCTTTACATTTGCCAAAAACAGAATAACTGTTTTGTTATTAAAAAACAAGCAAGCCCAGCCCAGATGAGAAAAAGTAACGTAATGCATTACTTTCCATAAAAAGTAACTAAGTAACGCAATTAGTTAGGGAGTAACACAATATTGTAATGCATTACTTGTAAAAGTAACACTGCATATACCTGCTGTAGACTTTAATGTCTGAAAATTTTGAATCCTTAATATAATGTTCAGTCCCTTAAAACCACGTCAGCTTCGCAACATTCCCCAGTTCTCTCCCTTAAGCCCCTTCCTCTCCTCATAATAACTCTTTTCACATTACTCTGTTTTCCTATGCCTCCCTCCCCCACGTTTATCTCTGATGCTTTGTGATCATTCCTCTTTGACTGCTGATTAACATATTTTGATTTATGTTTAACTGAAGAGCAGTACAAATACAGCCCGTCCCCTGTATATCACTGCTATCAGCGTGAGATTTAGTGTGTGACGAATTGCCACACTAATGCTTAAGATCACCTCCCTGTGTGAACGTATTGACAAACGCGTGGCTGTGACCTTACAGACATCAGAGCAGTTTTTTGGAGGGCGGTGAAACTTAACTCCTGCCTTAACCTCTGAGCCTCCCACAGGCTGGCCTGCATGAGTGAGTGTGGGACTGCGTCCACACATTTGGGATCCAGACACAGCTGTTTTCTCTCTTAGGAGGCAAAAGGAAGTGTAAGGATAGTGTGTGTGGGGGGGTTCACAGGGAGAGAGTGTTCTGACTTTGTTAAGTTTGAGTGTTTGTACACATTCTGACTCTGTGTGTGCGTTTGACGGCTCACAATGGAAAGTTTGGAGTTTGAGAAGAAGGAAAAGCGGTACTTAATCCGTGGGAAGCATGCTGCTATCATCTGCGGCGTCATCATAGTGACAGGTGTTGCCGTGGGGCTCGGAGTTGGCTTAACCCAGACCTCCTCATCCAAAGATGAAACCAAACCAACTCTAACACCATCACCCACAACACCGCCAGACCACCAGGGTCCCTGCAAACCATCCGACAACACAAACGGCGGATGGAACAATTTCCGCTTACCTGACTACATGGTACCGTTCCATTACGATCTGCATCTGGAGCCCGACCTCAATACGGATATTTACACCGGGAGCGTGTCCATCCATCTGAACCTGACGCAGCCCAGTCAGCACCTGTGGCTCCACATCCGAGAGACTTTTGTCACCGAGGTGCCCACTTTACAGCGCAGTGGCCCGTCCGGCTTGACCTCTGTCAGGGTGAAGGAATGCTTTGAGTACACACCGCAGGAGTACGTGGTGGTGGAGGCGGCCGAGCAGCTGAGTGTCACTGGAACAGGAGAGCACTACATTCTCACTCTTCACTTCCAGGGCTGGCTCAATGGCTCTCTGGTTGGTTTCTACAGGACCACATATCAGGAGAATGGAGTTACCAAGTAAGCATCAAAACATCTATATTGTAGAAATGTATTTTTTGTGGTGTAATTAGTCAGTATGCAAAGGTCAGAGGTATGAAAAATTATACTTGAAAGTATGTGTACTGTCGCAATTTAATGAATTATAAAACATGTATACATTACTGAAAGTGAAAAATGTTTAAATATACACTACTTTTCAAAAGTTTGGTACTTTTTTGATTGTTTTTGAAATAAGCCTCCTATCCTCACCAAGGTTGCATTCAAAAATACAGTAAAAACAGTAATATTGTGAAATATTATTGGATTTTAAAACAGCTGTTTTCTATTCAAAAACGTAATTTATTCCTGTGATGGCAAAGCTGAATGACTCTGAATACTCCAGTCTTCAGAGTCACATGATCCTTCAGAAATCATTCTAATATGATGATTTGCTCCTCAAGAAACATTTTTATTATTATCAATGTTGAAAACAGTTGTGCTGCTTCATATTTGTGTGGAAACCATGATACTATACCATGATATTTTTTGATGAATAAGAAAAAGAACAGCTCTTATTTTCAATAGAAATATTTTGTAACAACATAAATGTGTTTAATACTGTTATTCAGCATGGATGCATTAAACTGATCAAAAGTGACAATAATAATGACCCCAAACTTTTAAACAGTAGTTATTTGTTTGTCCACATTTCTTTAGATATAATGACCAAAATTGTTTCCAAATTTTTACACTGAAATGGATATCATTAGCTATAAACAATCAGTTTGTTGCATAATTTGATTGACTTGTAAGCTCAGTAAAATGGACAAAACGAGGACAGATTTACATTGTGATGGCCTGCAGAAATGTACTTCACACTTTGGAGGTCTAAATGAAATTATAAGGAGTGTAAATTATCTTTTTTTTTTCTTCAATATACAGTAGTATACCATTATTCCATTTCAGTAGTAGTACTTGAGTAAGTTCCACAAAATAATAATTGCGTGAAATACAGTTATTCAAGTACTTTACAACTCTGTGCAGAGTTTAATAGATGACAATGCAATTTAGTTATGGATTTTTTTTCTTATATGGCTGTAATAGTTACTATAGTAACCAGGTGCTCAGATAAGGATGATACAGTTCCTCATTTCAAGGCCATGAGACAACACCAAATGGTAAACTTTTTATCAGTACTGTCGTCGTTGTCACTCTTGTACTACAAAACTTTGTTACCCTAAACTTTAGGTGACATGGCTTGGTTACTAGACCCTAGGTTATCTCTCTGAACTCTAGATGACCTTTTATTGTTGCACTAATTTCAGATATTAACCAGGTTATTTTTTTAATGTATCAGTGGAAAAACTTTCTGAGATTTACTGCTTGGCTCCAACAGTGAGATCTCACTAATGCATATTACAACATGTCCCAGAAATGTCTTGCCAGCTTATTTATCTCAATTTTCTCACAATTAAATCTCAGCTCCTCTGATTTGTAACAGGGAACAGATAGACAGTCTCCAATCGTCTGAATTTAGCTCATGGTTTGGATAAGAAGGTCTGATAGCTCTGCTCCAAAGAGAATTGAATTATAGTCTCTGAGGGAGATATCAAAAATGGTGGAAAATCCCAATGAGATTACAATGTTAACAGTAGGGTAGGCGATTTTGGAGCAACTAGGAATAGCAAGCTAGCTTTAAAAGCATAAGATCCCACCCTCCCTTCAGAGCGTCTCCAAAGCCACACCAGTTTGTAAAGCGCCAGGAGATGAGAAGCGCCGTTAAATTACCTCATGTCTCAAAGCACATAACGTTACAATAACAATGAGCATATACAACTTACAGAGCTCTTACTTGTACCACCTGATTGCTGCAGATTTATTTCGGCGTTGACATAAAAAAAAAAAAAACATAAATCTGAGTCAGAGTCTGAGCTCCGGGTGGAATGTCACGGGTTGCCATCTCGTAATTACAATTACGACATGCTGTGAACGCAGCATAAGCTTGTTGTTTTGGTTCGGGAGGAACTGTAAAAGATGGCTGCTAATCAGATTTCTTGCAGCACGGGATTACATTTCTGAATAGTTGTAAAATCTTGTGTACTTTGGGCAGGAGTGGCCGGGCTATTGTCAGCCAACAGTGTGACATTTTTTTTTACGGTGATAACAGTATCATAAGACAATAACAGATAGAAATCTAGCCAACATTTTATATTCGTTATCTCCAATCACTCTTATGGGAAGTTTAAATGTGAGATGCTAGAAATGAGATCTAAATTTAGCAGGACCCGTCGAAAATCATTATAAGTGGATAGCGGGTGAACACAGAGTGAATTTTAAGCGGGAGTGGGTGGGTGCAGAATAGAACATTGCGGGAGTGGGAGGAAGCGGGATGAAAAAAAAGGGTCCCGTGCAGACCTCAACCCCTGGTCAGGGTTGCCAGGTTTTCACAACAAAACCCGCCCAATTGCTCCTCAAAACCAGCCCAATCGCATTTCAGGGGGGGGTCCCACGGTAAAAATAGCGTTCCAGTGGGTAAATATCACATTATTTGGGGTCGATTCAACCCGCAGACATGAAAAACAACCCGCAGCAACAGTGTAAAAGTAGCCCAATACCGCGGATTTGGCAACACTGGTTGAGGTATAGAAAAATATATGTGTTGACAGGCAGGTAGGACATCGTATCATTGCATTTAGACTGAATGCAGTGATTGGACGAACATTTTTTTGATCCTGAGACTTTCACAGAAGATATATGTACGTTTTAATATTTAGACCACTTCTATTAATGATTGCTATCAGGATGTGAGGAGAGTTTCAACCATTACAACAAAAAGTGTTTATAAAACAATTTGCCTACCCTACTTTTAAGTATTTAACAATGCTACACGTGCCATTTATTTTCAGTGCTTGAGTACTGGCAAGCTGTAAGTAGGGTCACAGTATGTTATCTGATTTGGGAATGGTGTGCAATTTTAACAACTGGCGCTGAACTGACCTGGACCCTCATTTCTTGGAACAAAAGCAGAAAGGTGCCAAGAATGAGAGATCTACATCTGCTTAATCTTTTTTATTCATGAAGTAATATGACTTTTAGCACTATTACTGCACTATTCTGTTTTTGTTTTCTTGTTTTTTTCAGTTTCAGATCTGAGAAATACTAAGTTAAACAAGCTTATAATAGGAAATAGTAGAGTATGCCATTCCTAATATATTATGAAATAGCAACTCATGCTTCATTTATCATGATCATATATCATTTCATATAATATCATATATGATCAACAAACAAGTCTTTATTATCTATGATGTCTAAGAACCATGAATCAAAATTGTTTTAAAATTGTTTTAAAGCATTTGGGCAAAACTCCAGAGGCCACCAAAATGTTGCGCACACAATGAGTGTTGCAGTGAGTTTAATTTCGGCCATAATCAAACTCGATTAGATGTTAATAAAAATGTGGTTGGACTTTCCCCACGTGGTTACTGGGGTAAATGTAAACCACTAGCTGAGTTTCATAAACCCTACTCTGATCTTTTACAGGAAAATTGCTGCAACAGACCATGAACCCACAGACGCTCGTAAATCTTTTCCCTGTTTTGATGAGCCCAACAAAAAGGCCACCTACACAATCTCCATCACCCATGACAGTGCATATGAAGCGCTGTCCAACATGCCTGTGGAGGTATGCTGCCCCTGCTGCTTAGGCCTTCAAAACAGTTTGGAGTTCAAACTTTTAAACCAAGAATCGAACCATCAGTTTTGCTAGTGTGTTATGTGCAAGTGTGTGTTTTGTATGGTTTTGGTTAGTATTACTCTTAAAGGGATAGATCACCCAAAAATGTACTCACCCTCAAACCATCCTAGGTGTATATGACTACCGTCTTTCAGGCGAACACAATTGGAGTTATATTAAAAATATCCCGACTCTTCCAAGCTTTATAATGGTAGTGAAGGGGGAGTGAGATTTTGAAGCCCAAAAAAGTGCATCCATCCATCATAAAAGTAATCCATACAGCTCCAGGGGGTTAATAAAGGCCTTCTGGAGAGAAGCGATGGGTATTTGTAAGAAAAAATATCCATATTTAAAACTTTAAACTATAATAACTAGCTTCTGGCAGATGACAGTATGCATCGATTTATGGTGGAAGAATAACCTCTGACCCAACGTATGACATAATGACGAACACGAAAGTGCAAAGAATAGAGCAAAAGGAAACACCGGTCACAAATTAAAAGTCTAAAATGAGAATTTTTAAAGAGAAATGTCAGAAGATTTTAATATAAGAGAAGAGGAACTTGAGTTTGTTGCCCATCCCTATTTGTTTGAACCGCGAGCGGCGTCTAAGCTTATGCTACTCCTACATCTACATCATTCACAGGTCACTCTTTCGCCCTAACTCGATCCGTACAGCCATTTACCACAAGCTAGTTATTATAATTTATAAAGTTATAATTATGGATAATTTTCTTAGAAAAACCCATCACTTCGCTTTTAGAAGTCCTTTATTAACCCACTGGAGCAGTATGGATTACTTTTATGATAGATGGATGCACTTTTTTGGGCTTCAAAATCTCACACCCCCTTCACTACCATTATAAAACTTGGAAGAGCCAGGATATTTTTTAATATAACTCCGATTGTGTTCGTCTAAAAGAAGATAGTCATATACACCTGGTTTGAGGGTGAGTAAATCATAGGATAATTTTCATTTTTGGGTGAACTATCCCTTTAAATGCATCTTTTGGCTTTCTTTCACAGAGCAAAGAGACATTGTCAGGTGGAAAGGCAAAAACCTCCTTTAAAAAATCAGTAAAGATGAGCACCTATCTGGTATGTTTTGCGGTGCACCAGTTCACATATATGGAGCGAACCTCGAAAAGAGGAATACCAGTAAGTAACTTTCGATGTTTGTTCTACTGAATCCAGGATTTACTTAATATATTTCCTAACAGTCAGAACACTGAAACCTCTGGATTTTCATTATTCATCTCTTTCTCTCCTCCTGACAGTTGCGGATCTATGCTCAGCCTTTACAGATCTCAACCGCTGAATATGCTGCAAACGTCACTACGATCATATTCGATTACTTTGAGGAGTATTTTGACATGGAATATTCTATAGAGAAACTCGGTAAATCAGCAGATTCATTTTCCCAATTTTTAACTGTTTATCATATTAGGGGTATCATCATCATTATTAATTATTACTTATCATAATTATCATGTTATGGGCCAATTGCATGATGCTCATTTTTTTCTGGATCTATTAATTTATTTTTTAAAAATCATACATATAATAACTTAAATACTACTCTAACATGATTAGCCTGTTTTTAATTTTTGAATTAAAGTTTATTTTGATATTCATTTTAAGCTTTCCCAATATCATAATGAAGAAAAAAATTCTTAAAAGAAACCCTTGTTAAATAATTACTGTAAGTGGGCATAATTTTTTTGTGATTATGTCTTAGAATTTTTTTTTTTTTAACAGATGTATTGCTTCTTCTTATTATTATTTCAAAGACTTGTCATGTGGTATGACCAACAAGCAGATTAAAAAAGGTCAAATGCCACAAAATGTCAAAAAATATAAAAAAAATGCCATAAATATATATTCATAAATTTAACGTTTTGGGGGAGTTGTACCACATGACATTTTACAATGTCATGTGGTGCAACTCCCCCGAAACGTTATATTTATGAATTAATCATTCATGATATTTGTTTAAAAAAAAGTTTTTAGTTTTTTTCAAAATCACATGTAACCAAAATTAATACACAGAGTACATTTTTAAGAATGTGTTTTAAACAAGTTTAAAGGGGTAGTTCATTATGATTTCACTTTTTTATCTTTAGTTAGTGTGTAATGTTGCTGTTTGAGCATAAACAACATCTGCAAAGTTACAATGCTCAAAGTTCAATGCAAAGGGAGAAATTTTCTTTTAAAGAATTCACTGTTTAAGGACTACAACAAACGTCTGGTAGGGACTACAACAAGCTTTTTCCCAGGTTGGTGACATCACTAACCCTAAAATTTACATGAACCCTGCCCCCGAGAACACACAACAAAGGGGTGAGGCCATATTATTGCAATACAGTACATAATGCAAATGCAATTGCATGTCATAAAAGCAAGATGACAATATAAGTTATAACCGTAATTAAACTAAATTATACCTGTTCTATCTTCATGCAGCATATATTCTCTGGCTCTGTAGGCATCTTACAACAGTTCCCACATGGGCGATTTATAGATTATCGTGACAGAATAAGCTAATCAATAACTTTAAGATATCCCACATCAGCTACATAAATTCATCAACTAACCATTCAGAAATGTCCTGTTGCATTCTACATGTTGTCACTTCTTCTTGAGTCTCTCCATCATTGTCCGACTCCGGTTTGAACATAAAAGTCTGAACAGTTTCTGACATTTTCAGTGAGTCTGCAGGAGGTAATCGGCGCTGCTAACACTATGTGCTAACACCAGCTCTTGAAACCCCGCCCTCTGCTTAGGAATTGCAGCTCATTTGCATTTAAAGAGACACACACAAAAACGGAGCGTTTTTGCTCACCCTCAAAAAGTGGCAAATTTAACATGCTATAAAAAATGATCTGTGGGGTATTTTGAGGTAAAACTTCACATACACACTCTGGGGACATCAGAGACTTATTTTACATCTTGTAAAAATGGCATTATACCACCCCTTTAAAAAAAAAAAAAACTTTAAAGGCTCTTATTTGTCATTTACCCTTTTCCAATTTGAAATAGCTGTACAAACTGATCTAATCAAAAGGCACTGATTCATGACATATAATTTATCTTATCAACTGATTCATATCATGTCCATCTATGTTATAATTATTGTGACAAAAGTCTGTATTCTGTCTCTACTGCAGATAAGATAGCGATCCCAGACTTTGGGACAGGAGCAATGGAGAACTGGGGGTTGATTACTTACAGAGAAACCAACCTGCTGTTCGACAACAAGGAGTCCTCTTCAGTCAACAAACAGCGAGTGGCCAGTGTCATTGCGCATGAGCTTGTTCACCAGGTTACTAACCCCATCACATATCTGATCTACTGTAATGGTATAATCACTGAAAGAGTATGAGTTGTGAAGCTAGATAACCTTAGCATCATGTCCAGACTGCAGATTTTATATAATTTTTAGCAAGCAGTGTTTGAAAGCACACTACAGGTGCTCTGTCCAGGACACTGCGCAGAACGAGGACAATCGCAATCAGTCACACGTCAGAACGGGCCTTGGCAGAACACCCTTTGCTGAACATGCATCTCATTTTACTGTTCCCTGTAACTGCATTTTTTTAATCAAAAAGGCTGAATTTATCAAGCCGAGATTACCATAAAGATTACTATCACACAGTTACATATTACACCCTCTCAGAAGCATCCAACGCGGTGATGTTTTTTAGGATAATGACAGCAGTCACACTGCTTACTGATAAGATTATCTTTTTATGGCCAGGTCCAAGGCTGTTGGAAGCAGTCGGAATCCAAAAAAACAACCCAAAGTTACACAGGGCTAAAAACGTCATATTATAATACAACTGTAGAAACCTTTTATAGATGTTCTAAAACCATAATGTAATTTAGATAATTTGAAACTTAATTCCTTACAAAGACATTCACTCAAAGCAGAGTCTTTTGTTCAGCCTTCATCATGCTGACTGCTGATTCTGCTGACTTTGGTTGCATAGTTCGTGTATTGAATTCTTGAAATATGTCTTTGCCACATATATCTGACTAATTTTTTTTTAACTTTAAATAAACACATTTTATTAAAGGCACTGTTACAGGAACAATACAGGGCTGAATAAGCATGAGGTATTTGGGGTCTACCGTTTAAGGAGCTGTTTTGTCTTTAATCTGCAGTGGTTTGGAAATATTGTAACTATGGACTGGTGGGACGACTTGTGGTTAAACGAGGGCTTTGCCAGCTTTTTTGAGTATGTGGGAGTGGAACAAGCAGAGTCTGAATGGGGAATGGTGAGCACATCCCTGAATCATTCAAATATATTCCTTAATAGGCAATATCTCTCTGAAACCATCTAATTGAGGCTGGATGTCATGTTTATGCCCAATTCAACCTCTGCATTCAATTCAACAGCGCGACATCATCCTTGTCAATGATGTATATCCCGTCATGGTTGATGATGCTCTTCTCTCCTCCCATCCTATTATTGTGGATGTGTCCAGCCCTGCTGAGATCACATCCGTGTTTGATGCCATCTCATATAACAAGGTAAAGTCAGTGATGCTGATCTATTAAAGGATTAGTTCACTTCAGAATTAAAATTTCCTGATAATTTACTCACCCCCATGTCATCCAAGATGTCTATCTTTCTTCAGTCGAAAAAACATTACGATTTTTGAGGAAAACATTCCAGGATTTTTCTCCATATAGTTAACTTCACTTGCTACCAACGGGTTGAAGGTCCAAATTGCAGCTTCAAAGGGCTCTACACGATCCCAGACGAGGAATAAGGGTCTTATCTAGAGAAACGATCGGCCATTGGCCACAAAAATGTATATACTTTTTAACCACAAATGCTCATCTTGCACTAGCTCTGCGATGCACCACGATGAAATCACGATGGAGAGGTCACGCGTGACGTAGGCGAAAGTACCAATCCAGTGTCTACAAAGCGAACATGCAAAGACTAAGTCAAATGCCCTTTACAATAAAAATTTAAAACAATGATGTCGGACGATTTTGTAGTTGGAGGAGAAAATAAGATTTTCACCCTACCGCAGTACTTTCGCCTACGTCACGCGTGACCTTTTCCAACATGATTACGTAATGCATGGCGCAGAGCAGAGCAGTGCAAGATGAGCATTTGTGGTTAAAAAGTATATAAATTCTTTTTTTTTTAGAACATGACCGATCGTTTCACTAGACAAGGCCCTTATTCCTCATCTGGAATCGTGTAGAGCCCTTTGAAGCTGCAATTTGGATTTTCAACCCGTTGTACCCCAGTGAAGTCCACTATATGGAGAAAAATCCTGGAATGTTTTCCTCAAAAAACGTAATTTCTTTTCGACTGAAGAAAGAAAGACATGAACATCTTGGATGACATGGGGATTATCTGGAAATTTTACAACTCATCCTGTAACTCTTTTTGCTATGAATTGGTTGCTCTAATCTCATTCTGCTTTAGGGCGCTTCTATTTTACGTATGCTGGAGGAATTTCTTGGCCGTGACACATTTAGGGATGGATGTCGAGTAAGGCGCCTCACTTTTTACACTTTTTACAATGACTCCACACTTATATCTTAAATAAAATATCTTTCTTTCTTTCTTTTTTTACCACAGCGATATCTGAAAGACTACCCCTTCCAGAATGCTAAGACTGCAGACTTTTGGAAATCCTTGGCTGATGTAAATAGCTTTAATTGGTCATATCTTGCCATTTTAATGATTTTATATATATATATATATATATATTTAATGCTACACATGCTGTGACACTATTAGTAATAGACTGTTAGGTTAGGGTTAGTAGAATAAGTTAAAACTAGGGATGCACCAATACCATTTTTTTAAGGACCGAGTACGAGTACTGATACTTTTTTTCTAGTACTCATCGATACCGATGCCTATACATTTATTAATTTCTCTCTCTCTCTTTTTTTATTTATTTATTTATTTTTGATGTTGCAGTTTTCCAAGCACAACACAGTGAGACTAATGAATGTAGGACAGCTTGTTTATTATTACTCTAGTGAAAAAAAGTAATAATTTTTATGTGCTTGTCACAAACTTAAAGAACAAAAATTTCACAGTGTCCAATAACCTTCAAAGGGCATAATTACCAATATATATAATTGTTGTTATATAAAAATAAATTTACAAACAAATTACAAACAATACAAAAAATACTATAGAGATACAAATTAAATAAACTTGTTTTTCAGATACAGTGGTCATTATTTACCATGTATACATTTATTTAACATATTTTGTTGTTTTATTAAAATTAATGACAAATATAGGCTACGGTCCCTTTAAGACCGAATCCATGGATACTGACACATATCCTGTTTTCACCCAAATGTTTACGTCCACTTAAGCCATAACCGACTGTATTTACGTGAGATACTCCTCACGATGGACATTTTGACAACTATATGTGCATTTGACCATTCAGGCGCGAGGAGAACTGGGATCGCGCGCGAGAGAGAGCACTTCTGGTCTGTGTCATTCAGCGCGATTCCGCCTATTCGATAACGAATTGTGATTGAAAGCATGCAGTTTGCAATGTGTGTGTTGTCATCATCAATTTTGAAGTATTTTCACACCCCTGAGGCTGACATTGTTTCTGCTGCTGCCGTCGGTGTCTCTGTGCACGGAAAATTCTGTAAGTTACGTCACGTGAGGTATCGGTCTTTGGTATCAGGGGTAATTTTACGAGTACGAGTACAAGTACAAGTACATGAGCTTGGTATCGGGCCCGATACCGATACTAGTATCGGTATCAATGCATCCCTAGTTGAAACATACTTGCAAAGTTACTTATAGTCAGAAGAATGTCTGTTGGGGAGCATCAAAATAAAGTGTTAACAGATATTAAGCAGGCAGTCTACTAACACTCTAATGACTGGTAGTTGACATATAGTTGCAAAGTCACATATAGTTAGTAGAATGTCTAAAGCGGACTATTATAAATAAAGTGTTATATATATACATATACATATATATATATAATGAATGAAAGTTGGAATATATTTTTTATATTTATAAATATGTATGTTTTTATAAATGTTTTCTGCACACTTGTATTATTTATTTATATATATATATATCTCTTGGGTCATACTTTAGGAGAGTGGCTTACCTGTGGCAGACATTATGGACACATGGACCAAGCAGATGGGTTATCCTCTTCTGCATCTGACCAACACAGCCACTGAAGCTAAACTCACCCAGAGCAGGTTCCTCCTGGACCCCAATGCTGATCCCAGCGAACCCACCACTCCCCTGGGGTGAGCCTGATGATATTCCCACACCAAAATTCTGGAAACTGGAATTCAATAATATTACCACTAGGCCAAATATTGTGTTAGCCATACTGCCAAGTGACATGCATTTGCACCAAAATACTGTTTTAACAAATGCACAGCATTTGACGTCAACAACAAAAAACATGGAAAGCGTTTTTGTTCTCCCTTTTAAAAGTTAATAACGCAATGTATTTTTCTCTTCAAATTCTGCACAATTATTGGTTTATTCTTACTGTTCACAATCAGAACAAACCTACAACTCATTTTACGGTCACAACCCATGAATTAAAAAGCACTGCTCTATAGTATTCTTTACATACGTCTTTATCTCATCTGACCCCAATAAACTACAACATGATTACATTTAATTCTCACTATTCTTCACAGGAAAAGATAATGAACTGAACTCACCTCTGATTCTTCTTCTCTCATTTGGTACACTGAAAAGTTCATTAGTTCACAATGATCTCTTGTCCCACAGATACAAATGGACCATTCCTGTGAAATGGAGCGCACTCAACTCCAAAAGCGGTTCTTTCTTATTTAACAAAGAACAAACAGGTTAACAAGATCATATGCTTAGACCTTTTTTTTTCTTAACTGAGGAATAAGTTGTTTTAATTGAGGTATTCTGCTGTGTAATTAATTTCTGTCATTGGCCTGTGTTTAATTAGAGGCAGTCATTTCTGGATACTCCCCTGATACCGATGGTCTTATCAAAGTCAACAAAGAACACATGGGCTTTTATCGAGTAAATCACCACGACAGTGTGTGGAGCGCTATTGCCGAGCAACTTTTCACAGATCATACGGTATTATCATTGATATTTCAGAACTAACTAACAGAACTGTAGCTACAGAGAGAAAAATAAGAGATAATGTTCATTTTCAATGACCGTGACCGTGCTCACCAAATAAACAAATACGTTTACATATACTAATTTGAGTTGAAATTATTTTATATTCATACCTGTATGCTGGGCTGTCGCCATAGGGTTTCCGGAGACTGGGTATTGTTTATTGTTTCGGTAGAAAGCGCGGTTGAATCGTTGTTGAATTAATCACTTTTTTCCCGCTTTAACGACAATATGTATAAAGCTTCCGCTAAGAAAAAAGTAGCCCGCTATAACGTACAAAACAATAAGCCTAGCAACAAGAGAGTCGGACACTGTAAAAATGTTACAGTAAAGTAAATTAAGTCGCCTGAGGTAATTTTTACTTACAGTCATTCATTGAGATGCTAGATGTGAGAGACAGGAAAGTAGCGCTGGATGATCTGCAGCTTTACGACGGAGCGATATTGCGATTGACCAATCAGAACAAAGATGTTCTGCAGAGAGCTGTTTGATAAAATATATCATAAAATGCATTGTTCCTGCCCTTGATTCTGATTGGTTGAGCCGCGTTCAAAGCCGTTGTAAAATTCCCGAAAACATACAGCTGACCGCATTACATAAGTATCGCTGCGCGCTGTTGCTGAGTCTGTCTTAGCAACCACTTTAGCACCGTAAACATATGTTTGTTCTCTATTGATTTTGTTCATTGAAGCTTACTGCATTATGTAGAAGAGTATAGAGCACCTCAGGGATGATGTGTTTTTGTAGGCCAACCCTGAAGTTAGCGGCGCACGGGTTCCCTCGATCGAAAGCCAATGCATTTTTACCATAGACTTTTGGAAAATCTCAAAAAATAAGCTCTGTGTTTAACAAAGGGTTTTGACACTTACACGTTTTGTCTATCAAGATAATCTTTACAAGTTAACACAACATTTATACATTTTGAAGCCTAAATAAAGTCGTCAGATATAAAAAGCTAACAGTAGGCTATAAACGGATTACAGCACACCATGATCAACGTCACCGCCACCAAGCTTCCTCAAACTTTATTTAAAAACATGCTCGCTGATTATGATCTGCACTGTGTATGAATACTTATCCACTTTTTCATGAGAAATGCTGTCCAAATGTCCTGTTTGTCATGATGATGTCTAAAGTCCCCGCCAAAGGAAGTAGTCCCTTTTAGCAATTTGTTAGCAACCGCCGTTTTTAAGACACAATAAAGGTTTAAAAAATCACAAGCGGGTTATAACTGGTGTGTTTTATGTCATAGATCAAAACGTGAAAATATTTAGAGGCTTTGTGAACCACAGACCTTATTTCAGGCAATTTAGCAAAAACCCATTCAAAAAACCCACTGACTTCGGGGCGATGGAACCGGAAGTCCTAAAATGCTAACTAGCTTCCGGGTTTTGCCTACAAAAACACGTCATCCATGAATTACTCTATTGTGAGAGAGATATCGAGTGACCGAGTGTATAATCTGCATTCAGATTTAGCATTTTCCTTCAGGCCTATTTATAAAATAGAAAATAAAAAGAGTATTAAAAATCCGCTTGAATGTCCGGTGCGATCTCGTCCTTTTAACATTTAACGGGTTTTCCCGTGCCCTGCTGACACTGACAGCGCTAGTCAAAGCATTTGTCATTTGCATCTTGTTCCATGTTCACAACAAGTTTCAATATAAAAGTCTTTGCGACTGAGTGACTCGCTCATAAAGACAATCTTTGCCGCCGTCTAATGGCGTAATAAATGTAACTTCTGTTGCTGTTCACGGTCAGGGACTATTTTTTCCAATGGAAGGAAGCCTTTTAATGATTTTACTTCATGAAAGTTGCATTGATACATATTTTTTGGCTTTAATATTTGTATTGTGTGGTAACCGTTTTATAAAAGCAATAAGCCCTGTGAAGCCGTGGTTTACAGTTAATTTATAAAAGCTAAGGGGGTTTTAGGCACTCCACTCTGCGTCGTGCCTAACAACGCCCCTTAGCTGTTGTAAATTCACTGTAAATCACGGCTTCTTGGGGCTTATTGCTTTATTAATTCACATGATGTTTATCTTTTTTAGGTGTATAATGCAACTGATCGAAGCAGCTACATTGATGATGTATTTGCATTTGGACGGTGAGTTACAAACATGCAGAACGCTTATTCTTTCAATCTTGACTTGTTGACAGTAAAAAAATAAAAATAAAAAAAAAATGAATTTGAGATGATTTTACATAGCACAGCTTTTTATGGTTATAGTGGAGGTCAGAAAGTAAGGATGATGAAGTCATGCTTAAAAGTGCTGCCATTTGTTTTGCTTTAACAGGGCAGATATTGTCGACTATGGAAATGCCTTCAACTTAACAAGATATCTGGCCAATGAAACTGAGTATATTGTGTGGGATCGAGTAGCTACTTCTATCTCCTATGTCAGAGACATGCTGGCTGATGATCAAGAGCTGTACCTCAAATTCCAGGTTGGGCCCAAAGTCTTCACTGCCTTCCAGAGCATGACAATAGTCCTAATGAAAAAAACATGTGAAATGTTATTCCAAGCGGGAGATTTATAGCTGATATTTTTTAAACATGTTTGAAAGAAGTTACTATTTCATATCTTCTATTTTTCATATGCTCTGTTTCAAATCATATTTAGAAACTCTTCCGTGACCATGTGCAGAAGATATCCAGAGTTCTTGGGTGGAATGATGAGGGGTCCCAAACACAGCAGTGAGAATTTTTTTGGCAGAACTAACTAAAAAACTCCTTGACACATTCTTGGATTTATCAGTCTTGTAAAACTCAAGAGATAAATGCTGCATATACTGTATATACACACACACACAAACAAGTGCTCAATAGTTTGCATGTGTGTGTACGTACGCCCATATACAGTGGCGTCCAAAAGTCCAAGACCACTAGTGGAAATTCTAATTTAATACAAAGTTTTTCAAAAATTAATTTTTCAAAAAATTAAAAGTTCTTTTTTTTCCCGTTTTCAGTTGAAACGGTGTGTAAACAGCCCCTGGATTTCTTTTTTTGTTTTTTTACCTGTACAGACTGCTGAGGGAGACCGTTTTAGGCATTGCATGTCAGATGAATGACCAGGAAACTCTTGACCAAGCCTCTGACATTTTCAATAAATGGATTGATGGAACAATTAGGTAATCACATTCATATATAAATTCCTCACAAGATTTATAGTGGTCGACTCAAGAGTCAGTGTATCAAAAAGGCTCTTTCTCTGATTGGGGAGCAGCAGTGTGGCTGTCAACTTGCGGTTGCTGGTGTACCGATACGGAATGAAGAACTCGAAATCAGACTTGGAAAGTCGGAGCTGGGAAATCATGTTCCAGAGATATCTCTCTGCCTCTCTTGCCCAGGAGAAAGACAAGCTGCTCTATGGCCTGGCTTCAGTAGAAAATGTCAATCTCCTTCATAGGTAATCTCCCTCTTCCTAGTGCAGTATTAAAGTTGAAATGCATGATATTGATTTTACTGTGAGTGATTGTTCCACATATATGCTTTATTTTTTAATGAAAATATCATAACTCAGTCATCCTGTGAAAATGACAGACTTCTCTCTGGTGACGTATGCTGGAGTGCAACGCCCACATCTCAGAATTCAATCAACAACGATGCATGGAACCAATACATTTTTCTTTTTTGATAACCCATTATTTTTGGATGTACATAATATAGTAGAAAAGATCTGTCACTACTTCCATTTCATTGCAACTTTTAATGTAAAGTGAAAATACTGATAGTGCTTCAGATTCTTGTACCTACAGGAACACTTGACTAAGTCATAGCCTAATTGCACACACACAAAAAAATCATTCTCCTTTTGCTTCTCAGATGAGATTTAGTATGCTACCACTATTTATTAGATGAACAAAATGCCCACATGCTTTGATCTCTTTGGCCCTGTTCAAAGACTTTATATATAGAAAGACGGTGCACTCTAAAGTCATCACATCACTGCAGGTGCCGTTAGAAGCTCCGGTTCCTGTAGAAACAGTCTTCCTATAGGAATGCATGCTTAGGACTGCGCATGCACATTTGCTTGATCCAGCCTGAAAAATACTGTTTTTTTGTCATGATTTAAGAGTTTATGAAAAATTTATGAGACTGTTGTTGTCGGATTTCATTGGTGATTTCAAATATGAAATTTAATCGAAAGCTTGGCGAACAGCTTTGGAGAATTTGATGTTTCCCCATTTAAAGAGATGCGAGCTGCACTGTTTCAAAGATGGCCGCCGAGTGAAATGACTTGTCTTAAAGGGACTTTGCCCTGTATTAAGATGCATTTTGGCTGATCGGATCACAAGTGGATGATGCTAAATACAGGTGTAAACAGGTGTAAAACGTTTTGAGCTTGTCCACTTTCGACCACTTCCAGAAGTAGTCAAAAGCGCATTTGACCGCATTGCTTTTGTAGTGGAAACACTCATATTGTCGAATGTGTTCGAACAGCCACAAAAGACCGCCTACACGTAAACATTATGGGAAGCGCGCCAGCCAAATGGGATTTAAACTTTGTCGGCTGAAGATCCAAGATTGGTTTGAAGATAAAAAACATACCAAACACAATGTTATCTCACCATTCCTGATTTCTAACACACACACAGCGTTTGACGTGGTCTTGCGGCTCTCGGAGCAGAAATGAAAGCTGATGCTCTCTGTATTTTTTTCGTCATCTTCATATATAACGGTCACGTTCATATGTAAATTGCGCAAGCTTATTTCATCCATTAGATCAAAAGATCTGAAAAAGCCCTTACATTTACCCATAGACTCTCCGCACAAAGAAATCAGGACAGAAGTGGTTGAAAGTGGACAAAAGAGACAGATTAAAACACCAGATGTAAATGGGAATGTGTCCATTTGTGATCTGATCGACCAAAACGCATCTTAATACCAGCTGTAAACAGGGCAGCACTTAATAATTCATTTGTTCAAATGTTTTTCTTTTCTATCAGGTTGCTTGAAGCCACTAAAAATGAAAGCATTGTGAGGAGTCAAGATGTTTTTACTTTAGTGCAGTATGTGTCACGCAACGCATATGGCAAAGCCATGGCCTGGGACTGGATGACGCTCAACTGGGATTACCTAGTGAACAGGTTAGTTCATCTAACAGTGGAAAGGAATAGGGAAAATCAGTGTTCTTCTGTTGTTATATATGATCTCATGTCTGTTTTAGATATACTATCAATGACAGAAACTTGGGCCGCCTGCCCTCCAGAATTACTGGTACATACAACACTGAGCTGCAGCTGTGGAAGGTGAGACACAAAGGCTGTGTTTGGAATACTAGCTTACTACTACTTACTGGATTTTTGAATTTTTAATGCAGTTTTGTGTAAAATGTCTCAATGTTTGACTGTCACAAATTGTTTTCTTTCTAGATGGAGCACTTTTTTGCCCTGAACCCGAATGCAGGAGCAGGTGAGATGCCCAGGAAGCAGGCAATAGAGACTGTGAAGAACAATATTGAATGGATGCAACGGAACAGGGAGGAGATCCGGGTCTGGCTGGAGAGCAATGTGTCCTAGTGCTGGAAGGCATCAAAACTCCCACTAAATTTCCCACATCCCACTAAATGTATAAATGAATTGCTCAGGGCAGCTTGAAAATGAAACTTTAGCTAAGAGACATAATTAAAAACAGCTCTCATGACAAAATAGTCTTGGATTCTGTTGCTATGACAGTTTTAAAACATATTTTCTTAGGCATTACAAATCCTTAGGCACTGTACATTTTCTTTATTTAATGTTTTTCAATATACATCAAATTAATTATTTGTAATGTGTAAATGTGAAATAAATGTCATAAAGGATGCTTATAAATTCAGAAATCTTTAAAACAAGTCATTGTGTAATTGTTTTTATTCAAATTAAAACATTTTGAGTACATACAGTATCAAGAACAACAATTTCACAAGATTTGCAGTAGACATAACAACGTAACAAGCATCAGATTAGATACTGAATAGCAAGGTTAAAGGAAGTCAATGCCAGTTGTTCAAGAACACTTTACATCCATAAAGTAATCATGCCCTAGTGGTGTTAAAACAGTGGAGCAGACAGAAAGCGTCCAGCGCTGATGTTTTATGAATGTTTAAATATGTGATTCGCTCTTGATTTAAGGGTTGAGTGGCACAGAAGACGCTGTCATTGGAAGCTGGTTGCTTATATTCATTCGCTGTCGTGTTTGACATCGTAACATTCCAGTGATGGCTCTCCTGAACCTGCAGTTAACAAATACAACTTATTAGTAAGGAAAGAAAAGGAAAGAAAGTGACAAGAAAGATGGGACAAGGAGGCCTTACTTTTTGTTGGCGATGACATAGATGCAAGGATTGTAAAAGGTGGAGGACTTGGCGAAGAGTGGGGCAATTATGGCCATTGGTGCTGGAATCTTTTTGGGGTCACCAAACGATGCCCACAAACACACAATCGAATATGGAGACCAGGCAGCCAGGAACATCACTATCATTATAATGGACATCTATAAAAACAATTGAGGATTCAAGTTAAACGAAACCAGAGAGCACACAAAACCAGCCAAGCAGTTATTTTAGCATTATTTATAAACTGTAAGTCTATTGTACTTATATTTTGATTCAGGGGCTGTGTACACATGAAAATTAGAAATGTTGCCTTGGAAACTTAACGAAATAAGTTTAAATACTAAAATTACTAAAACTAAAAATGAAATATAAATTAAAGCTAAATAGAAATATTTTATAAAAACAAGATTACTAAACTTGAACTGAAATTAAAATGAAAACATTGTTTACACAAGACAGTTTCTGTTCAAACTGAAAACTTTGTATACGTTTTGGACGTTCATTTACACGACAACGGCATTTTGGGTGCCTGAAAATGCAAACTTTTGAAAACAGGTTACAAAGTGCAAGTTTTTGAAAACAATGCAGTTGTGTAAACTACAAGAACGCGAATTTGTGAAAGCGGTGAAGCCATGCACATGTGTAGTTTTTCTTTACAAAGTGACATTGCCAACTACTGGCCTGGCAGCATAATACAGCATTTTTAGTCATTACACAGATCCGTGTAAACGGGGATTGTTTTGACAACTTTGTTGTCTGTACGCAAAAAAAAAAACTTTTCTGTTTTTAGTACATCGTTGTCGTGTAAACATACCCTTAGAATTTATTTTTAGGGTACGTTTACACAACAACGATGTAAAAAAAAAATGATTTTTTTTCTTTGTATAGATGACAACGCTGCATTGTTCACACAGGTCTGCGAAAACAACTTAAAACGCTGTATTATTCATGCCAGGTCAGTAGATGGCGATGTCACTTTGTAAAAAAAACTATGCGCCTATACACTGAACACATAATTCGCATGTAATGCGCATGACTTCACTGTTTTCACAAATTCATGTTTTTATAGTTTATACGGAGCCCCGCACATGACATGCAAGAAAAAAAATTTAATCGTGCACACAATTTACTAATTCGTTCCCTCGATTTACTAAATCGTGCGCACGACTTACTAATTCGTTCCCTCGATTTACTAAATTGTGCGCACAATTTACTAAAACGTGCACACGATTTACTATTTCGTTACCTCGATTTATAAATCATGCGCATGATCTATAAATCGAGGGAACGAAATAGTAAACCGTGCGCACGTTTTAGTAAATCAAGGGAATGAATTAATAAACCGTGCGCACGATTTAGCCTACTATTTTTTTCTTTCATGTCCAGGGCTCCGTAAGTTTACACAGAGATGATAACGGTATCATTTTAAAAAATTTGCACTTTATTACCAATTTTCAAAAGTTTGCCTTTTTTTAGGCCCCCAAAATGCTGTTGTCGTATAAATAAACGGCCAAAACGCATAAAAAGTTTTCAGTTTTTAGTTGAAAACTGTCTCGTGTCTCGTGTTTTCATTTTAATTTCAGTTCAAGTTTAGTAATTTTGTTATGTTTTCATAAAATATTTCTATTTAGCTTTAATTTATATTTATTTCACTTTTAGCTTTAGTAATTTTAGTAGGCTACTGAAACTTATTTTGTTTCATTAAGTTACCAAGGCAATATTTCTAATTTTCATTTAAGTTTTTTAAGTTAAAAATGTTCATCTATTATTTATATTTTATTTTATTTTAGCTTTATTTCAATTAATTAAACAGATTTTTAATAGTTTAATGATAAGAACAGTGCTGTAAAGTATTTTTCCGCATGATATTTCTCCCCAAAATCAAAATAAATAAATTAGAAATGTAAATAAAATGAAATAAAACTTATTTTAAATAAAATATTGTTACATTCACCCTCATGTGAATGGGGTTTTATGGAAAAATTAAAAAAATTGAATAAAACTTGCTTGCCTTAGTGACATCCATCTGATCAGACCAATCCATGTCGATGCTGTCTAGGCAGTTACTAACTTTGAACCTCTTCACAGTAACCGAGACGTTGTAGTAGCAGTAGAACATGACTGACAGTGGAATGATGAAGTTGACAGTGATCACAGTCATTGTGTAGGACACAAAAGATCTAAAATCAAACAGGATTAGTTCCGCTTGTAATCCCCTCTCCACTTTTAAGATTCACAATCTGAAGGAAAAAGCTTTACAGAGTGATAAAACTGATAAAAGACTGGTGTCTTCACTCACGCATCATTGTTTCTCCAGTTGATGGTGCAGGTGGCTCCTGTGGGGTCAGGGGCATATCCTGCCCAACCAATGATGGGCATGGCTGACCAAAACACAGCATTCAGCCAAGCGGCCACAATTAGAAGTGTGTATGACAATGTTGACAGCTTCTGTCCTGTAACAAACAAACATGAATAGATTTCCTACAGCATTTGGCACAACGGATGTTGACTTTCCACTTGACAGTCCTTAGTGGTTCAGCTGTATGGACAGATTCATACCTACGTCAGGTCGACATATGGTAAGGTATCGGTCAATGGCAACCACAGTGAGCAGCCCAATACTGGCCATTCCGAAGAATATATTCAGGGCAGCATAGATCTGTAACAGAGGCAGCAAGTAATGTTGTTTACGTGTAAGAACGTATGTTCAAGCAGAATTAATCAAGGTTACAAAACTACTAAGAACATATGTGCTTTATACTATGCTTTAAAAAAATTTTTTTTATTTTTTTTATTTTTTGGACACTTAACTTATGATTGACCTCAAACAATGCTACTTAGGGGTTGTTTACACGACACCGTTTTCAACTAAAAGCTGATTTTTTTATGCGTTTTGGCCGTTCATTTACACGACAATGGCATTTTGGGGGGCTGAAAACGCATACACAAGGATCAGCGTACAGTGCGCGTGACGCAAATTTCGTCATCAGAAGAGTATGCACATACTGTATGCGCACCGTCTGAATTTTGTAACTGTGTGTTAATTTTTTTGTTGCAGTAATTAGTTTGTCCACAAGGTGGCAAACGTGTCCTGGGGCATCAATTCACAAGGTAGTCGAAGAAAACCTGCATAAACCGAAATATACCCAGGGCTTAAAGGCGTGCGCTTTTGGCGAGAGTGCTCTGTAATAGGGGCCGTTCAAATATCACGTCTTTCGCGCACTCAAGTGTGCTCAAAATAGAAGCGTCGCGCATTTGAATGCAACGCACTCACGTTTTCCAGGCGCAGCTAGATGAAAAATTCTCAACTTTTCAGAATGCCGCAAGCACACCGTAGACAAGAACAAACCAATCATCTTCGGGTTTTAGACATGACATGAACGGCCCCTAAAAAATGCGTATGTGCGCTGGCGCGTATCTTTTTTTTTATTTCTTTTTTTTTATTATTATGCAAGTTTAGTATGTAGGCAGGTGCGTATCTTTATTTACAAAGTGACATCGCCAACTACTGGCCTGGCATAATAATACAGTGTTTTTAGTCATTTTCGCGGATCCGTTTTAAAGGGTTAGTTCACCCAAAAATTAAAATTCTGTCATTAATTACTCACCCTCATGTCGTTCCACACCTGTATGACATTCGTTCAGCTAAAACCTGATGGCTCAGTGAGGCCTCCATTGACAGCAAGTTAATTTATACTTTCAAAGGTACTAAAGACACATTTACATCAGTTCATGTGACTACAGTGGTTCAACCTTAATGTTATGAAGCGACGAGAATACTTTTTGTGTGCCAAGAAAAAACAAAATAACGACTTTATTCAACAATATCTAGTGATGGGCGATTTCAAAACATTGTTTTTTAATGAAGCTTTACGAATGTTTTGTTTCGAATCAGTGGTTCGGAGCATGTATCAAACTGCCAAAGTCATATGATTTCAGTAAACGATGCTTCGTTACATCATAAGTGTTTCGAAACGTTTCGAAATTTCAATGGTTCACTAGATATTGTTGAATAAAGTCGTTATTTTGGGGTTTTTTTGGTGCACAAAAAGTATTCTCGTCACTTCATAACATTAAGGTTGAACCACTGTAGTCACATGAACTGTTTTAAATACGTCTTTAGTAGCTTTCTGGGCATTGAAAGTGTTAATTATCTTGCTGTCAATGGAGGCCTCACTGAGCCATCGGATTTAAAGGAACACTCCACTTTTTTTGAAAATAGGCTCATTTTCCAACTCCCCTAGAGTTAAACAGTTGAGTTTTACCGTTTTCGAATCCATTCAGCCGATCTCAGGGTCTGGCAGTACCACTTTTAGCATAGCTTAGCATAGTTCATTGAATCTGATTAGACCGTTAGCATCTCGTTAAAAAATGACCAAAGAGTTTAGATATTTTTCCTATTTAAAACTTGACTCTTCTGTAGTTACATTGTGTACTAAGACCGACGGAAAATGAAAACTTGTGATTTTCTAGGCTGATATGGTTAGGGACTATACTCTCATTCTGGCGTAATAATCAAGGAACTTTGCTGCCGTACCATGGCTGTTGCAGGCGCAATGGTATTGCGCAGCGTCTCTCACAAATGTCTCCATGGTTGCAAGGCACGCTCCCTGTGCAAGCAGGGGGTCACAGGCGCTGCGTAATATCATTGTGCCTGCTGCACCCATGGTACGGCAGCAAAGTTCCTTGATTATTACGCCGGAATGAGAGTATAGTTCCTAGCCATATCAGCCTAGAAAATCGCAACTTTTCATTTTCTGTCGGTCTTAGTACACGATTTAACTACAGAAGAGTCAAGTTTTAAATAGGAAAAATATTGAAACTCTTTGGTAATTTTTGAGCGAGATGCTAACGGTCTAATCAGATTCAATGAACTATGATAAGCTATGCTAAAAGTGGTACCGCCAGACCTGGAGATCGGCTGAATGGATTCGAAAACGGTAAAACTCAACTGTTTAACTCTAGGGGAGTTGGAAAATGAGCCTATTTTCAAAAAAAGTGGAGTGTTCCTTTAATGATAAATATATTAATTTGTGTTCCGAAGATGAACGAAGGTCTTACGGGTGTAGAACGACATGAGGGTGAGTAATTAATGACAGAATTTTCATTTTGGGTGTACTAACCCTTTAACTGTATCTTTTTGACAACGTTGTCATCTGTACAAAAGAAAATCTTTTCTGTTTTTAGTACATCGTTGTCGTGTAAACGTACCCTTAGCTGTTACTATATTCACAATTTTGCTTATTCATTCAATCAAAATGACTTTGTGTTTGCTGATGCGTTGTTTTGTCTAAAAATGGAGTAGGAGGTGCACACCTGGCAGCCCATGTATCCAAATTTCCAGCTCCCGTGCAGGTCTGAGGCTGCTGACATGGGGTAACCAATACCGGCTACGCCAATGTCAGTGAAAGCCAGATTAATGATGATAGCATTTGTGCCAGTGCGTAACTCTCTGAACTTGACAAACATCAGCAGCACCACAATGTTACTAGACAGACTGACCACTCCTGCCACGAGAGAGAGAAAGGAGGTTAAGACATCTGCAGATGTTGTCTCACACATATTTCATGTCCTTTCAAAACATTTCCCGTTTTCAGTTTCCCATTTTACACACACCCCTGCTGGTTACCTCACACGCCTGGCTGAATCTGTAAATGTCAGTTTCAAGAAATCCTTAAAAACATTGTGCTAAATCTATTAAGCCTACCCAGCTAGCAAAAATAGCATTCTAAGAACGTTTTGCTAACATTCCCATTAAGTTATGAAAACGTTATTTCTGAATGTTCCCTGAAAAATGTTCAGATTTTAAAAATATTTTATTCTTGGTTTTACGAAAGTTAAGGGAACATTCCATTTTTTAATTTTGAAAACATTATGGGAACGTTACTTTTTAATGTTCTCTGATGTTCTGAAACAAGCAGTAGCTAATGTTTAACGAATGTCTAGGCCCCGTTTACACTTGTGCGTTTTCGCTTTAAAACGCATACGTTTTGCTACGGTTACGCCTGTCGATTACACTACGCCGGCACTTTCGAACCTCGAAAACGGAGACTTTCGAAGAGAGACTGAACCAAAGTCCCTTTAAGACAAGTCATTTCACTCGACGGCCATCTTTGAAACGCCTCTCAGGCATTCAAGTGCAGCTCCTATCTCTTCGAATGGGGAAACATAAAATTCTCTAAAGCTGTTTGCCAAGCTTTCGATTAAATTTCATATTTGTAATCACCAATGAAATCTGACAACAGCTGTGTCATAAATTTTGTTTCTAAACGCTGGAAACATGACAAAAAAATTATATTTTTTCAGGCTGGATCAAGCTAATGCACATGCACAGTCCTAAATGCGAATCTCTAGTGTGTCATCAAAGACTATAGAATAACATAAGATGCGTCACTCGTATTGTTTTTAATGGGAGAAAGTGCAACGCGCAATATGGCGGAATAAGTCCTGCCTTCTAAATAAGAGCCAATCGCCTATCGGTAAAGTCATCGCGTCACTGCAGCGGCCGTTAGAAGCTCCGGTTCCTATAGATAGAGTCAGACGCGCGCCTCCGAAATGAGGCACAAGAGATGCGCATTTAGGACTGCGCATGCGCATTAGCTTGATCCAGCTTGAAAAATACCGTTTTTTGTCATGATTCGAGCGTTAAGAAACAAAATTTATGAGACAGTTGTTGTAAGATTTCATTGGTGATTTCAAATATGAAATTTAATCGAAAGCTTGGCAAACAGCGTTGGAGAATTTGATGTTTCCCCATTCAAAGAGATAGGAGCTGCACGCGGATGCCCGAGAGGCGTTTCAAAGATGGCCGCCGAGTGAAATGACTTGTCTTAAAGGGACTTTGGTATAATTTCGGAGGCGCGCCTCTGACTGAGCTTCTAACGGCCTCTACAGTGACACGATGACTTTACCAATCGGCGATTGGGTCTTATTTTTGAAGGCGGGACTTATTCCGCCATATTGCGCGTTGCACTTTCTCCCATTCAAAACAGTACGAGTGACGCGTCTTGTGTTATTCTATAGTCTTTGACCGAACTGCAATCTTTGCTGTCTTTGTTGTAATTTTTAGCAGCCATTATGCAGTTAAACTCTGCATTTTTTAAATTCTGCAGCTGCCTACATGCGCAAGACGCAACTGTTTACACTTGTACGCGCATGCCCAGTGTGCATGAACAGTCATGTGACATGCGTTTTCGGCCGTGTAGTGTAGATGGATCGTTTCTGAAACGCTGTGGAAAGACGAGAATCACTTTCATTTTAAAACGCTGTTTTAAAACAAAAACGCACTAGTGTAAACGGGGCCTAACATTTAACGAACGACGTTCGTCTAAAAAACATTAGACGAACGTCCAACTAAAATGTTTTAGAAAAACATTCCATGAACAATAAATAACATTTTTGTGTTAACATTTTGAGAACATTATTAAAGATCACATAACTTTGAACCAATTAATGTTCCTTTTTCGTTACTGGAAGAAAGATTGTTCAATAACTTTGAGAGAACCTTGCCATAACATCAGAAAAACGTCCAACTAAAACGTTTAATAAACGTTTCACGATCAGTGTCCCTAAGTAACGTTTTTTGATAGGCTAACATTATTAAAGACCAGATAACTGATTGAAGTATAAGTATCATTTTTGAAAGAACCTTGCCAAACCATCTGACAACGTTCTGAGAATGTTCCCTGTTTGCTGGGTAGGCCCCAAAGTTAAGGCAATTCTTGGCATTTGGCTTACTAAACTCTTACTTAATGAGAAGATATGGCAATTCAAAAACTTGATAATTATTATAATATTAACTTGATAAATATTAAATGTTATTTAAAAGTTTCAGTTCATTTATAGCTAACATCAAATACAAAAACACAATCTCTGCTCGTTACCTGCTGTGATGAGGTATGCAGCCACAATATTGTGTTCTGTCTGTGAGAAAGCGCTCTTTTCATCATATACATTCTCAGCAGAAGCGTTCAGAAATCCAGCTGTCATCTCTTCGTCACACATGATTATATAAACTGTATATACACCACTCAGGCTTCAGTTCTGTCTAACATTCACATCTGTTCAAACAAAATCATGCAGCTTGAAAAAAATCTGAAGTCCAGACTCCCCCGTCCTAGAAAGAGATCATAAAACTGTGTGTGCGTTTAGGGGCTGTAGAAGGTTACGGGGTGACTGAGGGAATGAAGGGCTGGAAAAGCATCGGCCTGGATTATGTTCTCTAATTATGTTTTCTGCTTGGTTTGTGAGGACTGAAGAAACCGTTGTTTCAGTGCTAATCCGCACATGAAAGCTTCTCATTCTATGCAATAGAAAAGCTTTATTGGAATGTGGAGTACAAGTCATTAGCATATTTCACCATTAAAAACAACAAAAGGGCAGTAATATACTGATAAGCATAATTCAATAGTTTAAACATTTAGCTGACCAGTGTTAAAAATAGTTTTTGCAGACAAGTAAAACACATCTGCAGTATCTATCAGTATTATTGTTATTTCAAGAATGTTATTAGATCACCTTTGGATTAAACAGCTTGTTTAAGATGAAGTGGAGCTTGGCCTATTACTAAATACAATTTGCAAAGTATCAGTGTTATAACAGATTTTAAAAAAACAAACAAACATATATATATATGTGTGTGTGTGTGTGTGTGTGTGTGTGTGTGTGTGTGTGTGAAATATGATGATCAGAAAGTGACATACAACACATATACAACCCCCATTTTTTCTTAGTGTGAAGAACATTTTGTTTATCTAAACAACCTTTTTTGCAATAAAGCACTTTTTGTCTAATGGAAATATGGAGCCAACAATGCCAATAAATGTTACAGTTTTAATATAAAATAATACATTTACAATAATATATTTTATTATTGTTATTGTATTATTTACATTTTATTACAATAATACATTTTTTTGGCATTTTACAATTTTTTCGGCAAATTTTATGGCATTTCGAAATAAAATCCAAGGCCAAATGATATCTAAAGGCAAGATAATTTATATATATCACAGTATTTCAAAGTGCTTTTACACAATAATGTGCTAATAAAGACACAAATAAACACAGTTTGGCTGTATATTAAATGTGGACTGAATGGAAAGAAAACTTTGGCCACACTTTACTGCCTTAATGCATTATAAAAGTATTTTGAATGCATTAATTATGCCTTGTAATGCACCTTATAATGCACTGTATGGTCTCATGAATAATTCTAACTACAGTTATAATAGGCTACGTTATAATATAGCTTTAGAGAGTTGTTATATAACGCAATTTCACATGTAACAAGGAATCTGTGAATATTATAATGCATTTTAACTTTGGTTACACTTATTTATTAAAATATATAAAACATTTATGTAACAAGGAATCTGTGAATATTAATGCATTTTAACTTTGATTACAATTATTTATGAAAAGATAATAACGTACATTGTGAATACCTTTATAAGGCTTTAAGTAAAGTGTTACCAAAATTTTAAATTAAAAAGACTATATACTTTAACTTAAAATAATCCATTTATATATATATAAAGGGCTGAAGATAAACACTCTACTAACATCAAATGCCCTCATTAATTTAAACAGCAGCTCCAACAGCCACCACTAGATGGCGTTGTGTGCACGCACTCTCCTTGAACGTGACGTTATAACGGATATTACGTACACGGAAAACCTTGTGTTTTCTGTCATGTGATGATCGCACATAAACAAGAAGGAACTTTTTTATAAAACTGGCTTAAATTGAAGGTAATACTATTACATTTTGCGTATTATGCTTTTAATACATGTTTCCTCCATTTATAACAATGACTATATTAGAAATGTTAATGTCTAATTAGAAACTGTCAATAAAATGCCCATAAGATAATGTCAGAATTTCGTAACATTTCGTGTATTTTCCACGTCGTTCTGTACTCTTTTTGTTACAGGGTGCAGCAGGGGAGCTACATAGTCAATCTAATGAATATGGCAGATGTGAGTATATTTGTAATGAATTTGCTGAAATATCTTCTCTTGGAAATGTCATAATGCGTTTGATTTAATTGTTACAGAATCTGAGGAGTTATTTGTATAAACAACTGCCAAGGTAAACGGATTTATCTTGTATTTTAGACAAGTTTTATACTTCATAATGCATTCTGAGCTGTAATGTTGTCTCTGTCATCATCAGTGTTGAAGGACTCCATGCAATAGTGGTGACAGATAGAGATGGAGTCCCTGTAATCAAAGGTAACAGCCTCAGCTCTGAGTTTCATGTGTGTTTGTGTATCTGCTGAAGCTCCGTCTGAGATTTTGCTTGTTTTTACCTGTAGTTGCCAATGACAATGCCCCTGACTATGCACTGCGGCCGGCGTTCCTGTCCACCTTTGCTTTGGCAACTGACCAGGGCAGCAAGCTCGGCTTGTCCAAAAATAAGAGCATCATTTGTTACTATAACACATACCAGGTACTTTATTTATATTAAAACTCAAACACACACATGTGACTTGCTAATTATGGACCCTTTTCACAAACTGCAATGACGCGTTTCCACAGTTATCAACATCGCTAGAAACCTTTTTCATATTTTAATTTTTAAAAAAAAAATAAAATATAAAAGTCCCCCTGTAGTCAATCATTTTATCCCTTAAAACTCACCTTTAATCGCCGAAGTGACATATTTATACATTTTTTTCCTGTGAAAAAAATGCATCATGCCTTACAATAGCCTGAATGTAACTCTACACCCTTGCTTCATTTAATATACGCGGATCTATGAATATGCTAATTAGCCCCGCCTCCACTCACTCGCGCGAGCTCAGAAATCCACTCGGTCAACTTACTGAGGTAAATTCTGCACAATGGTATCACTTTTTACAATGTCACATTAATATGATTAGCCTTTTGCTTGACTACATTATCAAACAGCTGTTAATAATGTGTTTCTAATGTTACACAAACCATGTTCCCGTTCACCATCTCAGTCAGACAGCTGTCTTCTAAAAATCAGTATCCTTAGAAACGTTTTCAACAACGCGTAACGTCGCTGGAGAAAAGCGTATAGTCAAAAGGCGTTTCTCAATGTCAAGGAAGGATCCTCGGAAGCCAGAATTTCGAGGATGCTACGTCATCGACATCCGTCGAAGGACTGTTCCAATGTCGAGGATCCTCGGAATTTCAAACAAGGACTGAGTCCTTCGTTCGAAAAATATCCCATATACAGGACAGGATGCATATGTGTAGCCTTCGCGCTCTCAAATCACCCACAATCCTATGCGCGCAGCTTTGCGATCTTGTTCAAAAAAAAAAAAAAAAAAAATGTCGGACGTTAGCGGGCAATATGCTTTCAAATGTAAGTATATTTACGTTACCAAACATTTGTTATAACTGTAGTAAATATGTCAGATAAATAAAGTATAACGTTTAAATGCCAGTACAAATTACTACCGTATTGATATTATAAATTATACAAATACAAATTACGTTATTGATGGCTAACTGAACCGGACCGTCATTTAACAATTGTTAGCTTGGTTGCCTTTTCACTGACGTAATGACGCAATGACGTGCACTTGCTAGTCTGTTCCATTTACATGTTCTCCGAATGCTAAAGAGGAGCCTCGCCTAGCCTCTGAAGGAAGTGACTTGGAAGGACCAGTCCTGCCAAGGAAGTATCCTTGACATTGAGAAACGCCTAAAGTCCCTTTAAGACAAATAATTTCACTCGGCGGCCATCTTTGAAACGCCTCTCCGGCATGCAAGTGCAGCTCCTATCTCTTTGAATGGGGAAACATCAAATTCTAAAAAAGTGTTTGCCAAGCTTTCGATTAAATTTCATATTTGAAATCACCAATGAAATCTGACAACAACTGTCTCATAATTTTTTTTTTTCCAAACGCTCGAATCATGACAAAAAAACTATTTTTTTAGGCTGGATCAAGCTAATGCACATGCGCAGACCTAAATACGCTTCTCTTGTGCCTCGTTTCGGAGGCGCGCGTCTGACTGTTTCTATAGAAACCGGTGCTTCTAACGGCCGCTGCAGTGACGCGATGACTTTACCTGTCGTCGATTGGCTCTTTTTTGAAGGCGGGACTTATTGCGCCATATTGCGCTTTACACTTTCTCCCATTCAAAACAATACGAGTGACACGTCTTGTGTTATTCTATAGTCTTTGGTATAGTTCATCATAATAGACATCATACACCCGCTATATTGCTAAATCTACCCGATTTTTCATATCAACAGAAAAATGTACCGGGATATATTCTCTTGAGTCTCCCATGCTTCAGAGCTGTAATGGTTAATGATATGCTAAAGCCCGCCCACACATTGACGTGATTGGTTACAAGGTAGTTTGTGATGTCATAAACACCAGCGATTTCAAACCACGTTTTTGAAACTGTCTTTAAATCACTGCAGTTTTAAACAGAAAATACTCAGCAATGGTGTTGACTTATGAATTTGCACATGGTTAGTCTTAAAGCATATTAAAAACACCACATAAACAACATTAAAAACTTGATTTTCACCACAGGGGTCTTTAATATACATTTATAACGCTATACTTTGTGTTATATTACCTTGGCAGTAAATTATAAAATGAATTAACACTGCTGCGAGGGTGTTTTTAATACAAGGCAACAAATTTGACATCATTCTTTCTTCTGACTGCTGTGATCAATCTCTATATTTTTCCCTTTTTTGTAAAGTCGTGGAAACACTATCATGTTTTTCTTTTGCTATTGGCGCAAATGGGAGTACAAATTATATTTGCTGTCATCTCTTGTAAGACGTTTACTCAACTATGACTACTTCCACTTATGAGAACCTTGGAAATGTGAAATGTGTCCTTTAAGCATTTCTTGTTTTAATATATGCGTTTATGTATTTCCTTCACAGATTGTACAGTTCAACCGATTACCCTTAGTGATAAGTTTCATCGCAAGTAGTAATGCCAACACAGGTGAGTCTCTCCACAAGGACAAAAGCCACAGAGCCTCTTTGATTGTATGCTCATGCCAATAACAGTTGAATGATTAATTTCCCTAATTATTTTTTCTTTCATATGTAGGTTTGATCTTCAGCCTTGAGAAGGAGCTAGTCCCTCTGATCGAAGAACTAAGGCAGGTGGTGGAAGTAGCTTAGTTGCTATTCAACTCAGCACCTTCAGGAATCAGACATTTGGATAAGAGAGTCACGATCGCCGATCCAGTCTGATGTTTTGATGTTCTAGCTCACACACACACACACACATGTACATATATATAATGTTGGCTGGTCTTGATGCTGTATGTCTTTTATGAATGTAACCTGCTCCTCTTTGTCTCCTCGTAATTAATAAATTTGTCTAAAGCTTTGGTTTACAAAAATAAATTTTATTCATTGACATGTTACATTTTTACAGTAGAAAAACGGGTACTGGTTACGGGTTCATTGTCAGTTCACACATCACATTAGAAGTAGCATTGCTATTTAGAGAAATTCGAATTTTATACCTTTCATTTTGGTTTTCTATAGCATGCTGCAGGGATTATGTATTTTTGTAGACCTAAAGCCAGAGGTCTGTGGTTAACACAAGTGTAAGATATTTTTATACAATGACAATGTCTTATACAATGACATAAAATACATCAGTAAAACCCCCTTGTGTTTTTTTTTTTTAAAGCTTTTGCTAGTCTTGAAAAAAAAAAAAAAACAGTTGCTAACAAATGGTTCACTGGGACTATAGATTGATGAGGACATTAAACATCATGACTTCAAAGTAGCACATCCAAACATCACTTCAGCAGGTGCTCGATCAAAAGAAAACTAAGCTGAAATTCAAAAGAACTGGCACACTGCTATTTCTGTTTAATAAATTGCAATGTTTCGACCACAAACGGTCTTAGTCAGGCCTGGCCTGACATTAAACGTCATCACACTGAACAGGAAAAATCAACTACTCACTAGTGCACTTTCATAGCCTCGTTGCATTTAACCCTCTGGTGTTGTTCGGTCATTTTAGACCGGAAAAAAAAATGTTTGGAAATTTTATGGTAAGAAACTCCGTGACTTTTATGGAAGTCGCTATGTGACTTGATTCGAAAAAGCTAAATGGTCATAAAAAAAAAAAAATTCACTTGTGTTCATAGTCAAAAATGACCGCCATAGGAAATAAATGTGAAATACGCAAAAATACAGATAATTTTTTGTGTGTACAATCTACAATCAGCCACAATGCAGAAAAAAAGTGCACAGTAACAAAGGGGTGACAAATATCAAGCAAAACAAACACATTCTAACCCCCCCACAGACACACATACATGAACTAGTGTGACTGTAACACAAAGCAGGTTTTTGCAAATGTGTGAAATAAAATCAGTAATTCAGCCACAATGCAGTAAAAAAAAATGGACAGCAAGGAAGAGGTTACACTTTAAAACATAGAGACCCACTAAAACACACACACACTATTATACAAATGATCTGGTGTGGCTGTAACAATATGGCAAATTTGAGCCAGAAGACTGAAATAAGTGGTTGAAATCAGGTTGATATAACTCTGAAAATGCATTCCTGTTTATTTTTATTACATTTTTGTTGAATTTTGATGTTATGTGTAACAAAATGTCCTCTGTGTTCAGTTTTGACTTGTAAAATTAATGCAAAAACTGACACTTCAAATCAATATTTAACACTAAAAAATCTAAACCTTGACAATTTGAGAATGCCTAAATATATATCCAAATCTACAACTTAATAAAAACTTTGTGTATTTATGTGTAAAAACAACTAGAGAATTTATAAGCCTTTTATATAGAGAGCTATATAGGAATCTAGTGGTTACACCATGGCATTACAGATGTTTTTTTTACTCCCACAAGATGGCACTAATCTGCCTTCAAAAATTGGATTTTAAAAGGCATTGTGTCTATTTTAACATGCTTTAATTGAATAATAAAAAAAAAAAAAGATAATAAATTTGTATTATTTTCAATCGGAAAAAAATTGATCATAATTATTGCATAAATATTAATTGGTACCATGACATTCTCTCAAAGTACAAAATAAAAAAGAAAAAATATTATTGAACAAAAATATATTACATTGATTTATAAAAAAGTTACGTTTCAGGTTTTGGCCACTTTTGACTGCGGACAACACAAGTGTGACTCCCAAATGAACAATACCAGAGGGTTAAAATCATGTACTTGCAAACTATTCTAACTCAAACTTTGAGGGATTTTTTCTTTTTTTTTAAATAGTGATGTTGAAGTAGCTATTTTATAGCCTACTTTTATCTTTACATTATTATCATGATGTACAAAATGTGCAAGAATCTTAAATTCTCATCATTTTGTTGGTCACAGATCTTGTTTTCTGCAATAATCCAAATGTCAATGGAAAATCCTATTGGGTTTTTGTAGAGGGAACAAGGGTGATGCCAACTTCTAGGTTAGCCTACAAAATATATAATCACTGCAGTGCTCGATTCTGGGGAAAAAAAAGTATATTACATCCAAAGGTCTTTCAATGCTTAAAATTCATAATATTTTATATGTTTACTTCTTCACAGTCACAGACATATATATAAGGGGGTATTGTACATATGTTTTGGAGCGTACACACAGTTTAAAGTAAAGGCACATGCTGCAAGTATAGCTTGGCTTGGAGAAGAATAAGAAAATCTGAAATTCCACACAGAACACAATATTGTCAATTACTGTTATTATAATCCCAACATTGGTGATGCTCCGCCTCCAGACTCTTTTTAAAGCATGACAGCATGGTGCCTTGGGACGTCACTTGTCTTAAATGGAAAATTTTGCATGTGTGATTCATTGCCCAGATTATATCTTATGTGCAATGAAATGTACAACCATGATGCCAAATGCATCAGATGAAGTTAATGAATCCTGTGTAATTACTACCATAAAACTGCACACAGCTCACATTGCTCCAGTGTTACTTCTCTCCGTGTTGAACATCATCGTCCTTTCTTTATCTGTGACTGGAAATGCAGGGTAGTCATTATTAGAGATAAGGGCAACAAATACATTTACGATTAGACTGGTGCAGTGGGTCAGATGAATTCATTTGCACTGGAACAAAGACATAAGTGACTCTATTTATACTGTTGACCCATTACGCACATTGATTATTCATAATGACTGTTCTTGCATGGTTAAATTTTTAGGTTCTGCTTACCAGTTTCCATCGTAGTATCTTAATCCATTCGTCTGCCTCAGCACCGGATTTTGCACACAAATAAAACGTCCTCTCAGGGAACACCAGACTATATGAAAGAGACAGAGAAAAATTAAAAAGTAGAAGAATATCAATAAAGAGTTGCATAGTGAAGTAAAAGGCTGAAATTGAGCATACGTTGGAAAATATGTGGGCAGGAGGAAGTCTGTGAATAGGAGTTTCTGACTTGCACTTCCTCATTACCGAACTTCACTTACAGTACATGTAGGAAAATATCAGATATGCAATAGATATTGAACGCACAATTTTAGGATTTTGAAATGAAATTGTAATTACCTCATATTATCTCTTAGTCTGTACACAGACAGTGTGAATTTTGTCATTCAGATTCTCTCTTATGTGGATTTAATGAGCACAGGAACTGTGTAATGCTGCAGATACACTAGCTCATTTTCAGTTGTCAAAAATAGCCAGTAATTTTACGGTTGGCCAATTGCAGAAGTTTCAGATGTAAAAACAAGACTAGTCTAGCACATTTGAAAAAGTCTTATTTTTCTTCAGAAAAACATTCATTTCCCAGGAAGCCTTTATGGTTTTATGGTAAAGTAACACTATTTTTTTATGTCATATTTAGTTACCTTTATTTTTATAGTGCTATAATAAACAGGAAACTAACAGACTTGTGAAGCAAACTTTATTGAATAAGAGATTCAAATTCTGTCTGATAATGTCATTATTCAGCTCAGTTCAGTGATGATGCAGATGATTCAATAACTGTGTAAAGATCATTCATTAATTGTATCCGTCCTCATCACATAAACTCATGGTTGTGCACCATTCAGAATTGAACTGAGAAACTTTTATATTACAAATCCGGAATTTGAATGAATGCAGCATAGAGGATGTAGAACTCTAATTCCTTAATTAAATTTAAGGAAGTAAATTCAAACTTCAATAAAATTCAAAGAGATGTACATATCCCTTTTATACACATCTGAAAGAGTTTTGGATTCTATATACTTACATTTTTTCAGAATACATCACCATTAAAAAAGGTATAAACTTATATATTCGCTACCAAACAAAAGGGATGCCTATTTTCTGAATGTGACACTCAAAAAGGGAAGAAAAGAAATCAGATAGTGTGGACATATCATAAATCTCTCACCAGAAGCAGTTGACCCTCTCCTGACTGTAGTCAAACTGGACAGCGGAGCACTCCGTCAGATCCAGGGTTCGTATCGGCTCTACAAACTGAGGGGACAGTTTTCTGTGAGACAAATAATCAACTTTAATCTAATTCTAAATCTTATTGTACAAAATACATGGACCTACCATTTTATCCTTGAAATATTTAAGTTCATTTCTATTCAGTGTGAACCATCTCTGTTTCCAGTTCTGCCCAGAAAATAAATAAAGAGGATTCCCATCACAACAGAACTAGGTCTAGGTTTGCTCTAGAACCAGTTTAACCCAGTCACAATTTACCTTATTAGTTTGTAACTGGCATTTACTGCAAACATTGATTTGAATTTTAAATTTGTGTAACCATACCTTGATAATTGCTCCTTGTTTAACCAGATAACCCTCTTTTGTGCCAAGCTGTTAACAACATGAAAAGACTTTCAATGATTCAAAAGCACAGACAATACTACTAACACACAGATAAATGCCACTCACTGCATGCATGTATTGATTTTTTAACCCAATTAGAGAGTGCAGACAGCCATTTTACTGATGAATGTATAACTCTTTCCAAGCTATATTACTCTTTTAAAGTGCCCCTATTATGCTATTTTAAAGGATCCTAATTTTGTTTTGGAGGTCTCCTACAATAGGTTTACATGTATCCAAGGTCAAAAAACACTTACATTTTCTCATTATATACATTGTATACTCTTTTGTCAGTGTCTGAAACAGTTCGTTAAAGAATTCGTTCTCTCTAAACCCCGCCCTTCTGAGAGCCTACTCTGCTCTGTTCGGTCCAATTGCCCAGTCTGTTGTGATTGGTTTACCACTTACAGCACGTGTTGGAAACGAAACGCTCATTACCATATCTGAATTTCACTTGTAAACACAGTGATACGAACAGTAACGATGGCGTCGGTTTTTACAGTATCAATTTGAGCCTGAGTCCTCATTATTTGGAAGTGCATGCATAGTGGATTTGCTTTCACAGTGCAGAAAAAAGCGTCTTTTCGACATGTCGACAACACAAACCAATCTCTTCCAGGCCTCAGCTACAACTACAGTGTTTGAGGGCAGGTCAAAGTAAGCATTATGCAAATTTGTAACAAATCTGCGTAGGTTCAAGCAGGAAGTAAAGCTGGAATTACCGACTATTCGTTTCACACAGTTCAGAATTGGTTTATTCTTTTGGGAGACAGTAACTGCATTTATCGTGCACTTTAATCTTTGAAACTTTGCAGAACTTTTACATTCACAAACAGCTAAATAACCAACCCGATCTCCAAGTACTGTGTATCCATAGCACGAATTTATGTTTGTATTTGGCGTGCTATTTATACGCAGAAATTACTTTTTACGCGCATATGATACACACCAGTGTTGGGGGTAACGCATTACAAGTAACTTGAGTTATGTAATCAGATTACTTTTTCAAGTAACACATTACTTTTACATTTACAACAAAATATCTAAGTTACTTTTTCAAATAAGTAACGTAAGTTACTTTGTTTTCCTACGTATTGACTGACAGCTCTCCTGTCCCCATGTTGAGAGAAATTGTGAGTATATACAGAGGCGTTGTGTCTGAACATAATGGTTATTGTAGCACTAGACTAAATGTGAGCTTGAGTTTGAGCTGCGCCCTCTACTGTACAGGAGTAAATTTGCATTCCCTTTAGCCTTGCTTATTCATTTCACTTTTGGTGTGAAAGGGCCTAAACATTAGCCAAAAACACAACTTTTTTGTTGTTATCAATAAACAAACAAGCAAGCCCAGCCCAGGTGCGAAAAAGCAAAACGCAAAAGTAATGTAACGCATTACTTTCCATAAAAAGTAATGCAATTAGTTACTTTTTTAGGAAGTAACACAATATTGTAATGCACTAACACACTACACGAAAGGTATTATCCACAAAAGCATAATAGCGGCACTTTAAATGCAATATAATGTCATTTTGACTTACCGCTGGAGCATTAGGCACCAGGTCATTTTCATGCCGGCCTGTCTGCATGGCCGTATGCACACACACCGTCTCATAAATAGATGGTTCTTCCACCTGCCGTGGGTATGGGAACCGTAGCACTATCAGGTTTCCTTGGTTACAAGAGTGAAACAGGAAATAGTGTGACTGTGCTGCAGAAGTGCTGAAAAGTTTGTGAACTGTAAAATAAAGGCACGCAGCTAACCTGTCTCGCTGCCTAGCAGAGGCTGATTGGCAAGGTGACTGCAGAAATCCTGAAGGCAAGGGAATTCATTGAAGCCAAAGGCATATCTGCCAAACTGCCGCCGGACATGAAAGTGTTTCACCGAATCCTTTGCTCTGAAGAAATGTTGAGATGGAAAAGAGAATGAGAAAATACTGCCAAACTGTGACTGAATTCTCAGTATTACTTCATTTTAACTTGTTTATAACGTATAAAAGCAACCTTCAGTCGCACTGAAATAGGCAGAATATTATTTCTAGAAAGTCACACACTATAAACGAAGAGTCAATTTATGCAGTGATGTGAGCAGGGTGCTGCCTGAATAGGTTCTTCTATATATATTTTCCAGTGAAAGTAAGAACCTTTATTTTACAAGACACAAGATAACAGTGGGTAACATCTGACACTTTGAAAACAGAAAAGGGAACCGAAAAACTACAAGTAAACTGAATACCCACGGAAAATAAGAGAAATGGAAAAATAAAGGCACTAGCAAAAAAAAACATATTGGTTCATCATTTGACTTTTTAAAATTCTTCACTGTCAATTTTGATGAGTTTAATGCATCCAATAAAAGTATTAATTAATGACAGAAATTTCATTTTTAGGTGAACTAACCCTTTAAGCAAATCAGCATATTAGAATGATTTCTGAAGGGTCATGTGACACTGAAGACTGGAATAACAATGTATATTTAGTCACTGGTTAGTTTCATTTTCATGGACTTTGAGTTTGTTTATCATCGGTCACCTGATTCCTTTGTTTAAGTTTCCCGCTCTGATCAGCTGCCATGGAATTTCATTTGATCATTTGTTCCTTGGTTTCCTCTGTTCATTGTCGGCTATTGTTTGTGTGTAGACACGCTGTTACACTGAGTTGGATTATCTGAGTTTATTCTTTTATTAAATACCTTTAGATTGGAACTTTTGACTCATCTTCATCTTTAGACTCCTCATACCATGACAAATGATGCTGAAAATTCAGCTTTGCATCACAGGAATAAATTACATTTAAAAATATATTAAAAAAGGGCCACCACACCCCCCCTTCTTTGATTTGAGATATCCAATCAAATCAAAGAAGGCGGGGCTTACTGTTCTCGGAAGACGAGTCCTTATTCGAGCACGACGCTTCAACAGTGAAAGTGTGTGGTGAGATGAAAGTAGCTAAACATTTAATATTTGACAACTGTTTTACGATAGAAATGTATAATGACCGACAGTAATATCCAGTGATGCAAACTACTTAACTTTATGAAATTTTGCCATTTTGAATTAAAACTATGCTATCATTTACATGATTCATGTAAATCAATCATGACTAAATGTGACCCTGGACCACAAAACCAGTCATAAGTCACATGGGTATATTTGTAGCAATAGCCAACAATACATTGTATGGGTCAAAATTATCGATTTTTCTTTTATGTCAAAAATCATTAGGATATTAAGTAAAGATCATGTTCCATGAAGATATTTTGTACATTTCCTACTGTAAATATATATATATAAAAAAAAAATTTTTTTCAGTGGGTATGCATTGCTAAGGACTTCATTTGGACAACTTTAAAAGCTATTTTCATAATATTTTGATTTTTTTGCACCCTCAGATTCCAGATTTTCAAATTTTGTCCTATCCTAACAAACAATACATCAACGGAAAGCTTATTTATGCAGCTTTCATCCTCAGTTTTAGAAAATTGACCCTTATGACTGGTATTGTCACAAATGTGACGAGACTAGAAACGTTTAGCATTTTCGACATATTAGATATACGAATAACAGTGAATGTGTGCATATTTTAAAATAAAATATTATTTGCAAACTGTTTAAATAGACTAACTACAATTACAGATCTTATCTTACTGTTCTTATTTCTTTTTCATTATTCCCTTAAATTCCTTTTAATCCTTTAAAGGAAAAGGAATCCCCCCCCAACCAAAAAACAAAAAAAACAAAACAAAACAAAACAAAACTTTGGTGTCCCGATGTCCAAGACACAGTTACAGCCTTGTATTAAAATAGAAAACAGCTTTTTAAAATTGTATTAATTTCACAATATAACTGTTTTTACTGTATATATCTTTTGCTTTAGTTTGCCAGTATAGGAAATATCAGTTTACAATTATGGAATAAACAGACACACTAAATGCCTGGAGAAACATATAAAGCTACAGTACTATAAAAAGTTTTAAGCACTTGAAAGAAGTAAGGATTTTAGGTCGCTTTGCAGGTAGATTTCTCTTTAGATTGAATGGAGTGCAGTCAGTGCACACAATAAAATATCCAACTTTCATAATTTGCAGTATGTCTGTGCACTTTTATATCAAAGTGATTCAGATGAGGTGACTGCAAGTACTTGTGAACTTGTGTCCAAAGTGGATATTTCTTACCGGACAGACAAAGCAAAGCAGTCAGAACCCTTGTTGCTGTTTCGGAGTAAAAAATTCCCATCCACCCCATTCGAAAGGAGAAGAGCTTCAGCTGCGTGCCGGGACAAATCATAATGATACCAGCTACAGAGAGAGAGAAACAAATTGGGGCACTTAAACACAAAGCCATGTTGTATGGTGATGTCTGCTATCAACTGACAACATCCACTGTAAAGACATACAAATTTATTAAAGGGATAGTTCACCCAAAAAATGAAATTTCTGTCATTAATTACTCACCCTCATGTCGTTCCAAACCCATAAGACCTTCGGAACACAAATTAAGATATATTTGATAAAATCGAGAGGGTTTTTTTTATCCTCCACAGAAAGCAACAAAATGACCGCATTCAAGGTCCAGAAAAGTAGTAAAAACATCATTAAAATAGTCAACGTGACTACAATGGTTCAACCTCACGCATGTGTCGTGATGCTCACGTGAACAGCTTCAGCCAATACTGAGCTGGCGTTCTGACGTACGACCTGGAAGCGCTGCAACGTAAACAGCGTAGGAGAATGACAGGGGGAGAGATGAATTTGTTGAATCAAGTCGTTATTTTTGTTTTGTTTTGGCGCACAAAAAGTGTTCTCGTCGCTTCATAACATTAAGGTTGAACCACTGTAGTCACGTTCACTATTTCAACTACGTCTTTACTACTTTTCTGGACCTTCCGGTCATTTTGTTGCTTTCAATGGAGGATAAAAAAACCTCTCGGATTTTATCAAAAATATCTTAATTTGTGTTCTGAAGATGAATGAAGGTCTTACGGGTTTGGAATGATATGAGGGGAGTAATTAATGACAGAAAATTAATTTTTGGGTGAAGTATCCCTTTAAAGATTGCACACGGTTACCACCAGGCAACATTCTTGGAAATGGGCATCTGGATTATACAACACAATGGATATGTGTATTGTACATTAATCCACAGGGCTGATTCATGGATAATATGTTACTTCATTACTGCAGCAATAGAAAAACTGAGATGTCAATAGAAGTGGAAATTCATTTAGAATTGTTATGTATTTTGAGAAAGTCATACACAGCACCTAATCTCTGTTAGTAGACTGATATTACAGAACAGTGACCTGGATACAGTCAAGTCCAAACTGTATTGTGCAGCTCAATTACATAATGTAGTGACATATTCGTTATTGCTCCACATGTGTTGGTGCTGTTATTGAATTGTCTCTCTAATGTCCTCAGCATAAAGTTGCAGAGTAAATCTTACTGTGATGGAAAATAAATAAACAATTAAGCTACTATTTAAATGGTCAACTATTTACATTTTCTATTTGTTATGAAACGTTTGGATAAAAACTTTGGATATATAAATATTGATGGACGAGATGATTTTCATGACTATGTGCATCATTAATGAAAATAACAGTTAAATGTAAAACATCCACACGGATTACTGTAATCATAATTGGGGTGAATGTGCTTACTGGTCATAAAAATAATGTCACAAAGCAATTAATCAATTAATAAATAACTTAATGGTCCTTAAATAGGCTTATTTTGGGGTTAAATATAAAACTGACATTGGGTTTTGTGGTATTTGGAAAAGCCTTTGATTAATGACTAATTTACACTGAACAAAATAGTGTAAATTGCTATGTTGTCTTTAACAACAACAAAAAAAAAATCTCATAAAAATAGGTTAAATTATAGGCTATAACAAACAGTAAATGAGTAATCAGGTTTTTCTACTCCTTTTTATTCATTAAAGAACTAAAATTAGAGAAGTATTTCCTCATTCTTTCGCTGGCGCCGCTATTAACCTCAGCAAAACAGTTGTACAAATCAAATAAACAACGACTAACAAGAGTTTGCTCTTCATATACTTAACGTTATGTTTTTTGCCCTCCCCTTCCTTGTTTATGTTTTATTCTCATATTTGAGCATAACACTGTAAAAACAATATGAGAAACTACTTTCACAGTAACAGATTTAGGTCAATAACATCTGAGACAAATACAAACAACCGTCATTAAGGGGAGCTAACGTTAAAATAAAGGAGTGTATGGTTATAACTGAGCTCAATCATGTACATCACTGATTACTATTATTATTTCATGAGTGGTGTATAGGTGTTTAGAAAAGTCCAAGTCGATCATGAAACAGAGGGTTGGTTCAGCTTACCTAACTGACTCCAGCTCGTCGAGTTCTTCCCCGCTGCTCCGTGTTGAACTGACGCTCATCTTCTGCTGTGACTGAAGCAGATTTTCAGTCTCGCTGTCAGTCAGTCAGTCAGTCATTCAGCACTAATCTCAGTTCGGCTCGATGTGAAACTCACGCACAGCTGCTCCTGCGCTACAGTCGAAACCTACAGCAGAAGCAGGGAAGTCTGCGAAGAGATCCGCCCACTAATTGAATTAATATAACATATATAGAACCATGTACTGATTTGCACTTGTTCTTATACCCGACTGGCCACATTTCAACCATGACGCAAACGACGCGGCAAAACTTGACTAGCGACAAAAAATTCCCTTGTGAATAATCATCATGGCTGAAGTTGTTAGGCACGACGGTTACAACATATTCAAATAGCACTGAAGATAAAATTTATATTGTACCGTGATTTTATTAATTATTTTATTAATTATACTGCATCCCTTGAAAAAAAAATAAGGAAAAAAATAAATGTATTCTCCGTTTCTGTTTGATCTTAAATGATTTTGAAAGTTAATATAAAAAGGTATACTGTATCCTTCCGCTAGAGGACGCATTCTCCTAGGGCGTCGCGCAGTGATACAGTGTTTACAGTTACATTTACGTTTACATCTATTCATTTATTTTTACTGCATGCGGACCCGTACAATAAAAAATAAGTCAAATTAATAGTGGGAACTGATGACATTTACTCCAAACTCAAGAATAATTTTGAAAAAGAAAATGCATAGGCTATTATTATGTTTTTCAAAATTTTGACAATGCCAAAAAATAATGAATAAAAAAAGAGTAGCATACACATAATTTGGTACTAAATTATGTTTTTATTTATTTATACATTAATTGATCTGAAAATGTATAGAGTGTGAGAGCCTCTGAATTGGGACACAGATATGGAAACTGTATTATATAATATATATAATGTATTATTGTAGAATATATAATGTTATTCCTTACAAACAAATTAAAGGGTTAGTTCACCCAAAAATGAAAATTCTTTCATTAATTACTCACCCTCATGTCGTTCCACACCAACACAAATTATATTTTTGATAAAATCCGATGGCTCAGTGAGGCCTCCATTGACAGCAAGATAATTAACACTTTCGGATGCCCAGAAAGTTACAAAAAACATATTTAAAACAGTTCATGTGACTACAGTGGTTCAACCTTAATGTTATGAAGTGACGAGAATACATTTTGTGTGCCAAAAAAACAACAACAACAAAATAGTGACTTTATTCAACAATATCTAGTGATGGGCGATTTCAAAACACTGCTTCATGAAGCTTTACGAATCTTTTGTTTCGAATCAGTGGTTCGGAGCGTGTATCAAACTGCCAAAGTCACGTGATTTCAGTAAACGGGGTTTCGTTAGATCATAAGTGTTTTGATACGTTTCGAAATTTTAATGGTTCACGTGACTTTGGCGCTTTGAACCACTGATTGAAAACAAAAGATTTGTAAAGCTTCGAAGCTTCATGAAGCAGTGTTTTGAAATCGCCCATCATTAGATATTGCTGAATAAAGTCGTTATTTAGTTTTTTTGGCACACAAAAAATATTCTCATCGCTTCATAACATTAAGGTTGAACCACTGTAGTCACATGAACTGTTTTAAATATGTCTTTAGTACCTCTCTGGGCATCTGAAATTGTAATTTAACTTGCTGTCAATGGAGGCCTCACTCACTGAGCCACTGGATTTTATCAAAAATATCTTAATTTGTGTTCTGAAGATGAACGAAGGTCTTACGGGTGTAGAACAACATGAGGGTGAGTAATAAATGACAGAATTTTCATTTTTGGGTGAACTAACCCTGTAGCAGTGCCAAAAAATTCAAGCAGCTTGGCTGTGTGGATGGAGAATCAGGGGTTTTCCACCAAATATTGATTTCAGAACTCTTCCTAAGTTAAAACATTAGTATTGAGTTGTTTATAAATTAATATGAACTTGCTTTCTTTGCATTGTCTGAAAACATGGCACTTTTTCGTTATTTTGACCAGTTTTCTGCAAATAAATGCTCTAAATGACAATGTTTTTACTTGAAATGTGGAAGAAATGTTGCCATTGCTTGTGTGTTTTATTAATCATATAAGAAAACCATTGTAGAAATAGTTTTAGTAATATAACAGCCAGGTGTGTTTTGTACAAGACTGTGTCTTACATGACTGTAAGAACTGTCACGAGGTCAGGAGCGTTTGAGAAAGTCATGTGACCCACTGAATATATTGCCAAGTAAGGGGTATTTTCAGGACACCACAAGTGGCTGTGGATGATGTCATGGTGAGGCTTCCCTCCTCTAGGAAGGAGTCGGTTGTCCTTGGAAAATGTTAAGTCTTGCCTATGATAAAGGGTTGACTATCATTTGGCAGGTTGCCACTATTAGAGAGATGGATGAGAAAATTGTGTGAAACTGAGGTTATTGCGAAATAGCAGATAAGAAAGAGGGTGTAAGAACTGCGCCCTGGCCAGAGACAAACTCAGATGTCCTGCAGGCGTCTCGGCTTTGTTGCTTTGTACAATAAAGTCTAAAATTTTGACTTCCCTCTTGAGCTTCATTTGCAAGGAAGTGATGATTTTTCTAAACACCAGTAGTTTATAGAATAAAAAATGTTCATTTTACTAACACATACATATAATAAATAGTAAATCCAAAGAAACTGCTAAATTTGCAGTGGTCTTTTAATTTATATATATTCCAGAAATATGACAAGCCCATTTCCAATGAAACCCACTACAAATGTGGCAACGAAAATTAATGTATAAAAGAGCCAAAAGCTTTTGTATTTATTTTTTTATTTTTATTTTTGCAGTGTAAAGGTGGTTAGATGCAACAAAGAAGACACACAATGCTGTTTGGTCTGAAAAAGGAAACATTAATGTCTAGAAACACACAAAGACAAGTGTGCATGTCCATTGTTTATCAAGATATTTCATTAGCAACGTAAAATTGCTGAAATTTGCTGTCATTCTAAGAACCACATATGTGGCCCACAGGGATGCCAACTCTCACACATTCAGCGTGGGACTCACGCAGTTGACACTGTTCTCACGCTCTCACATTGATTTTCTCACGCAGTGAGAATGAACATAAGAAGGTACAGTGCACAGCGTAAGTGAGTACACCCCCTCTGAAACTTCTGAAAGTCAGCAATTACTCAGTTACTTAGAAGACATGTTAGGGTTCTTTAGAGATATAATGTTCCAGCAAGTCTGCTTAATCAATTACCAAAGAAGCATGTCAAAATTATTCAGGAAAATAAGATTTTCTTATCAAGGTGATAAAATGTTGTGTAGCAAAAATGAGTACACCCTCCTAAAAGTTACTAAATAAAAGGAAATAAAAATTTTCTGGTGTAAGTTTAAGGCAATGTTTGATCAACAGGTAAGTATGTTGAACCAAAACATTTCAAGAGAAGTCATTTCTTGACAATTAAAAGTGACAACAATGGAAGCACTTGGGAGAGAACTATCAGGAGACTTATTTCTTAGCACAAAAGAGGACAGTGGTACAAGAGGATTACCAAATCATTGTTTTAAAGTGTGAAAATATAGCAAAAGTAACAGAAATTCAAAAACAATGGACTTGTGACAAGGCCCCTGAAATAATCAGGCCTTCATTTTAAGCTTTCATTTAGTGATGAGGGATTTTTTGCTAGACAAAGAGCAGGAGAAATACCAAGCGAGTGTCTCAGAGCCAGCAAAAGCTAAGATGAGATGAAGAGTGTTCATCTCACAGAGTAAGATGCAGCCTGCAGAAATGACATGCATGGTTGTTGTTCTCACTGGAACTACCTACTGTAGCCAAAACACAATAAAGCCATTTCCAAAGCCCATATTTACAAAATATAGATTCTGGGAATCAATACTCTGGTCTCATGAGACCAAATCAATCATTTTGGATCTAACAGCATCCAAAATGTTATGGTGTTGCTAGAGGAGGAGTACAGTGAGAAGTGCCTGGTTCTCACAGTAAAGTTCAGTGGTAGTAAAGCTCTTATATAGGGATGTATGAGTGCTGAAGGTGTGAGAGAGTTGTGCTTTATCAATGCTGTCATGGATTCCCACCCCACTGTGTAATTTGATACACAAACTTGAAACAGAAGATGTCACCCTTTCCTCATTCCCTGCATTATTGGGCATTTTTTCAACATGACAATGAGGATATGCATTCTCCCAAGGTGAAAAACCTTCTGTGGACATGTATTGCACTCAATCTTAACACTCTTGAGCACCTGTGGGGGATTCTGTAGATGTGTCAATTTGTCATGAACTTGTACACTCTGTGCCAAGAAGGGTCAGAGCAGTATATTCAAAATTATGGAGGGCATACTAAGTACTAGAATATTATACATTTGTTGAATTAAATCTAGGGTGTACTCATTTCTGCAATCCTTCATTTAAACGAAATTGGCTAATTTACTTATTTTATGGCTATTAATGACATATATTTCTCAGTTTTTATCATGTATATGTTTAATACATTTTAGTTTTGCCATCTTTCCATGAATTGTATTAGTGATCATAAAGAAAATGCATCTTTTGTATTTGTGTACTCATTTATGCTGTGCACTGTATGTTGAAAGATTACAGTACAACTTACCGAAATGTATCATATCTCATGTAATCACTCAATCAGTGTTTCAACCGTGAAAAGACGTCAATAAAACAGCTTGTAAACAATATGTAGCATAACGTTACATTTAACGTTACCTTAGCAAGAAAAAAAAAATAGAACTATAGGAGTATTTGCTAAATATATGCACTATATTACATATTATATTTTTACTCTTATATCATTAAAAATATTATAACATTATTATTATAAAAACCGCATTATATTAGAGTTGTTAATTTTAACCTTTAATAATAATACCAGCTGACAGAGATCCCTGTATGTTTACAGCATTAGTTGAGAGATTTTTTCCTTGAGAAAAATTAACATAGCTACTGTACCTGATATTTACCCAAATTAATCTATATTTAATCAAGATAGGACTCAAATCACAAGCTTATGAATTGAAATCGTGCAATTTGTGTCGAACGCTAATAAAAACAGTAGCCTATGCCATGTAAACATTATAACAACTAATGAAACTGTTTATTTACCTTATTTTGATGCAGGGTTTTTGTGTGTTTTTTCTTTTTACTCCAAGCTAAATTCAAAAGTTGGCAAACCTGATTTTAAAGCTAATTCTTATCTCTTTAAACAAGTGCTTTACAATAACACATAGGCTATCGGTTGTGTGTATGTTCATATTCATGCATTAGTCGAGTTTTGAAGTTTTGAATGTTTTATTGCAAATTTTACAAATATCACAAATGGCTTACAATATGAATGTAAATAATGCTTTCAAGTCAATGACTCAAAAAAAAAAAAAAAATCATCTTAGATGATCATTCTGGTTTATCGATTCACATTCAAGCATTCAGTTTTGCAATAAAAATAAAATTGCATTTAAGTACAAAAAGCAATCTAGCATTTATCATAAAATACTGGACATGTCCATTTGTAACGCATCTAGTAGGCATGTTCACCGACAGAATGAAAACACAAATGGACATCAAGGACCTTGGGTCACAAATACATCAGCTCCTGTTTATTCATCTCATTTTATTCCTGAGCATGGAAAATTCTCTTAATGTCTTTAATGTAAAGGCCTCATGGTGTCAAAGTTCCCCATGATCAGATATTAAAACAGTCATGCTTTTCCTAATTACTGAGAACAGAAAAAAAACATCTTTAATCATTCCTTCCTATATTCTCAAGCAGAGGAAAATGGTCATTTACAGTTTGCTAGAATATAAAATCTGAAAAACTACTGTTTGGGAAATTGTGAGTTTATGCATTATGTTAGTGTTAAGGAAAGTAGCAAGCTCATTTTTAAATGGCCTATGCAGTTGTGAAACTCTGAATATTGTAGCCTCAATAACCAAAAATGGAGTATTGCATTAGAGTAGGAGCAAAGTAGCCACATCCTGACCCACAATTCATCTTCACAACTCTTGAGGTTCTTGTGTGATGCTGGAGAGCATGTGTGAATAAAAACATCACAGGCCCAGCCGTGTGAAATGTAAACAATTCTCTGTATATCTTTTGTCCACAAAAGCCAGACTCCAAGTCCATTCTGTGATCACTGGACAGGAAGTAGTTTGCTATGCAGTTCATCTGCAAGCTCCACCCACAGAGGATGAGCGAGCCCAGGCACAACACAGTGAAAACACTCACTGGCCAGAGAAAAGCCAGCTCTGAATTTTGACTGGTCAGAGTATCTACCGATCATTAAAGTGCAAGAATATACAGTCACTATTTGAGCTAATGACCATGTTTAAATGACCAAAAGAGACTTTGTTATTGGTCATGAGAGAACAGCGCCCTGTTCAGCGAAACAATCTGTTAAGTGGGGCATGTCGGCATTCACACTGAGGTTTTGAGGGACGCGTCTTTGAGCAGCTTTGTTCTCCCTCCACTGCCGTAAACTAGAGGAATAGTCTTGTGCCGAGAGTCTCTCCATTTTCTGTGCTCTCACCAGGTCAGTTGGGCAGACAGTGTTACAAAAGGCACGAAACAGGATCCTGAAACACAGAAAGAGATAAAAAGCCAAGGGTGAAACATACTGTACCATCATAAGCTGCCTTTGAGACAAGATGAACACATAAGTGATAATATTCCAATAAAGTTTGGCCAAAGTCTTAAGGAAAGATAATTCACTCTACAGCCATCAAGGTAACGCCTACGGACAACTATTTTCTATCTAGTGAAAAGGCATACAAGTACAGATCTTATCAACTTGAATGGGGGAAACTGAAAACTTGTTTGTCAAGATAATAACATTTCTCAAATAACGGTGTCATTAATACTGCTTCTTTAGCTGTGAAGGCTGAAATACACTACATGACTTTTGCCCCGATTTGCTAGATTTTGAAAGTCAGAGACAGTCTGCAGATTTTGGGCAGTCGGATTTGCAGAAAATCGCATAGTGAAAAAAGGCCCCGGACTCTGATTTGTAGCTTCAGACTTTGATTCTATCCAGTTGGAGGAGATCAAACCTGTTTGATATTTTGAGCCGATTTTAGAGCACATTGTTTTCAATTGTCATGCGTCTCTTAGAACGAGGCGCATGATTCTGCATGAGTTTGTAAAAGATGTCAGTCTGGTAGCGTGTTATTCTCAGTTGTTTAGTGCAGGGGTCCCCAAACTGTCTTGTCAGCCAAACCCCTTAAGGCCCGTTCACACCAAGGACGATAACTATAACGATAATGATAAAGATATAGATCTAAAAATTGTTCTAAATATAAAATAATAGAGTCCACATCACAACTATAATGATAATGACACAGAGAAACCATATCATTGGAATCACTTTCAGAATGTTTTTTTCCCCAGCTGAAGAATGATAAAAACATTGACATCCAATCAGAATCCATTTTGCTTTTAAGGTCTCAAGCATTTAAAGCAGCAGACGACAAACCTGCACACGTTGGTGTGGACATGAATACAGTTTTCTTTATGGTTATCGTTCTTGGTGAACGGGCCTTTACACATAAAATATTTACTTCAAGTACCCCCTGAGATTTTAAGAAAATATTTCAATAATTTAATGACACATTTGCATGTTCATGGTTCTCTGATGTTGGTTCATTTCATTTTTTTGATAAGTGTTTTATTTTGACTTTGTACCTGGACTTTAAAGTGGACTCAAACCTCTTTTTAGTAGTGATATTTGTGATTCACTTTACTATTACACTGGTGTTTTAGGAACCAGAGCAAATTAAATATAATAATAATAATAATAAGTAGTAGTAGTTTTAACTAATTATATAAACGATGACAGAAATTACTGTTTGAAAACTACAATTGTACTTTAAAATTAAACATTTAACATTTCATAATAATAAATGTTATACTACAAGTTACAATACTAATATTTGTGTCTTAAAGGATTAGTTCACTTTCAAATGAAAATTAGCCCAAGCTTTACTCACCCTCAAGCCATCCTAGGTGTATATGACTATCTTCTTTCTGATGAACACAATCAGAGAAATATTAATAAATATCCTGATGCAGCCGAGCTTCATAATGGCAGTGAACAGGACCAACAAGTATGAAGATCAAGAAAGTGCTTCTATCCACATCCATCCATCATAAACCTGTGCTCCACACGGCTCCGGGGGGGTTAATAAAGGCCTTCTGAAGTGAAGCGATGTGTTTGTATTAAAAAAATATCCATATTTAACAAGTTATGAAGTAAAATATGTAGCTTCAACCAGACCGCCTTCCGTATTCAACTTACAAAGAAAGTGTAAACTGGCGTCACGTCAGTTACACCTTTTCTGTAAGTTGAATATAGAAAGGCGTAGGATGTAGCGTAAGCTTTGTGAACTGCAAGAGTTTTACACTTTCTTCGTAAGTTGAATATGGAAGGCGGTCTGGTTGAAGCTACATATTTTACTTCATAACTTGTTAAATATGGATATTTTTTTAATACAAACACATTGCTTCACTTCAGAAAGCCTTTATTAACCCCCCAGAGCTGTGTGGAGCACATGTTTATGATGGATAAATGTGGATGGAAACACTTTCTTCAGCTTCATACTTGTTGGTCCTATTCACTGCCATTATAAAGCTCGGATGCATCAGGATATTTATTAATATTTCTCTGATTGTGCTCATCAGAAAGAAGAAAGTCATATACACCTAGGATGGCTTGAGGGCGAGTAAAGCTTGAGGTAATTTTCATTTGAAAGTGAACTAATCCTTTAAATTCTTCACTTTTAACAATTCAAGTCCTCAAGCTGTTATTTTGGTGGAATACTGCTGAAAAGCTGTAAACTTCTGTGCACAAAATGTTGGAAATTATGCGATTTTGTAAATAAAGAACCCTGTTTGGGAAACCCTGGTTTATGACGCCCAGTTTTTTTCTATAACCATTTAAAAAGCCTGCAAGTGTGTGACGCCTAGTGTTTTAAAATCTGTTCAGATTTTAAAAGTCATGTACTGCATTCCAGCCTTTAACATAAAATTTTGTAGTCAGGTAACTAGGTTTTGAAACAGTGTTACAGTCTGTTATTGTATCATGTGAATGAACTAATTCAGGTGTGTGTGTGTGTGTAAGTGTGTGTGTGTGTAATACCTAGGTAGCAGGGCCAGGACTGTGGTTAGTCCACATACTAAATAGTAGAGCGACTCAGACATCATTTTAGTCTCAATGCCGTAGGGGTTTGTAGGAGAGTTGCATGTCACACATGTAATGCTGAACAACAGGACAAAGGCATAATAGAACAGGACACTGAAGAGCAGCAATGTAGCGTGTATCCATGTCTGAAAAAAATAAAAACATTTTTTTAAAAATCATGCATTAGCATAAGATACAGAGCCAGTCCATAAATAAAGACATCAATGATAGTGGTATGGTTTGCAAATTTTGTTACAAGAATAACTCAGTGCTTCGTTGTTAATGCGTTTTTATGCAAAACGCAATTTCTCTGTGCACACCGAATGTGAAGCTGCTGAATGATTTAAGATAATGTTTGCAGCCAATTGGGAGATATATGTCAATGTACAATTATGTAGGGCAAAACCTCAGATTTACACTACCTTATTCTAAATTTCCAATTATTCCAAAAGTTTGGAATAATTATGACTTTTAACTGTTTTTGAAAGAAGTCTCTTCTGCTCACCAAGGCTGCATTTATTTGATCAAAATTACAGCAAAAATTGTGAAATATTATTACAATTTAAAACAGCTGTTTTCTATGTGAATATATAGTAAACTGTAATGTATTCCTGTGATCAAAGCTGAATTTTCAGCATCATTACTCCAGTCTTCAGTGTCACATGATCCTTCAGAAATCATTCTGATATGCTGATTTGCTGCGCAAGAAACATTTATTATTATTATTATCAATGTTGAAAACAGTTGTGCTGCTTAATAAATGCATCCTTTGGGAAAGAGACTTCTTTCAAAAAACCTTAATTTATTCCAAACCTTTGCCTAGTAGTGTATAAGAGATCTTATTGTAACACATGGTGAGGAGATAGTGTGGCATGGATTGCAATAACTATTCTAAAGATTTACTTTACATATTACACTGCATTACAGATGATAAATTTGTGATTGGCTTACCACTGTGCGACTCTCTATGACTTGATGCAGGAGGATAATGAAGAGAGCAGAGGCATTGATTGGAGAGCCAAACGAAAATACTCCAATATCAGACCCTGCATACGCCTTCATAACATACAAATACAATATGAATTGTTATATGTGAGCACGGCTCTGAAAAGTATATTTGAATCATATTACTTGAATCTTTTTAGGCATTTAAATGATTAATTATATTTCAAACATTCAGTTCTTAACATTTAAAGGATTAATTCACTTCAGAATTCAAATTTCCTGATAATTTACTCACCCCCATGTCATCCAAGATGTTCACGTCTTTCTCTCTTCAGTCGAAAAGAAATGAAGGTTTTTAAGGAAAACATTCCCAGGTTTTTCTCCATATAGTGGATTTCACTGGGGTTCAACGGGATGAAGGTCCAAATTGCAGTTTCAGTGCAGCTTCAAAGGGCTCTACACTATCCCAGACAAAGAATAAGGGTCTTATCTAGCGAAACGATCGGTTATTTCTAAAAAAAATAAAAATTATATACTTTTTAACCACAAATGCTCATCTTGCACTGCTCTGCGATGCACCACACATTACGTAATCATGTTGGAAAGGTCACGCGTGACGTAGGTGGAAGTACCGATCCAGTGTCTACAAAGCGAACGTGCAAAGACTAAGTCAAATATTTTTCACCCTGACCTTTCCAGCATGATTACGTAATGCATGGCGCATCGCAGAGCAGTGCAAGATGAGCATTTGTGGTTAAAAAGTATATAATTTTTTTTTTTTTTTAGAAAATGACCAATTGTTTCTCTAGATAAGACCCTTATTCCTCGTCTGGGATCATGTAGAGCTCTTTGAAGCTGCACTGAAACTGCAATTTGGACCTTCAACCCATTAGTAACTGTTGAAGTCCACTATATGGAGAAAAATCCTGGAATGTTTTCCTCAAAAACCTTCATTTCTTTTCGACTGAAGAAAGAAAGACATGAAAAATGCACATTTTCTATTTAAATGCACATTTAAGAAACTTTACACACTTTTTGTTTTTGTTCACAGTGGCACACCTAAGATCTCATGTGTCATTTGGGAACAATGCAAAAAACTCAAATGAGTTCAAATAAGGAACACTTAGTAAAGTGAAGAATTTCAGAATGACTTACAAAGTAAGGTATGAAGAAACACACTAGGCTTTGATAAAACGCATCGAGAATGGTCAGCCAGAACGTTGATGGAAGATAGGCCTGAAAACACACATCACATGACCACACATAAGCCATCACTATATTCATAACATGCAAAACAGCTCATGCGCTGAACACAACAGAAAGGCAGAATGACATGTGAGACAAGATGACCACCTGCGAGTTTTGTCCAGACTTGTAGAGATCAGGCAGTTCTAGGAGTGTCTCCGCAGACACATCTTTGTCCAGCACGCCATATACGAGCGGAGGTACGGAAGTGAAGAGAAGGTTGAAGAAGATTAAAACCCACGAGTTGGTCATCGTGCTGCCTGAAAAGCCACAGAAAAACTGGTACCAGAACAACAGGTTCACATACATCTACATGAAAAAGGAAAAAAAAGAAAAAAAGAAAAAGAGGAACAGGTCAGGACCGCATTGATTCATACGATAAGGGCTGCATGAGGAACAGTGTAAATGTGTACATTACTCACCACATTCTTGTAGAAGAAATAGAGGATCATGTTAGCCAACCGTGTGTAGCACCAATGACCGTGAACCAAAATTAGCTTTCTCAGGAACTTAAATCTGGAGATGGCAAAGTCACTGGACATCACTGCCTATATATACACAGGGAGAAGATAACATAAACATTTTGAATCTGTTCTGTTAAATGAACTACAAGGTTTTAACAATAATGTGAAATCTAATGTTTTTTCAGTAAAAAAATCGTATTAATTCTATATTAATTTATAGAAATAAATGATCCAACGTGTAAAAAACTAAAGCATAAAAAAATATAAAGCAGAACAACTTTTTTTAACATTGATAATAACCACTGAGCACCATATCACCATTAGAATGATTTCTGAAGGATCACTGAAGACTAGAGTAATGGCTACTGAAAATTCAAATTTACTTTCATTTTATTTTTTCAGTCATAATTTGGCTAGCGTTACATTATATGATCGTGCTCTTATTCACGCAAATGCTTTTAAACCATTCAAAAGCCACAAGAAAAACGAGAACGCGCTGTCTGTGAATGTCGTGTCTGCGTGACACACACATGACAAAGATGCGCGCCAGTATTGAGTTCTTTCGCGCTTGAACAAACAATAACACACAGAATTATGCCAAAATGCCAGTTTTGTCGAGTATCCTCATAAGAGCAGTCTTAAATGAGTTAAATAATGTCTTAAAAGACCTTAAAGAGTTGTGAGAAAATGAGATGCGCATCAGATTCGGCAGCGGCAGCTCTTAAAGTCACAGCAGCCTAATAAACCAGTTGCTGTGATGCCTGACATTAATGTTAATCAAAGAACAAAGGTAACAGAAAATTTTAGCTTTAATAAGGATTAATCTATATTTAATTTATAATTTAAGTAAAGTGTTTGATAACTTTATTCAATTTCTGTATATCTGATAGACATGTCACAGGTAAATACAACATTTATTATTATGGGTTTATGTGAAGATTGTCTTAAGTTCACTTAAATTAAAAGTTGTTATTTTTTAAAGCCTAATAAATGCTGAAATTGACAGCTTTTAGTTATATTGTAATGTTGAATGTCTATAAATAATGTTTAAAAAAAATCAATTTCATGGAGACATCAGTGCCAGTATTAGTATCAGTGATACTGGCCTTCATTCATAAAAAGATGCCATTATACAAACAAATACTTAAAATATACTGTCTTTAAGCTGTTTCTACATTAATTTGGAGAGTAACTGTGAAATTATTACAATATAAAAATATTAAAAACTCCAATGTTTTTAATCATGATTAATTACAGCAAAAATTTGATTATTTAATTTTTTAAATCAATTGACAGCACTAATTATATATATATATATATATATATATATATATATATATATATATATAATTTATTTCCCTCCCCCCATATGTTGCTGGGTTTGGGGAAAGGGGATTTGCCTGTTTGTCTCGCACTGTTTTAAGTACTACTTTTTCGTTTTATTGTTTGTCGCCCTGTCTCATTGTATACCAATTGCAATATAAAGTCTGTAAAAAAAAGATGTGAAAATTCAGCTTTGCCATCACCGGAATGAATTGCATTTATATAATAAATTTAAAACAGAAAACAGTTCTTTTAAATTGTAATAATATTTCACAATATTAATGTTTTCACTGTATTTTTGATGAAATAAATGCAGACTTGGTGAGCATAAGTAAGCATTTGACTGCTTTCAAAAGCTTTAAAAAAATCCTACCAAACCCAAACTTTTAAACGGTAGTGTAATTAGTCAAAATTCATCAGAATTATTCAAAACATTTAAGGAATAGTTTCATCTTTCTATCAATCCAATTGAACATCCTATGGAATGTGGTCATGGTCAGTCAAATTCACCCCCATTAATTGCACGGTAGTGAATTCTTAAATCCTGAATTTTGCCCAACCCTGGTTTCTGCGTGTACCTGCATGCCCTCCTGGCCTGAGATGCCAATGCCAACATCTGCCATCTGAATCATACTGACATCATTGGCTCCATCACCTGAACATGAGCATCACGCATTTTAGTTTAAACAACATTCTACATTGACATTCAACCATATACCTTTCAATGTACTTACTCACCTATAGCCAGGGTCATGACCTTCAGCTGATCTCTGACGAGCCGTACCACCTGACTCTTCTGCAGGGGGGTGGATCTGCAGCATATGACTGAGCGACAGCAGCATGCGAGTTCCAGGAACGACCCCTGTAACTCCTTCTGCAGAGCATAGTCCAGCGTACGCCCATCAATGACCAACACACAGTCAGAGCTACAATTATCTTCAGATGCGCCTCCCTTTGTGACCTGTCTGATCTCATGTTGTAACTCATGAAATTGAGCCTCACAAGCCTCCTGAGGGACAAATCACACACACAAAAAATGTAATTCAGATTCAAGTTTTATATACAGCGCAGCATAAAGGACTGAACATACTGGCGTCTACCTTTGTTTTTTGTTGGCATTTTTGCCCTAGCTTTTGCATTTTTTCTAATAAAATATAATAAGTGCTGTCAAAATTAACGCGTTAACGCACACACTTTTTTCTGTTTAACACGTTAAAATATTTAACGCAATCCATTAGCTAGCATTGCATTATATGATCACTCTCTTATTCATTCAAATGCTTTTAAACCATTCAAGCATGACAAGACAAAAGAAAACGCAATACAGTAGTGGCGCGCTGGTGTTCTGACGAATAATGCTACCGATTAGATTGTGCTACCTATTAAATTGTGGGTAGGTTTATGGTAGGGGTATGCAAGGATGTTAATAAAGCCTCAAACCACATGAATACGATGCTGGTAGCAATCAGATAGGTAGCATTTTTCGCTGTCAAATCTGAGCGGGTAGCACAAATTGCGCTTGGACGGACAAAAACACACAAAATCATGCCAAAATGGCTGATTTGTCGAGTATCCTCGTAAGCTTAGTCTTAAATGAGTTAAATAAAGTCTTAAATGAACACAAAGAGTTGTGAGAAAATAGGATGCAGATCCGCATCATGTGCTGCAGGTCTTAAAGTGACAGCAGCCTAATAAACCTGCTACAGTCTGTTAATCAAGGAGCAAAACACAAAGAGAAAATCACTGACTGCTCTTGACTGAATAACTTTTGTAGCTTTAATAAAAATGAATCTATATTTTAATCTAAATTATGCAGTAAAGACTGTGAAGTGTTTGATAACAGCTTTGATTCTGGATATTTCCTACCTGTTAGATCAAATATTTAAAATATACTGTCTTTATGTTGTTTCTACATTAATTTGGGGATTAAATGTAAAATTATTACAATATAAAAACATATTAAAAACTTTAATGTTAGTTGGGATTAATTACAGAAAAAATGTGTGAGTGATTAGTTAATTTTTTAATCGATTGACAGCAGTAAATATAATATAATATAATATAATATAATATAATATAATATAATGCCTAGATGTTTGGAAAAGTCTAATATAAATAAATATCCTTTTGGAATTTACTTACAGATGTACTTTAACTTATTGCATATTATACAAAACAAATATTAAATTGACAATAGTGGACCGTGCTACTTATACCAGGGTGTAAATAGTCACTTTGTTTAAATCCTTTGCTAAAATCTTATTTTTTTTCTTTGAGTTTCTTTCTTCCACCACCTCTACTTACCTTGCTGTCACAATTGGCCATCAGTATGTGGTCTGTGGGTCTGAGGAGTTTGCAAGCAAAAGCAATATTAATAGCCGTCTCTTGTTTGTCCCCTGTGAGGACCCATACTTTAATCTTAGCTTCCTGCAGAGCCTCAATGGTCTCAGGCACTTCCTCCTGCAGGCGGTCTACTATACCCGTCGCCCCTGAAAGCCAAGAAAGAATTAGGCTAGGACAACCAATACACAACATCATTTCATTTTTGTCTTCATTGTCTTAATGTCTCACCCAATAATGTGAGATTAGTTTCCAGTCTCTCGGCAGATTCGAGCAGAAGCTCTTCTCTGTTTTCAATGCTGGTTTCTGCATACTCATGTCTCTTCAACCAGGCTTTGTATTCCTGCTCTTCCAACACCTGTCAATCATATGCCGACAATTTCCTTCAAGACTCAACCTTCATGTACTGGCATCTTAATGCATTCTATTGTCAGGTTACATTTGATGTGCTGTATGCAAATAAAAGATAATCAATGTTGCAAATAAGGGAAATGAGAGTGAAAGGAGTACTTTTTTAGCAACACAGAGAGTGCGCAGTCCCTCTCTTGCATACTGGTCCAGGTGTTTCTGCGTCCGCTCCATAACTTCCCTAGCGAAACCATCTTCAGCTGCACCTACATGCACACACAGTCAAAACAAAGACACTTGTGGGACAATATCGCATCCAAATATCCAAAAAGTAGGGCTGCACAACATGACATTATGGACTGGAGCATTTTTTAATCCTCAACAGTCTGTGATTACAATAAATACAGTACATTACTGTAATCTACTACACATACTCCAAACACTTGAAAGGATCATGACTTCACACTTGGTTCTTTTCAGAGGTCTCAAGGCACGGTCACATTACCGAAACATTTTAATGAAATTTCACAGCCAAAGAAGGTCCGCTGCCCATTGTCAATAGTGTAGCACTGCTTACTTAGAGGTCACTTCCAAACTAAGAAGCTTTATATTGGTCAATGTGGCGAAACTAAAGTGAAGTGATGTGTAGCTGGAACTGAGACTTGAACCTGCGACCTTCGGGTTACAAGTCAGACTCTATAACCATTAGGCCATAACTGCCATAACTACATGTTAAAAATAAAAATAAAAAAAATCAACAAATTTGAATCTGATGGGAAATCCTTGTGGGGAAATATTTAATCTAACACAAGGTTCTAGATTGCACCGATTCCAACTGAGATGATGACATTTCAATCACGGATTTTCGCTGTACAAAGGTAAATGTGACCCTGAGGGGCCATTCACACAGACTGCGTGGTAAAAACGAGAGTGGAACTGAAAGAAAAAAAAGAAAAAAAACATTTTTTTTAAAAAGTTGAACTTCAGTTCACTTGAGAGCCACATTTTAACCCTTGTGCGTCTTAAGGACATTTTTGTCTTTTTCAGTTTTGTTTTTTTTGATAATTTTGCCTGTTAATGTCAACAGCATAAATTTTGGCACATGTGTATTTCTATTACAATATTAAAGGAACACTCCACTTTTTTTGAAAATAGGCTCATTTTCCAACTCCCCTAGAGTTAAACAGTTGAGTTTTACCGTTTTCGAATCCATTCAGCCGATCTCCGGGTCTGGCGGTACCACTTTTAGCATAGCTTAGCATAGTTCATTGAATCTGATTAGACCGTTAGCATCTCGCTTAAAAAATGACCAAAGAGTTTCGATATTTTTCCTATATAAAACTTGACTCCAACCATGGAGACATTTGTGAGAGACGCTGCGTAATATCATTGCACCTGCTGCCACCCATGGTATTATTACCATTATTATTACGCCGGAATGAGAATATAGTTCCTAGCCATATCGGCCTAGAAAATCGTCGGTCTTAGTACACAATGTAACTTTAGAAGAGTCAAGTTTTAAATAGGAAAAATGTCTAAACTCTTTGGTCATTTTTGAGCGAGATGCTAATGGTCTAATCTGATTCAATGAACTATGCTAAGCTATGCTAAAAGTGGTACCGCCAGACCCTGGAGATCGGCTAAATGGATTTGAAAACGGTAAAACTCAACTGTTTAACTCTAGGGGAGTTGGAAAATGAGCCTATTTTCAAAAAAAGTGGAGTGTTCCTTTAATATTTCACCCTCATTTCCTTTAATACATCTTATTTTGAACTAGATACACAAAACAGTTACACTCAGGACCTTAAGGACAAAAATGTCCCCTTTGAAACCCATTAAAACTGCCATTTTGAATCCCAGGGCCATTTAACTATAAAATGATGCAGTCTTTGTTAATAGGCTTTCATTCTGTTGGCAATGCTTCAAAATGAACATTTTTACTATTTTTTACCAGATGATGCCATTTTCTCAGGTTTGGCCTATAAAGCACATACTCACTTTATTCCTGTTTTCTGCTTCTGCATATTATAGAGCCAATTGGATAAATTATGCAGCTATAATTGTGTGGGTGTGTTGGTGTGGATGTCAGAGTGTGGTTTGTATGTGTGTAATAAAAAATTGTGTGTGTGTAATATTTGAGAGAGAAAACTCTACTGTAATGCAAATCACAAATCCAACCACTGTGTGCACCAGTGGAGCTTTGCTGGCATCTAATGGGGAAAAAAAATTGACTAAACAATATCTTACTGAACCTCAACCTCAAATTTGGAACTTGTTTAGATTCATGGCTTTGATTTTTTTTTTTTTTTTTAGCAATTTTTGCGTTCAACATGTTTTATAAAATTATATTTTATATAAAAATTTGCTCATAAATCATTTTCAAAACCTCTATAACTTCCACAATAATCTACCAAGGGTCTTCTTTAAAATGGGACCAAACTTAAGTCTGTACAGCCAAGCTTCAAATTTTTATAACTTCTTTTAATTGATGCACAAGGGTTAAGAACTCTGTCATGTGAGAGACGCTGCAAAAGTCGAGAGATGCGAGCTTAACGATCAAACACGTCCATCTAGTGAATGTTTACATAGAAAAACAATGGAAAAGCAGCAATAATGCCTGTATGAATGGACCCTTAGAGAGGTTTGATCTTTTGTACACTTCTGGGCCAGCACAAAGAGGCGTTTTTAATCTTGATACAGTACGTAAGCAGAAGCAATATGAGATGTTAAAGTTTATCATAAGTCATTTCAAACTACATGTGATTTGTGCAGCACTACCAGCATGACCAATTGCAAACATTTAAGGCTAATTTATTTTTTCCCCTTTAAACACCAGTTTCAGAACACTAGCTTCCGGCGGACGACTGTACGCAGAATGCGCAAGTCGACCAAATGAGCAATCCTCTGACGCAATGTATGACGCAGGATGTAGGCGTATTGTAAGCTTAGACTCCTCTCGCGGTTTAAACAAATAGGGCTGTGCAACAAATTTAAGCTCCTCTTCTCTTATATTGAAATCCTCCAACATTTCTCTTTAAAAATTATCGTTTTAGATTTATAATCCATGACCAGTGATTTGTTTTGCTCTATCCTCAGCGCCTCCGCGTTCAACATTACATTGCGCGTCAGGTCAAAGGATACTCTTTCTGCCGCAAATCGACTTGCGCATTCTGCGTACGGTCCGCCAGAAGCTAGTTATTTGAATTTATAAAGTTTTAAATATGGATATTTTTCTTACAAAAACACATCGCTTCGCTTCAGAAGGCCTTTAATAACCCACTGGTGTCGTATGGATTACTTTTATTATGGATGGATGCATTATTTTTTACTTCAAAATGCGGCCCCCCATTCACAACCATTATAAACCTAAGGACTAAAGATATTTTTAAATATATCTCTGATTGTGTTCGCCTGAAAGAAGATAGTCATAAACACCTAGGATGGCTCGAGGGTGAGTAAACCATAGTTTACTTCAGAATTAAAATTTCCAGATAATTTACACACCCCCAGGTCATCCAAAATGTTTATGTCTTTCTTTCTTCAGTCAAAAAGAAATTAAGGTTTTGATGAAAACATTCCAGGATTTTTCTCCATATAGTGGACTTCAACGGTTACCAACAGTTTGAAGGTCCAAATTGCCATTTCAGTGCAGCTTCAAAGGGCTCTACACGATCCCAGCCAAGGAACAAGGGTCTTATCTAGCGTAATGATCTGTCTTTTTCCAAAAAAACAAAATAAAGATGTATGTACTTTTTAACCACAAATGCTCATCTTGCACTGTTCTGCGATGCGAATCCATGACTTTGCACATAACGTAGTCACGTTGGAAAGGTCACACATGACGTAGGCGGAATTTCCGACCCAGTGTCTACAAAGCGAACATGCAACGACTAAGTCAAACGGCCTTTATAAAAAAAAAGGTAAAACAACGATGTCGGACAATTTTGAAGTTGGAGGAGAAAATGAGATGGAGTTTTTCGCCCTACTGAGATACTTCCACCTATGTCACGCATGACCTTTCCAACATGATTACGTAATGCGTGGCGCATCGCAGAGCTAGTGCAAGATGAGCATTTGTGGTTAAAAAGTATATAAATTTTTATTTTCTTTAGAAAATGACCGATCTTTTAATCATCGTATTCAACCTATCATTTGATCATAACAAAGGTCTAGATAAGACCCTTATTCCTCGGTTGAGATTGTGTTGAGCCCTTAGAAGCTGCGTTGAAACTGCAATTTGGACCTTCAAACCATTGGTAACTGTTGAAGTCCACTATATGAAGAAAAATCCTGGAATGTTTTCCTCAAAAACCTTCATTTCTTTTTGACTGAAGAAAGAAAGACATGAACATCTTGGATGACATGGGGGTGAGTAAATCATCAGGAAATTTTAATTCTGAAGTGAACTAATCCTTTAACGCAACCTCTGGTGTGAACTAACTTTAATTAAACATACATGAAAGACATCACCTCACATACCTTCTTCAGCCAGCTCCATAATGACGTTATCAGCTCCTTTAGTGTAAACTACAACCTCTCCAGTGAGGGGATGGCGCACCACCACAGACATCCTCTTGCGGGCAGAATGAAATGGGAGTACGTGTAGCAGAGGGATGGACAGTGGCCCTGTGCCTGGAACAGCCACGAGGACTTGCTCTGGGGACCGGCCCAGCAGAGTGCATCCATAAGCCTTTGCTGCTTGCACCAATGCCGCCTCATCCGGGCTCTCCGCTTCGTACAGCAACTCTTCTGCCTCATCCTCATCATCGCTCTCACTCTCATCAGCAGAGTTATCTTTGGCCTGCTGTTTGTCTTCCACGTTCTCACCCCACGCCCCACTGGACAATAGTGCAGGAGTCACAGGGTTGGACGGAGTGCTTGAAGGGGTGCCAGAAGGCGTGATGGGTGACTGTGGGATCTTGATGGGTGTTTGCGGGTTGCTGTTAGGGAAGTAGGAAGCTGAACGACCCCGGGCGAAGAGTTTCTTGGTTAGGCTGGGAGGAGTGTCTGTGTTTTGATTAAGTGAATAGGGAAAGCGAGGCAGACTCAGCTTCTGAAACATGGCCTTCATCTCCTCTAGAGAGCGCAGGGGTGTGCGAACCACAGGCATCTGAACCTGATATTACATGAACAGATTCACAAATTTGCACAGAAATGCACATATCAGAAGTATCATTTTTGCAAGCCATTTATATGAATTATGCTTTCAGCAATGAAAAATGAGTGTAGCATTTTTAGCACAGCTTGAACCATGTTTGAGGTTAATTCAGTTTTGACAGTGGTTCACAAATTGACTGGCCCACTGGGAAAAGCCCTGGGCCTAAATCCATTGCTAAGGCCAGTCTTTTCCTGCAAGGTGATATCCATTGGATTGGAAGTGTGAAACATCCATTAAAAACGGGCACAGATTAAGATCAGTAAATCATTGTTTACCCTGCTCTAATGCTTAAAACATACTTCATGTGAATTTAAGGGTTAGTTCACCCAAAAATGAAAATTCTGTCATTAATTACTCAGACCAAGACTTTGAGCGGTTGAGACCAAGACAAGACCAAGACTTTTTAGGTTTGAGACCAAGATAAGACCAAGACATTGAGGGGCTGAGACCAAGACAAGACCAGACTTTGAGGGTTTGAGACCAAGACAAGACCAGACTTTGAGGGTTTGAGACCAAGATAAGACCAAGACTTTTTGGGTTTGAGACCAAGACAAGACCAAGACTTTTTGGGTTTGAGACCAAGACAAGACCAAGACTTTGAGGGTTTGAGACCAAGACAAGACCAAGACTTTTTAGGTTTGAGACCAAGATAAGACCAAGACTTTTTAGGTTTGAGACCAAGATAAGACCAAGACATTGAGGGGCTGAGACCAAGACAAGACCAGACTTTGAGGGTTTGAGACCAAGACAAGACCAGACTTTGAGGGTTTGAGACCAAGATAAGACCAAGACTTTTTGGGTTTGAGACCAAGACAAGACCAAGACTTTTTGGGTTTGAGACCAAGACAAGACCAAGACTTTTTGGGTTTGAGACCAAGACAAGACCAAGACTTTGAGGGTTTGAGACCAAGACAAGACCAAGACTTTGAGGGGTTGAGACCAAGATAAGACCAAGACTTTTTGGGTTTGAGACCAAGATAAGACCAAGACTTTGATGGTTTGAGACTGTGACAAGCAGGGTGGGGCAAGAGCCGTGAGAGAACGGTGCGTGATCGCTAAGAAGCATCACCTGCGCACTAATGTAACACAATTCGTATATACAGGAAGAAGGAGGCGGGAACCAGCAAACGTTCACAAACTTTAATAATCATCAAATAAATAAACAACAAAACAAAAGTAAAATGGCGGCAGTCCCTCACGGACGACTGCTGCACACACAAACATAATAAAACATAACATAAAGTCCAGGTTTGGTCCTCTCTCATCCTTCACTGTCGTCTCTCCTCCCTTTATGCTTCCGGAGCTCCTCCATGTGAGATACGAGACTGGTGCAGTGCGCAGATGATGCTCCTTAGCAATCACTCCACCGGCCTTGCACCGTTCTCTCACGGCTCTCGTTCCACCCTGCTTGTCAGAGAGACCAAGACTTTTTGGGTTTGAGACCAAGATAAGACCAAGATTTTCTGGGTTTGAGAACAAGACAAGACCAAGTCTTTGAGGCTTTGAGACCAAGACAAGACCAAGTCTTTGGGGGTTTGAGACCAAGATAAGACAGAAACTTTGAGGGTTTGAGACCAAGACAAGATCTAAACATTTATCAGCGAATTTAAACAGAAGCTCAACCGAACCTGCTCGATGCGTGAGAACAAACCACTTTGGTTCTTGCGGAAGCTCAAACGTGCTGCGAATGAACCTCACTGGTTCTCACATGTTAAGCAAACATGCTTGAGCTTCCGTTTACCACAACTGATGTGTGAGTTGATGAATATTTATATATGAATAAATGCCTAAATTAAAGCAGATCATCATATAAAGAAATTTTCTCTTCATTAAACCGTTCAATTCATATGGATTAGTTTTACGATCTCTTTATAAACGTTTTAAAGCGTCAAAGTGGTAGTTGAGTAGACTGTCAATGGAGGGACAGAAAACTCTCCGATTTCATTAAAAATATCTTTATTTGTGTTCCAAAGATGAACGAAAGTCTTACTGGTTTAGAACGACATGAGGGTGAGTAATTAATGACAGAATTTTCATTTTTGGGTAAACTCCCATGATGCCGTCTGAATGTGTGTCGTTGTAGTGCCGAAGCTTTAAGAGGGATGAATTCAAAGATACCTTCCTGAGATGGTTTACCATTCAAACTCGCAGTTAAAGAACAATTAAATCACCACTGCTAAAATATCAAAACAAAGTATTGTTTTTTTAATGAAGTACTAACATAAAGATCTAAATCAATTTAAGGTGTGTAAACTATAAAACAGTAAACTCTAGTAATCAATATCATATGTTAGGTGAGGTGTATGATAGCATGAGTTTGAGACTATCAGTTAAATATCAGTAAATCTTGGATCATACCACATGTCTTGGCTGAGTGGGTGAGGAAACGACTACGGTGTTGCAGACAGTGAGGGCGAGAAAGAAGTCTAGGATCTGAGAGATTTCAGCAGCTTCTTGTCGGAGAGAGGAACGCATGGGGGATGACAGTGAGCTCAGCTTCACCTGAAGCTGAGGGTCTGGAACAACAGCACATTCCTACAGGAAAAAATTATTTATGATTTATTTGTTTATGACAGTAAATAGTGTGTGTTACAGTGTGTTACTGTGAAATTAATGGATGACTAATACAGGGTGTAAAGAAATAAAGAAATAAACTAATAAAGACAAGGAAAAGTACACATGTACAGTAAACACCAAAGATAAGTCTTTCCTTTTCTCACCATGGTGCTGCTGAAGGCTCCAGGTGTGTGTCTGCGGAGCGTATCATGGACTGAGTGCGTGTCAGACTCTGCAGTGAGGGTATTGAGGGACACTGAACTCCGGTTGCAGCTGAGCGATTTACAGCTCAGTGACTTCCTGCTAGCTCGTGACCTCAGGGTGAGAGAGTGATCTGCGTCGCCAAGGCCCTGCGCCTCATACTGTTCCAGAGAAATCGCTGAAGAGTAATCAACAAACATGATCAAGATCAGGATGATAGCTACATATTTTCATGCATAAACTCCCATTTGTATGAAGTAGTAAAAAATAGTAAGTTTGATATTATAAAGACACTGTGATATTTTAAAGACAACTATATTATCGGTAAGATTTTTACTGTTTTTAAAAGTCTCTTATGCTCACCAAGGTTGCATTTATTTGATTAAAAAAAAATAAAAACAAAAAAACAACAGTAATATTGTGAAATATTATTACAATTTAAAATAACTGTTTTCTACTTAAAAATATTTTGAATTGCAATTTATTCCTGTGATGCAAAGCTGAATTTTCAGCATCATTACTCCAGTCTTCATTGTCACATGATCATTCAGAAATCATTCTAATATGCTGATTTGCTGCTCAAGAAACATTTATTATTATTATCAATGTTGAAAACAGTTGTGTACAATTTTTTTTTCAGGATTCTTTGATTAATGGAGTTCAAAAGAACAGCATTTATTTGAAATAGAATGCTTTTGTAACATTATACACTACTGTTTAAAAGTTTGGGGTAAGTTAGAATTTTTTTAAAATTTATTTATTTTAAAAGAAATTGAAGAAATTAATACTTTTATTCAGCAAGGATGCATTAAATTGATCAAAAGTGACAGTAACGACATTTATAATGTTACAAAATATTCTATTAATCAATTTATGAATATCTTAAGTTAGCTTAAAAAAAAAACATCAGATCAAAAGTAAGCGGGTCAATCTATTTAAAACTTTAATTGAAAATATTCATGTTTTATCCTTATAAATGGCACATCCAAAGAATCAATGAGGCGTATTTAAAGGCTGATTTGAAGTAAACTGACCATTCTCATGGTGAGGGTACTCGGTTCCTGCAACAGTGCAGCGGCGGAACAGCATGCGGTTCTCTGTGAGGGTTCCCGTCTTGTCGGAGAACAGGTACTGAATCTGTCCAAGATCTTCTGTGATGTTCAGCGCTCTGCACTGCACTCCTGTGTCCAGTACTGGGTTATACAGATCTAAATCATTCTGAATAAAATATACCTGTCCCAGCTTCACAATCTCTATCGACACATAGAGGGAGATGGGAATCAGCACCTACAGGGAACAGGGAAAAAAAGAAAGGAGAACAACAATGTCAGATATTCTAGGTGCATACTTCAGTAAGCATATAACCAAATCATACTTGTCTATTTAAAGGAACACTCCACTTTTTTTGAAAATAGGCTCATTTTCCAACTCCCCTAGAGTTAAACAGTTGTTTTACCGTTTTCGAATCCATTCAGCCGATCTCCAGGTCTGGCGGTACCACTTTTAGCATAGCTTAGCATAGTTCATTGAATCTGATTAGACCGTTAGCATCTCGTTAAAAAATGACCAAAGAGTTTCAATATTTTTCCTATTTAAAACTTGACTCTTCTGTAGTTAAATCGTGTACTAAGACCGACGGAAAATGAAAAGTTGTGATTTTCTAGGCTGATATGGCTAGGAACTATACTCTCATTCCGGTGTAATAATCAAGGAAATTTGCTGCCGTACCATGGCTGCAGCAGGCGCAATGATATTACGCAGCGTCTCTCACAAATGTCTCCATGGTTGCAAGGCATGCTCCCTGTGCAAGCAGGGGGTCACAGGCGCTGCGTAATATCATTGTGCCTGCTGCACCCATGGTACGGCAGCAAAGTTCCTTGATTATTACGCCAGAATGAGAGTATAGTTCCTAGCCATATCGGCCTAGAAAATCACAACTTTTCATTTTCCGTCGGTCTTAGTACACGATGTAACTACAGAAGAGTCAAGTTTTAAATAGGAAAAATATCGAAACTCTTTGGTCATTTTTGAGATGCTAATGGTCTAATCAGATTCAATGAACTATGCTAAGCTATGCTAAAAGTGGTACCACCAGACCCAGCGATCGGCTGAATGGATTCGAAAACGGTAAAACTCAACTGTTTAATTCTAGGGGAGTTGGAAAATGAGCCTATTTTCAAAAAAAGTGGAGTGTTCCTTTAACTGAAAACCATGAACCATGAAGGATGGGCCTGATATACTACGATATCTTCAATATTACTGTACATGTAAAAATTATGATTCATCTTTTTTCTTTTACACACCTTTTATGAAGAAATGACAGAATTGGGAAATTATGCAAGCCAGACTCAAACCTGCATCAAACTATCATGAAATTTGACATACTCAAATTTACTGATAATTTAGCGAAAGCATTATGGATGTGACATGCATGTGTTTGTGTAGATGTCAGATGTGTCCGCTCACTGTCACTCACCTGCAGAACAATGATCATGGTCCAAAACATGTAAAAAGAAGCGAGCGCAGGGTGCGTGTCATCAGGAATTATGTAGATAGTATTCTGTAGCCCACTCAACCAAACACCATGACCTATAAATCACAACCATATTTTTTGTTTAACCCACAAAATTAACACTAACCTAGTACTAGAGCTGCATGATTAAAGTGACTGTTAAAAAAATGTATGTCATTGAATCATTCATTTAAGAGATTCATAAAAAAAAACGCTGATTCATCCAAGTACTGAAACAAGTGAAGTCTTTATGAGCGAGTCAATGAATCATTCATTAAAACCAATTCAAAGGGGGCCTATTATGCAAAATTTCTCTTTTATATGTTGTTTGAACTTTGAACATAAATGTGTGTCAGCAGTGTGTACACAACCACCCTATAAATTCAAAAATCCACCCACTCCTCTTTTTTTAATCCCCATAAATCATAAGCAGTGCCTCAATACAAGCCATTTGCAGATTCTAGTTTTTGTGACGTTACAAATGCTTAGGCCCGCCCACGACTGCTGACGGACATTGCCCTATTAGCATTAACCCCACCCTGAGTGAGCTGTACACAGTCCGCCATGTTTATCTCCTGGCCAGAGCGTTTAACAGCAGCATTCAAGTAAGAAATGTATTTTTATTAAAGCTACTAAAGTTAATTTAGTCAAGAGCAGTGAATGATTTTCTGTTTTTCTTTAATTGTTTGGTTCATATTAACATCATATACAGCTGTAGGTACAGTACATTACGCTGCTTTCACTTTAATACACAGATCTAATGTACACATGCGATTTCTTTACTTGTTGTTTACGGTCACAAACATTTGTGTTTGTGAACTTTGTTTTTTTTTTGTTTGTTTTTTGACATAACCTTGTGTGTATTTGACAGTTTAAGCACAATAACATGTGAAAAAGTACTTAGACATCCAGCTTTCTATGCGCATGCCTCAGATGTGTACGTTTAGAAAACCATATATCAACAGTTTAAACTAATATGGCTTTAAAATGCATGCAGATAATAAAATTTCATGATGAAGAACTGCAATGTATGGAAGCTTATTTCCGCCACTAAATAAAAAAGGTAATTGCGACTTTTTTCCCCTCACAATTGCAAGTTCTAAAGTGAGAATTGTGAGATATAAACTCGCAATTCTGAGAAAAGCTTCGCAGCGTTCTGAATCTTTTGTGTCGAATCATGATTCGGATCGCGTGTCAAACCGCCAAGCTGCTGAAATCACGTGACTTTGGCGCTCCGAACCGCTGATTCGACACAAAAGATTCATAACGCTCCGAAGCTTCATGAAGCAGTGTTTTGAAATCGGCCATCACTATATAAGTCGTTATTTTGTTTTTTTTGGCGCACCAAAAATATTCTCGTCGCTTTATAATATTAATATTGAACCACTGTAGTCACATGAACTGATTTAAATATGTTTTTAGTACATTAATGGATCTTGAGAGAGGAAATGTCATTGCTGGCTATGGAGGCCTCACGGAGCCATCGGATTTCAACAAAAATATCTTAATTTGTGTTCCGAAGATTAACAAAGGTCTTACGGGTGTGGAACGACATGAGGGTGAGTAATAAATGACATTATTTTCATTTTTGGGTGAACTAACCCTTTAAATCTTGTAAAAAGGGGCATAATACTATAGGTTTAATTTGAATTTTTTAAATAAATATATATTTTTTAAATAGACTGCTGTAATTAACATTTTGCTGAATCAAGTGCATGTTATTTTGTTTAGTTGTCTATTCAGAATCCCTATTTAAAAAAACAAACAAAAAAAAAAAAAACTGTGATTTACAATTTATCCAGAATCGTGCTGCTCTACCTAGTACTTAAAAGTTTAAATGCTAACACAAGTACATCAATGACCATTATACTGACCTACAGCAGCAATAAAGCACATGAGCAGCAATAGAGCGACACTCCAGAGGACGTCCATGTTGAGTCTGCGCTCCAGTTTACTTCTTTTGTAGCGCGGCCCACTGTTATTCTGCATCGCTTTTGTCTCATGACCTGCATACAAGCACACACAATCTCTTTTATTGCTCAATTAAGCTCTTTATTTTTCTACAGTCTCATCATATCTTTTGATCCCTGAGTGCAGAGATGTGAAAGTGACCTGCATAGACTACAATGCCAATCACAGTCTCCGTGTTCCTCACAGTGCAGCTCCTCAGGAGCAGGTTTTCACTGTGGAGTCCAACCCGCACTTTACCAGGATGTTCCCTGTGTGTACATACAAACACAAAGAAATGTCATGCAAATGCCTTGTTTATCATTTACAGAAGCAGTTTACTGCATACTCACATGAAGCCTCTGAACCGTCTCAGGTCATTGTTGGGATTTTCACACTCAATGCGACTGCTGTAGTTTTCTGGAATAAACTCGGATCCCTAAAGGAAGATCACATTCACAAAGTATTTAAACACTGTTCAAAGGGGTTTTTAAGTCAAACATTGTAATAAAGTTTTCTTTTAAGAATTTCTAAATTTCAAAGACTTTTTTCTTTGTAATGATGGTTATAAGGATGGTTACACCCTACTTTATGCCCAACAAAAAAAATATATTTTAATTCAGAAATTCACAAACACAGAACATTAGATGATATGATTTAAAGTAATTGTCAACAGTATTAGGCAAAAGTGATGTCCAGAGGGGATATTTGTTTGTAAATGCCCCCAAAAGTTCGATTAAACCATCAAAATATGAGGCACATTTTTTATATTTTTTAAATATTTTAAATGAGAGTGATGAACAAAACACTAAACTTGGTTAAAGTGTTTATCTCAAAATTATTTGGCAAAAAAAGGCATCCTTCACCATTTTCATTGCGTTATCACAAATAAAACAATTGAAACAATTGAATAATATTTGTATAAAGGGTGAAGACTTTCCTAGGCCGGACATCACTTACTGTATATGAAATGCATTTTATTTCTTTTAAAAAGCTTAATAGATTTTAATACAAAAAACAATGACCTTTATCCACCTTATTTTGAAAACGCGGAAGTAAGCTATTTTCTGTGAATGTGCGAGACTTCCGATTTATTAGCCGCTATAGATAAATAACTAAAAGAATAACAAAGTGCAGTAAACTATTTGTGCTACAAACCAGTGTGTTTATACACTGAACAAAATTATAAACGCAACACTTTTGTTTTTGCCCCCATTTTTCATGAGCTGAACTTTTTCTATGTATACAAAAGGCCTATTTCTTTCAAATATTTTTCACAAATCTGTCTAAATCTGTGTTAGTGAGCACTTGTCCTTTGCCGAGATAATCCATCCACCTCACAGGTGTGGCATATCAAGATTCTGATTAGACAGCATGATTATTGCACAGGTGTGCCTTAGGCTGGCCACAATAAAAGTCCACTCTAAAACGTGCAGTTTTACTGTATTGGGTGGGTCCGAGGGAGTCCGAAAACCAGTCAGTATTTGGTGTGACCACCATTTGCCTCACGCAACACATCTCCTTCGCATAGAGTAGATCAGGTTGTTGATTGTGGCCTGTGGAATGTTGGTCCACTCCTCTTCAATGGCTGTGTCAAGTTGCTGGATATTGGCAGGAACTGGAACATGCTGTCATATACGCCTATCCAGAGCATCCCAAACATGCTCAATGGATGACATGTCCGGTGAGTATGCTGGCCACGCAAGAACTGGGATGTTTTCAGCTTCCAGGAATTGTGTACAGATCCTTGCAACACGGGGCCGTGCATTATCATGCTGCAACATGAGGTGATGGTCGTGGATGAATAGCACAACAACGGGTCTCAGGATCTCGTCACGGTATCTCTGTGTCATTGTCCAAAACATACGCCTGCCCATACCATAACCCCACCGCCACCATGGGCCACTCGATCCACAACGTTGACATTAGCAAACCGCTCACCCACACGACACCTGTCTGCCATCTGCCCTGTACAGTGAAAACCGGGATTCATCCGTGAAGAGAACACCTCTCCAAAGTGCCAGACACCATCGAATGTGAGCATTTGCCCACTCAAGTCGGTTACGATGACGAACTGTAGTCAGGTCGAGACCCTGATGAGGACGACGAGCATGCAGATGAGCTTCCCTGAGACGGTTTCTGACAGTTTGTGCAGAAATTCTTTGGTTATGCAAACCGACTGTTGCAGCAGCTGTCCGAGTGGCTGGTCTCAGACGATCTTGGAGGTGAAGATGCTGGATGTGGAGGTCCTGGGCTGGTGTGGTTACACGTGCTCTGCAGTTGTGAGGCCGGTTGGATGTACTGCCAAATTCTCTGAAACGCCTTTGGAGACGGCTTATGGTAGAGAAATGAACATTCAATTCACGGGCAACAGCTCTGGTGGACATTCCTGCAGTCAGCATGCCAATTGCACGCTCCCTCAAAACTTACGACATGTGTGGCGTTGTGCTGTGTGATAAAACTGCACATTTTAGAGTGGCCTTTTATTGTGTCCAGCCTAAGGCACACCTGTGCAATAATCATGCTGTCTAATCAGTATCTTGATATGCCACACCTGTGAGGTGGATGGATTATCTCGGCAAAGGAGAAGAGCTCACTAACAAAGATTTAGACAGATTTGTGAACAATATTTGAGAGAAATAGGACTTTTGTGTACTTAGATCTTTGAGTTCAGCTCATGAAAAATGGGGGCAAAAACAAAAGTGTTGCGTTTATAATTTTGTTCAGTGTAATTATGACAATACATTAAAATATTACGGTACCAGTAAATACCGGTTTGCAGTATCAAGCAGTATAACAAGCTGTTTTGTTCAGCTAAAAATTACTGGAAGCATATGACACGGGAAGACAGACACATTCAATTTAAAATTGGTCGTGCTCACGCTTACATTAAAAATAAGGTGGAAAAAATACAGCAAAACATATTTTACCTCATATATTTATGGAGGACAGAGAAAAATAATGGTGATGAAGATGACAATGACATGGATAGGCACACACCTGTTGTGGCAGGTCACGGACCACCTGCCTCTGTTTGAGGTTGGTTTCACCATCCAGGTTGGCAGTCTCGATGTGACACACTCCGTTTGGATCAGACGAGTGCAGCAGCACCATGTCAGCAGGAATGATCTCATTACAGCAGAGACGGACCAGATCACCGACACACACCTCCGCCCAACGCCGTTCCACATACCGCTGTTGCTTCCTTCAATACAAACACATACTTTAAATGCTTTATTTGGAGTCACTATTAATATTGGATAAACACAACAGAAAACAAAAATGAAAAAAAGGCACTTTTCTAGAATAATTGAAACCAAAGCAGGACAGATTGAATTTAGGCTTTAACTCACATATAAACATTCACCAACACACACATCAGTTGTGGTAAACGGAAGCTCAAGCAAGTTTGCTTGACTCATGCAAGAACCAGTGAAGTTCATTCTTGCAATTTAAGCTAAATCACAGAGTTTATAACTTATAAGACTATTTTATAGACTTTAGACACATAGAACATATCCGCACTTGTGCATCAATGTAGGCCTATGTATTGTGTGCTTTGGGTGCAAAATGTAGCATAATAGGGTCTAGTAAACACAGAAGGAAACAATGACAACAAACACCATTAACTTAAGTGAATGAATGTTAATAATCAGCAATATGCATTCAAATATGGCTTTATTTGAATGTTTCAGGGTGGCATATCATAAAACTAAGCTGTTAGAAATACGTTCTAGTGAAGTCATTAAGCAATGACGCAAAAGAACCACTGAATTGTTTGGTTCATTGAAAAAAATGGAATCAAACTGGAAATTAAATGGACTTCCAATCACTATTAGTCAGCGAGAGTCAAATTAATAATTAACTCTGTTGAACTGAAAAGGGGTCTTAAAGAGGAGTCAATTCCCAACACCTTGGAACTGAGGAATCAATTCCCAGCCCTAAGTTTCGGCTGAGCTTCTGTTTATGTTCGCTGATCAATGTTTATATGTGAATAAAAGCCTAAATTCAGTCTGTTCATAATATAAAGCCATCAAGTCTCTTCAGAAAATTTAGACTAAACTGCTCAATTCATATGGATTAAACTTACAATCTCTTTATGAACATTTTGAAGTGTCAAAGCTCTCAGATTTCATCAAAAAAATCTTAATTTTTGTTCTGAAGATGAACGAAAGTCGTACGTGTGTGGAACAACATGAAGGTGAGTAATTAATGACAGAATTTTTATTTTTGGGTGAACTATCCCTTTCACTAATTGTTTTGCTTTTCTCAACACTCATTTTCAAACATGCAACAGTTTTGGTGAAATAATATCTTGAATATTAGGCATACTATATTAGTATTAGGCATACTAGTGATTAAATTATGAAAATCAGTCTACTTTAACAGTCGGACAGACAATTGTAACATTTTTTTTTTTACATTTTATTAAACATTTGGATTGGACTTACAGTTGCAAGAAAAGGGAGATAATACAAGATGCATGTTATTTTTCATTTAGTACTGTCCTGAGTAAGATATTTTACATAAAAGATGTTTACATATAATCCATAAGACAAAAAAAATAGCTGAATTTATTAAAATAACCCCATTCATAAGTATGTGACCCACTGATTCTTAATACTGTGTGGTTACCTGGATGATCTACGACTGTTTTTTTTGTTTTGTGATGGATGTTCATGAGTCTCTTGTTTGTTCTGAGCAGTTAAACTGAGCTCTGTTCTTCAGAAAAATCCTCCAGGTCCTGCAGATTCTTCAGTTTTCGAGGATTTTTTGCATATTTGAACCCTTTCCAGCAGTGACTGAATGATTTTGAGATCCATCTTTTCACACTGAGGGACTCAAACACAACTATTAAAAAAGGTTCAAGCATTCACTGATGCTCCAGAAGGAAACACGATGCATTAAGTCAGGGGGTGAAAACTTTTTGAATTTGAAGATCAAGGTAAATTGTACTTAATTTGTCTTCTGGGAAACATGTATCTTCTGTTGCTTCTGAAGGGCAGTACTAAATGAAAAAAAAAAAAGATATTTAAACGAAATAAGAAAAATGTGTACATCTTCATCCTGTTCAAAAGTTTTCACCCCCCGACTCTCAATGCATCGTGTTTCCTTCTGGAGTTTCCTTCTGTTTGAACCTTTTTTAATAGTTGTGTTTGAGTCCCTCAGTTGTCCTCAGTGTGAAAAGATGGACCTCAAAATCATACAGTCACTGCTGGAAAGGGTTCAAATATGCAAAAAATCTTTGAAAACTGAAGAATCTGCAGGACCTGGAGGATTTTTCTGAAGAACAGAGCTCAGTTTAACTGATCAGAGCAAACAAGGGACTCATGAACATCCATCACAAAACAAAAAAACAGTCGTAGATCATCCAGGGTAACCACACACAGTGTTAAGAATCAATGGTTCACATACTTATGAATGGGGTAATTTTAATAAATTCAGCTATTTTTTTGTCTTGTTGATTATATGTAAACATCTTTTATGTAAAATATCTTACTCAGGACAGTACTAAATAAAAAATAACATGCATTTTGTATGATCTCTCTTATTTTGTTAAAATTATTCACATTTTCACAGATTCTGCAAGTGGTTCACATTCTTGCAACTGTATATAAGATGTGGGATATTGATTGCTTTTTGCATTGTTGTACAAAATATTGTTTATATGTAGTATTTTACTGTAATGTAAAGTTAATAAACTTAAAAGGTATTATCCCATAATAAACCGTGGTCACGTATGATCCCGAAGGGGTTTATTTTGCAATAATGTCTGGCTGACTGAACATTACAGTACTCTGTTTATTTCAAATGTTGAACTTATTTCATTATACAACATGAGCAAGAAAGACAATAAACTATTACAGTTATGTAGGAAATTAGTTTCCAGAAATAACAAATGCAAACATACAGTTTAGTGCTTATTCAACAAAAGCAGAATCACTGCAGAATACAGTCTTCCAGAAAACCATGTAAAATGTGTTTATTATTAGTCAAAACAGCCCTCTCAGTATTGATGGCCACGAAAACCAGTCTTGCTGGTGGTTTAACTGATTATCTGCAGAACAACTGTGAACAAAGTATTTAACATATACCTGCAGCATGACAAAAACATACATGCTGTATATGCATTCCCAGTGATGCTTTGTTTCTGTGCACTGATGTGCCACATGATTTAAGCACAAAACATATGCAAATCATAACTGCTTCATTCCTACTAAACTAAACACACCAGCCTCAATGCCATAATAATCAAGTATACACTGCGCTTCATTGTCACCCACGGCAACAGCTCCACAACAGGAAAACTAATATGACCCCCTGCGGCAAGACGATCACATGGGAGCCTTTTTAAACAGAGCAGCATTAACAGCTTAGCTAGAACCAAATGTCAGACAACACAATGCTTTGGTACAATATTTATCAGGACATTAGCGCAAGAAGGCAAAATATAAACACTAAACAGTGTAAAGTCAACTGTGTATAGGAGCAACATGACTGTACACAGTATATATAGTATTAACAATCTGAAATCAAAGATATTTCTAAGCTTTTGCCTGTTCTATTTTGTTCTTGTCAAGGTCATATTGTGATTTTGAGTATTTATAAACTCTTTATTCATGGAAAGCGCAGAATATGAATCAAAGGTTAAAACCTCTAATCAAGAGATATTCGCTTAATTATAAAAGACAAACATAGTTCAATAATAACTATACTTCAAGCTAACCATTAACTAAGAGCTGCACTAATAAAAAAATGACGTACATGGGTTACAACACAGGACACAGGTTGGAAATAGACACAAGTAATGTAAACTGTGGTTTAGTGGTTTTAGAAATACAGATTCAAAGAAACCTTGTAGCTGTGCCACATAAATATACAAATCCAAATGGCTGTATTTGGAGAAACCAAAGTTTGTTTCATTTGACACATCTAATCAATGGTATTAAGCTACACCTCTGAACTATTTGAGGAACAAGCCAGTGTTGGGATCAAGAAACTGTCAAAAATGAAATATCTGGGTCAAATCACCCTACAGCTAGGTTAAATAAAACCTTACTACATGGTAAACATGCTGTTGAAGAACAAAAATGCATATATATACTGAATACATATATGCACTATGCCATGATCCACTGATAGCAGATATCAGCCACCAAACCAAACAGGTTAAAGTACAATCTGACGTACTTTACAGCTATAGATTGTGTGTATTATATGTATTCTTTCAATTCTGATGTTCAGAATGTTTCATGCTTTTACCTGTCATACACATCACATAAGCAGTTATTGACCTTTTGGTCAGACTTCTTCCGCCGTTGGTCCTCCCAAAGGTCTTTAACAGCAGTTATGGACATCACAAAGACAATAGGAATGATAGAGATCTCTGGCTGGAACGCATTTACAATAGGCACAAAGTTCAATGCACCCAAGAAGACGAAGTATACATTGGCAAAACGGTGAAGTTGCTCGAAAAGATTCTTGGGGATGAAGGACAGGAAGGTGTACTTGGTCGTCCGGACCTTATTCCTGCAGTACGACTGCTGTAATTCCTTTACCTCTTCATCTTCAGTCCAACTTGGCATGACAAGCCTTCTGTTTTTGGCCGGATCTTTTGCCGTGCCACCTTGATCCATGTCCAACTGCTGAATCATGGCAGCCGGACTCCTCTGCTCCTGGAAGACAGTCTGTAAGAAGGGTCCGGCCAATTCAGGAAGTTTCTCTATCTGCAGCATGTTCAACAGGTCTCACCATCACTAGTCAAATTCATGTCTATGATTCTGTCCAAGCAAAATTTGACACCTGAGAAGTGTTATGCTCTTTTGTCTCAACAGTAGTGTGTGTGGCTCAGAAACCTGTAATGATCTATAACGTATAGACCGGGCCGCTCCTTATCCAGGAAACACTCCCAGGCATCATAAACAAACTAGACGTAGAGCTTTTTATGACTCGGAGGTAGACAAAACCGAAGGCTGGTAAATAAGCAACAGGTTTGCAGTGTGACGTTTATCTCGGACAGAGAACACAAGCTATAGTATCTATCATCCTGAGCCTTGGACTTTTGAAGCCCAGATGGTTAATATTATTAATATAAAACTTAAGAACTGCATACAATTACAACCATTACTTTATCAATGCTATTTTGATAGATATGTGAGATATATTTTTTGTATTTTATAGTGGCCATAGTCAAACATAGAGAGAAGGAAAGCATGGTGTCCTGTGTCAGATGACTTGAGCACTGGCTCAGGGAGTGGGAGGGGCTTAACTGTGACACCACAGACTTTCACAACTACATTTGAAGTTTCACATCAAGACACTAGAGCTCTACAAGGAAATACTGAAACATTGTTTTGGAAAAAGATACTTTATCAGATAATTTCTTTACATAGAAGACTGTGTAGAGTAAGGATAAGGAACACAAGAGAATCATTAATTATAATGGCTAAAGTCCTTCAGAGCCTAGAAGGAAGTTTCGCACATTATGGGAATTATGCAATTATTTCTTGGAAATCAGCCCCTCATCTCAGAAGCACAGTGTTTGAATAGTGAATCTGTGTCAACAGTTAAGTCTTTTTAATGATAATAGATGGGAGTTCCACATTCATGGTAAAAAGGAAGTCATTTTTAATACTTACTAGACAAATTAAAAGCTGTTAATCATCTAAGCTAACAGTTAGTCATCTGCCAATGTCTAGTCTTGCATAGCCAGACCTTCAGAGGGTTTGGACTCCATCGCAGCTTTCATTGGACTGACCAGAGGCCGTCTGACTGACATGCAAAGCAACCAATCACAGTTAGTTTTGTCCCATATCATGGTTAGGGCCGTGGAAATTTAACGTCGATGTAACGTCGAATAACAGACCGGTCTTGGACGTCTTTTTAAAGAGTCTATGCCACAAACTTTACATGCTTCACATTAGTGTTGTCAAAAATATCGATATTTCGATATGTATCGATAGATACTGAAATATCTGAAACGGTTCCAATACGCCTTTTCTGCAGTATCGATACACCGATAGCAGCTGCACGTTTTCGCTCTCTCTTCTCTTTGACGGAGAACTGACGCACCCGCCTCCTCCGGTGCGCGAGCTTCAGGGCAGGCTCACGCGCGAGCATGCTTAACTTCCATAGAAAAGAACAAAACGCTCGCTCTGCTCCGCTCGCTTCGCGCCAGTGGACATGCACCGTCAGTCGTCTCATTTGCTCCGGTTGAATAGTGCTTCTATTGTGCAAAATTTTAGTCATTCGCGCAGGTTTCGCACAAGCACCATTTAAGCGCGCGCACTTCTGATCGTGGTGATCACATAAAGCCAATCAACTGGCTCGCGAGAGCCAAATTTACTTCTTTTTCGTGGCCTATTCCGATTAAACGGTCAAATACATACAAAATTATGTCAAAATGCCCGTCTTGCCGAGTATTCAGGTAAATATAGTCAGTTTTGGAACGTAATAAGTTGAGAGAAAACGCATGTTGTGTAACAGTATATTGGATCCTCCCTGCCTAAGCTCTTAAAATGACAGCAACCTAATAAACCTGCTGCTGTCTGCCATTTTAATCAAAGAACAAAAGACAAAGAGAAAAATCACTCAATGCTCTTGACTGGAAAACTTTTGTAACTTTAATTAGGCTATAAGCATCAATCTGTATTTCATTTTTACAATGAAATCTATCCAGTGTTATTTTACATTTGAGTCATTGCCTATAAGGCAACGAGGCAACAAGTCTGCTTAAGTTTTTGGATACAGCTATAGTATATCCACAGTCCTAGCTCTTCCAGTTTCCCTTTTTGAATGAGGAATACAGACTACTGCCACCTGCTGGTATGGAGAGTTATTCCTCTCATGTAGCTGCAGAACGTACATGCTAGTTGGCTGCCGGCTGTAGACTTTGTGATGGGTTCAAAGCGGAACTCTTGGCACAGAGACAGGCACTGTGAGCAGATACCACAATTGGTTTTAGTCACCACTATTTTTTTTTTTTCTTTGCAGAGAGTTCTTTTGTGTGTCTTTAAGCAGATAAGCTAAACTTAGTTACAGTTCAGTTGATTTCTAACATGGGGATTCTTCTGAAGGATATGCAGAGAGACCAGGGATACCCTGGGGCAGGAACAATTCTGAAGATTTTCTACACTTTTTACACTTGCGAGCTTCCTGCTTTGTCTTGTATCATCTAACTGTTACTTGGTGGGTCAGGTTTCTAAGTACTGGCTAGACTGCACTGATGTGTATGGGTGGTCAAATGTTATTAGTTTCCGTTGTCAAAAAAAATTTAAAAAGATTTTCGGAATGAGCCGTTTTTACAGCTCGGCTTTAATAAAAGGACTTAAATGCAGGTGAAGAAAATTTGGGCTGAAAGTTACAGTGTTTTCACGGTACAATAAAGTCCTTTATCTCAAAAGATGAAGGAAAAATGTGTTCCTCATGATATAATCCCTTTAATACGCCACTGTCACAAGATCCAGAACAAAGCAGAGGCCATCGCATTTTATCCATAGGAGAAAGGATCAAATCGGCTGTTACCCATGAGCCTCTAACTCAAAGCTGTCTTGAGCTTTAAACATTTTATATATATACACATATACACACACACACACACACACACATATTATATATATATATATATATATATATATATATATATATATATATATATATATATATATATATATATATATTTATTTCATCACTTCATTCTGAATGGATTGTCATCAGAATAGCAAAATGGTGGTTGAGTGGTCTCACAATGTTGTAAATGTTGACTGTATAAATTAAGTTATAAATTACTTTGTAATTAAAATAACCTTTGCATTGGCAGGTCAGTTTGCATTGTTTTTTGTCAGTAAGGAAAATAAAGTAATTTTTAATTGCAATGTGGAAAACGTCAACAGACTGTGGTCTTGCAATCTGTTCACTCGATTTAACAAACATTGTGTATCAGTCTATGGTTCTTAATCTGTCCTTGCCTGGGAGAACACAGGCTACCCTCACTTTGCATTTACCTTGAATTAGGGCATCAAAATGGCTTTTTAACTGATTTGATAAGGGGAAATAATGAGGAAATAATAAAATTTCCAGGCAAGGAAGTTACAAAACTCATTCAAAGCCCCCCACAAAACAGAAACACTGACAACACTTCCACAGTTGTATCATACTGACCCCACCAGATCAACAGGGATGAACACATACCTGCCATAGACATGTGTCGGTATGTTGTTTATTCTCTTGTCATAGCGGTAACGTCTGTAATCCTCCATGGCATCTTTGAAGGCAATGACGGTGAGCACCACAGCTAGGGGAATCATGGTAATCTCCTTCTGAAATGCTTCCACCACTGGGACCCAATTCAGCAACACCAAGAACAGGAAGTACAGATTTGCCGCTCTGTTGCAAGAACCCACATGTTTCAGTAACAAACAAGTACAAACAGACAATTAAATCGTTTCGAGAACACATGATATATTCAGCTCAACATCTGACCTGTGAAACTGCTGGAACAGATTCATGGGTATGAAACTGAGGAGGGTATACTTGGTGGTCCGGATGCTGTTGTTTTGAAAGCCCTTGGAGAAGCTGTGATACTCTGCATGGTGTGGACCACATCGTGATACCACCACTCTTCTCTTTCCACTGAGCCGCTGAACCAGAGGGTCTTGAGTGTCTAGACTGCTCTTAGGTGGAAGTGATGAAGGAGGAGAGTACCAGCCCCTCCTCCTGTCTGTGGATATCAGCTGCAGACATCTGTGCCGAACCCAGTGGAGCCGCTCCATGAGGACGACAGCAAGACAAAATGGCGAGGTCCCTGTCTGCACTACAAACAGCCCTCGTCCTGAACACACATAAACACACACCAAAAATTACTATAAATCCACAGAGTATGCTCCTTGCAATCTTCCATTTCTTCTCCTTTTGAAAGCATGAAACCTGTTGAACAAGCTTTGCATGGCTGAAAGGCAGAAGTTCTGCCTGTAGCGAATACCATTTTCAAGATAACCACATCCCCATAGCATGGAAAGAGGAAGGAATGTTTAATTTGTTTCAAATGAAGCAGCTTATATTTCACACAGGCCAAAATACAAGAGGTTTCACCTTTATGAAAAGCCTATGGTGAACATACTGCAAGAGTGACATGACCTGAAATGAGGAAGCTGAAAAATGCCACCCTAAGACGACTATATAAACACACACAGTATTGCAGATCATAGATGGCCACAGATATGTTTTGTTTAAATATGTTTTTTCTGTAGAAAGACAAACATAAATAATGATGAAAGCCAAAATGTTAAATGTCACTGAGTAATCCACTCTTTTGTAGAGGGGGGTCAAAATGACAATTTTCACCTGAGATTTGGAGCCAAATTACAGGGATGTAAAAATGACTTTAAAAAGATGGCAGCATCATTATTTTAGTATTACACAGAGATTGGTAGGTCTATTAGTAATCTTTTGATTTTAGCAATCTTTGTTGCATTATACGCCAAAGGTGACAGTTCAAAAATGGCAAAAAGCACTTCTTGTTTTTTTGCCTCATGTTTGCATGCCTGTAACTCAAGAAGTATTAAAGATATCTTAATATCCTTCTATATTCTAGGTTCATAACAAACTTTTCTTTTGGCATCTTCATTTTAAAGGCCCTCGATGGTTCAGTCCGAGAGATATGGACATGTTAATGTGGCTCCATGAGTAAATTGTACACATTTTCAGTGGTCAAAAACCAAATGTGGGTCGCTTTGCATACAGCGGATCCTTTTTTTCTTTTAAAGAGGAATATCTAACTTTATAACTCTGACTACAGAAAAATTATTAACAAAATCAAAACAGTTTAGCAGGGGAAGTTTCCGAAATTTGGATGATTTGATATGCAATGACCCCAAGGTTAACCAAATCATTAACCATAACACATATGAAAATTAACACAGAAGCTATGACAGAACCTTTAAACAAAACAAAATTATAATTAGTAATAATAATCAGTGGGTTTTTTTTTTTTTTTTTTTAAATAGAACATAAATGGTTTGCATATTTGACTAATGTTTTGTATAATATTCGATACAACATGCTTTTGTGTCTCATATAGCATGATTTAATGATAATATGGAGCTCATACTTGAGAAGGAAAAAACTCCTCAATTTTATTCAAGGGCTCAAACTTTGCAATTTGGTGTTTATTTTTATGGCTTAAAAATTAGATGACATTCTGATAGCTTGTAATTTAAGGTTTTATTACAGTATAGCAGACTACTTACTGTAAATTTCATATATTCAGTTGTCACTCTATATCTCCCAATAATTAGATGACATTTAAATGTTTTTATGAACAAAGCTCTGTAGTTTTAATTGTGGGGGTCAAAACATATAATGCAATGCAATACAATTGAGATATGAACAAACATTCCTCAGAGGCTTGTTGTATCATATTTGACACTCACATTTTAACTTTTGTTCTAAACAAACACATAAATACATAATAAATGATGCATGGATAAGTTAAAGTTGCTTCAGTCCAGTAAATGTTCATCGTGCAATATAACTATTAAATGTTATTCTTGTATTTACTTCATAAAAATCATAAAGATTCCACTGCAAATGACACATGCACCACAACTTTTGCTAATTTAGAGGCCTTAGAAATTCATGTATCAAATGTAATACTGTATGCTTTATATAAATAAGCAGAATAATAAACTGAGAAACAGGCAAAAACACTAGCAAGCTCGCGCTGGCCTCTGAAACGACTAGTCACATGCTAGTTACACATTTTTTACTCAAGTATTTCTCAGGCTAGGTTCACTTTTGACTCAGTTTCTGTACAGACACATACACTAAAAAACTATTGGACATTTCCACCATTATTGCCGAGGAAAAACGATATATGTAACTGTTAACTGAAAACTAAACACAGGGCATGTTGTCACGTGATATGGGGTAAGCTGTCACAATGAAACTTGGCAACAGCCTATTTTATGCTTTTTGTTGTAAAATTTAAACAGTTAAACAACAGTTTAAACGAAACATTCCATTGTTTTGACCAACAAATGTTGTAATTACACAACCCGAATCACGTGCTACTCATTAGACGCGAAAAGATCGTGATGAAAAGATCGTGATGCTTCCAATTTTGGTTTTAAAAAAGGGAAAAGCTCCTTTTTACACATCCGGAAACACATCCACAGACACCTATAAAACAAGTGCCATAAATGTGTATGTGACCTCGAGTGAGTCAAAAGGAGTGTAAAAGGAGTGTAAAATCATAAAATGCTTTATTGTCCAAGATGTATACTTTCTTAAAGGACCCAACACATATTCCAGATAACAAAGCCTTAAAACTTACCGTCGAGTCATGGACTGTCCGCATTTCAGAGTAAGTATAATTCTGTACAAATCATGCATAAGCTTTTCTGTTACTATATTTAACGATCCACCAGTCACATTAAATATATAAACATACAGTAACCCGCTTTGTAGAACTGCATGAGCCCGCCTTGCGCGTGCGTGAGCATCCTGTGTGTCACACATACTCCCACAGTCTCTCTCTACAACACCCACACGTTTCTATCCTGCGTTTCTCTCCTTTGGCAATCTAAACAAGTACAACATTTTTATTTGAACGTAAAACATTTTATATCGCAGCATTTTCAAAGGGATTTTGAGTAAAATATTTTTTCCTTTTTTAAGACGTGGTAAAAGCCTGTCATTTGCTTGGGAAAAATAGTCCAGTTGTGTACAGTAGGTGTAAATTATTTTAAATAAATGTTAATCTAATTTCAAATCTACATCTATACATCTAAACAGTAATAAATGTACTTTTTTTGAACTTTTATTTTGAAATTTTGTGAGCGACTAGTTCCGGTTTCGGTCAAGTTGACAATGATGTGTAAATATGACGAGTGAAATGGTTCTTTGTTCTTTAACATAAATTTAATCAGCATGTAAAATGTTTAATTAATAAATCCCAGGGTTTAAGCATCAACGTGTGGCGCAACATCCTGAAGACCGACGCGACAGAAGATGAAGTCACGTGACATTTGATCAGCTGACATCGTCGACGCTGAGGAAGACGACTGACAGCATAATGATAAAATTGCTCGACAAATTGCCGTCTGAAGAATGCCCCAAAGTAAGTATATAATGTATTTATAATGCTGTTTATGAAATTATATAAATAAATGCACAAATAGCTGTACTGATCTCACACCAGTGGCTTGCATCAGCTTGAGCTCAGCCATGGGTCAGTAGCTTTTGGCGTATGACTTAAAAAATACACAGTTGGCATCACATACTCTTACTAAAATGATTGTACTATCTATTGTTTGAAAATACGATAACTATTAATTTGTACTGTCATTAATACATACAACGATTGTGAAAGATTCTTGCAGTGTTTCAATGAGACCCACGTAAATTTATTATGATATTATAAATGGTATATTTTTGCAAAGGTAGTTTTAATACATTTAAATCTAAGCTGATGTTTGTCTACCAACGTATAGGTCAGGGATGGCCAACCTTTACTTGCTGTAAATTTTTGTGGCATTTAAAAATGATTTGAAAATTTTACTTCATACTTCCCCTCTTTATTGTGTTTGTGTGTAACAATTATAATGCCTGTTTGTTATTTAAAAACGTTTAATAAAGGTTTGTAAAAAAAAACAAAAACAAAAAAAAAACCAAATTCTGTCAACACCAGGTACTCCGTAAAATAAAATTTACATTTTTTTGTATATATGGTGTCAATTAATAACATTAACTTTATCAAATATTATAATGCATGTTTAATGATTGTTTTATGCTAGTATCAGCTGTGTTGATAAAGTTTTTTTTGCTTGTTCATAAATTTTAACCACATTTACAAATAAATATGTAGTATATTTTTGTAATGTCAAATAAATTATGTTTCAAATATACAGTCAAACCAAAAATTATTCAGACACTAGATATAATTTTTTATATTCTTTTACTATAGGTGCAGGACACTATAGTTCATTTATGTAAGTGAGGATAGCAAAATAAAGTAAACTGTGACATATTATACCCAAAAATTCTTCATACAGTGGACTCCCAGTAAAATTGCTAAAAATTTGGGACCAAAAATTCTTCAGACACTTTGTTTTGCTCAAGTGATATCTGACATAATTAAGATAATTTTTTTCTGACACAGGATCTTGTCATATTTTATTACCATTTGTTTTTAAACTATAGTGAATAAACTCTAATAATTAATGAAATGTTCAAGGTGTCTGAATAAATTTGGGTTGACTGTAAGTCCACAGACCCCTTGCAGTACCTTCATCATTCTAGATGAAACTCCTTATACAGTATAATCTCTGTTTATCAACTTTGAACTCTGAATACTTCAATTCCTTATTTCCGTTGTAAGCTCATACACAGGGTGGTGGATGGGGTGTGCGGGCGGAGTGGTCCGAGGCGAACAGATTACGGTGAACGGTGGAGTCTGGCAGAATGGGTGGAGTTAATGAACACCCTCTCCTCTCTCATCCGCTTTGCTGTAGGAAGGGGCTGCTCAGATCAAGAGGTGAGTAGACAGACCTATAAACATGTCTTACTGTGTACAGAATCATGTAAATGTCCAAATAGATTTATTGGTTGACTAAACATCTGATTCATTTGTGAGATTGATTATTTTGTGCACATCTGAAGATCCAGGAGCTGCTGAGTGATTTGGACACATCACGGGCTGAGGCTGTTCTCCAGTGTGTGCGGTCCAGGTTTGATGAGATCAGACATGCTTTGGTGGACAGAACCAATGCCATCTCTAGCACACAGCTACAGGACTTCAACTGGCAGTTAAAGGTGCACCAAGCACATACATACATGCATGCATGAATCATATTCCATTTGTTAATATTGCTTTCTTAAATCCTCCCTCTTTCCTTCCTAGCTGGCATTATCCAGTGATAAGCTGTCAGCTTTAAACACCCCTCTGCTAAATCTTAGTCTGGACCTGAAAGAGAATGGAATTCAGAGATCTGTGAACATAGAAATGAACAAAGAGGAGCTGCAAACTCTCATCAGTGCACTAGAGGCCGCTAATAAGGTAATACTTACCGTTAAGGTAATGGACTATTAAAGTGCCCCTCATATGCTATTTTAAAGTCCCCCTGTGGTGAAAATAATGGTTTAAATATTGTTTAAATGTCTATGTGGTGTTTTTAATATACCTTAAAGGGTTAGTTCACCCAAAAATGAAAATTACCCCATAATTTACTTACCCTCAAACTATCCTAGGTGTATATGACATTCTTCTTGTCATGGGAACATGTTTTGTGTAACATTAGCAACACATTATTAGCTGTTTGATAACGTAGTCAAGCAAAAGGCTAATCATATGTGTCTGACATTGTAAAAAGCGATACCACAGTGCAGCGTTTACCTCAGTAAGTTGACCGAGTGGATCTCTGAGCTTGTGCGAGTGAGTGGAGGCGGGGCTAATTTGCATATTAATGGTAAATGAAGAAAGGGTGTTGAGTTACATTCCATTTTGGTGATCAAAGATGAGTTTAAGGGATAGAATTATTCACTACAGGAGGACTTTAAAGTTCCTAATTTTGTTTTGAAGGTCTCCTAAAATAGGTTTACATGTATCCAAGGTCAAAAAACACAATTTTCTCATAATATACATTGCAGCATTACCTTTTCTCACAGTGTCTGAAATGGTTCGATCAAGGATTTGGCCTCTCTAAACCCCGCCTTTCAGAGAGCATACTCTGCTCTGTTGTCTTACAGCACATAATGTAATACAAAACTTCCATTACTATATCTGAATTTCAGGAGGCTTCCTCAGCACTTGTAAACACAGTGATACAAACAGTAACGATGGCTTCGGTTTTACCGTATCAATTCTTTGGAAGAAAACGGCGCAGAAAACAGCCTCTTCTCGACATGTCAACAACACAAACCAAAATCTTTCAGGCCTCAGCTGCAACTACAGTGTTTGAGGGTGTTTCCCCCTAGCATTTTGAGCAGATTCCTTAACACCTCTGATTGGCCATTGTGTTCACATGCTCAACAGATATGTCTGTGATTGGCTACAATGATCAACACTTCAAAAACATGTTGTAAATAGACATCTTTGACGCCCTTCACCGAGCATTTGCACAGATAGACGCCTGCTTTCAAACGCTTCCGTGTGTATCAGCGGATTTATAAGGGATCAGCTGATAGAATGCTCCCATGTGTATCTGTGTAAGCTTCATTGATATCTATTTACAACATGTTTTTGAAGTGTTGATCATTTTTCAGTACTGAAGTTGGTACTTTTGACAACCCTAGTTCAGAATGGGTTCTTACTTTTGGGAGACAGTAACTCCATTTATCGTACACAGAACTTTTACATTCAAAACAGCTAAATAAACTACATGAAAGGTAATATACAAAAAAAAAAAAGCATAAAAGGGGCACTTTAATATACAGTAGTGGCACCAACGCTTACCTCTGCTGACACTGTGTCTTATTTCAGGTGGTGCTGCAGTTAAAATGAAGATACCAACCAGTACATTTTCTTACAAAGATGGTTCTGTGCCATAATGCTTTCAAAGAGAGGATTTCTGATGTCTGCATTATGAGACAATGCCTGTATGCGGGCAAACAGGAACCTTCCAGACAGAACCGGGAATCTCTCAGTTTCTCTACTTATGAGGTGTTTATAAAGAGCTCAACAGACTGAATATTATTATTTAAGCTCCATAATTATGGACTCGACTTGAAGTTTCTTGATTAATGGTGCTAGGATCGCTTGAGGCTGAGGATTTTGCGCAATGAAAAGCTAAAGGCCTGAGGTCTTGTGTTCAATTCTCCATGAAATGCAAATGAATTTTGGTTTCACACCCCAAAAGGATGCCTTTTTATAAATAAAGGAACTAAAAACATTAAAGCCAACACATGGAGTTGTTCCTTTTTTGCCAAAAAGGTTGCTAAAATGATAAAAGACAGAAACCCCCCAAACATTGTTTGTGAGAACAATTAAAGGATTAGTTCACTTCAGAATTAAAATTTCCTGATAATTTACTCACCCCCATGTCATCCAAGATGTTTATGTCTTTCTTTCTTCAGTTGAAAAGAAATTAAGGTTTTTGAGGAAAACATTCCAGGATTTTTTTCTCCATATAGTGGACTTCATCAAGGTTGATGGTCCAAATTGCAGTTACAAAGCAGCTTTAAAGGGATCTACATGATTCAAGGTCATGCGTGACGTAAGCGGAAGTACCAATCCAGTGTTTACAAAGAGAACGTGCAAAGGCAAAGTCAAATGCCCTTTACAAAAAAAGGTAAAACAACGATGTCGGATGATTTTGAAGTTGGAGGAGAAACTTCCGCCTACATCACGCATGACCTTTCTAACGTGATTATGTAATGCGTGGTGCATCACAGAGCAGTGCAAGACGAGCATTTGTGGTTAAAAAGTATATAAATTTTATTTAGAACATTTTGTTTTGCTAGATAAGACCCTTATTCCTCGTCTGGGATCATGTAGAGCCCTTTGAAGCTGCACTGAAACTGTAATTTGGACCTTCAACCTGTTGAACCCCAGTGAAGTCCACTATATGGAGAAAAATCCTGGAACATTTTCCTCAAAAACCGTAACTTCTTTTCGACTGAAGAAAGAAAGACATAAACATCTTGGATGACATGGGGGTGAGTAAAATATCAGGAAATTTTAATTCTGAAGTGAACTTTTAACCTTTTTTTCATTTTTTTTTATCCATTCCACTGTCCATCATAATTCCCAGACTTCCCAGCTCACAAAAAAACTAAACAAAAAAACAAAACACCTATACCATGTGTTGATGCAACAACAATGCAATAATCAGCTCTTCACATTATGCTTAGTGAGATATTTTATTTGAATTCATTCAAAATGTCTACGATTTAAAATAAAGTACAACTGTGGTTGCAGTCCTAGGCTTAAATACATACATACACTCAAATACAATCATCTTCTCAGTCTCAATCTGTGACAACACATTCTCCTTCAACACACTCCGCATCTGCACAAGATTGCATCGGCCAATAGCATGAGTGCAATTACAGAAATCATACATGGATAATAGGATACTGTTTAAAAAATACTTTTTTTCCTTTTTTGGCATCTGCTGTTGTACGAGTGATATGAGAACAACCCTAAGTTAAATATGTGTCTTTACGTGTTTGTGTATTCATGCTGATTCTGGCTGGAGCGTGTTTTTACACTGCCACTCTTGAGATCTCTTTGATAATCTTTAATTGAGAATCTTTAAGGGAGTTAATTCACTCCTATACAATAACAGAGCTGCTCATGTCCCAGTCATATTGACACTGAAACAAAAACAGTGTTGCAGTGCAAGCAGTTTATTTACATGCCAAATGCATTTTATGTATTTATATAGAATATTAATGCAGGGCATTGGAAAAGCCCTTGAAAGTACCTTTCATTTTGATTATGTTTGGTACCCTTGAGTAATCTTTGTTCTATAGAAAAGTGGAAATCCATTCAGAATATTTCTACCCTGCTACTGTATGTTAAACCCTGTAAAATGTTTTTTTTTTTTTCTTAAAAGGCACAAGTTCAGCCATAGAGGAAAAATCTAATTTGTTATTAAGTCCTATCTGCCATTTTGGTGAGCTTAGATAATATATAACTCACAGTGAATATGTTTAAAGCTAAATACAAATTTGTAAGGTAAATACTTACTATCACCTAAGTCACTTACTATATAAACACTTAGAACTACATCCCTAAAACGATGCCCATCTCTAAAGTCATAGCTACATTTCCACTGCAGTAGTGTTAGGAGTGCTGAGTCAAATATTGAACAATAGGAACTAACATAATTAAGCTATATATCATTTTTAACCTCTTGCTAATGAATCAAGCCTGGATTTTATTGACTCTTTATATTAGGTGTCTTTAACTTCTGTATATACACCGATCAGGCATAACATTATGACCACCTTCCTAATATTGTGTTGGTCCCCCTTTTGCTGCCAAAACAGCCCTGACCCGTCGAGTCATGGACTCCACTAGACCCCTGAAGGTGTGCTGTGGTATCTGGCACCAAGATGTTAGCAGCAGATCCTTTAAGTCCTGTAAATTACGAGGTGGAGCCTCCATGGATCAGACTTGTTTGTTCAGCACATCCCACAGATGCTCGATTAGATTGAGATCTGGGGAATTTGGAGGCCAAGTCAACACCTCAAACTCGTTGTTGTGCTCCTCAAATCATTCCTGAACCATTTTTGCTTTGTGGCAGGACGCATTATCCTGCTGAAAGAGACCACAGCCACCAGGGAATACTGTTTCCATGAAAGGGTGTACATGGTCTGCAACAATGCTTAGGTAGGTGGTACGTGTCAAAGTAACATCCACATGAATGGCAGGACCCAAGGTTTCCCAGCAGAACATTGCCCAAAGCATCACACTGCCTCCGCCGGCTTGCCTTCTTCCCATAGTGCATCCTGGTGCCATGTGTTCCCCAGGTAAGAGACGCACACGCACACGGCCATCCACGTGATGTAAAAGAAAACGTGATTCATCAGACCAGGCCACCTTCTTCCATTGCTCCGTGGTCCAGTTCTGATGCTCACGTTTCCACTGTTGTCTCTTTCGGCGGTGGACAGGGGTCAGCATGGGCACCCTGACTGGTCTGCAGCTATGCAGCCCCATACGCAACAAACTGTGATGCACTGTGTATTCTGACACCTTTCTATCAGAACCAGCATTAACTTCTTGAGCAATTTGAGCTACAGTAGCTCGTCTGTTGGATTGGACCACACGGGCCAGCCTTCGCTCCTCACGTCCATCAATGAGCCTTGACCACCCATGACCCTGACGCCGGTTCACCACTGTTCCTTCCTTGGACCACTTTTGATAGATACTGACCACTGCAGACCGGGAACAACCCACAAGAGCTGCAGTTTTGGAGATGCTCTGACCCAGTCGTCTAGCCATCACAATTTGGCCCTTGTCAAACTCGCTCAAATCCTTACGCTTGACCATTTTTCCTGCTTCTAACACATCAACTTTGAGGACAAAATGTTCACTTGCTGCCTAATATATCCCACCCACTAACAGGTGCCGTGATGAAGAGATAATCAGTGTTATTCACTTCACCTGTCAGTGCTCATAATGTTATGCCTGATCGGTATATATATACTGTGTTCATGTTGAGGGTTAGTTGCATGTAAGTACTATAGTAACTACATGTAACAAGGACATGGTAAAATGAAGTGTTACCCAAAACACTTTTGCTTCAATTTTGGTGGGATATGGGTAAGGTTAGGGACAGGTTTGGTGGGATATGTGTAGGTTTATGGGTCAGGTACGGTGTAAGTGAAGGTCGACCATGTAATTATTGATGTAATTAGATTAGATTAAATTAATTACAGCTGTAATTACATGCAGGTATTTTTTAAAATATAAGTTCAGTGTAAAAAACATGCATGTACACACTAAGTACATTGTATGAAATATGATTAATTTAAATGTTAGGACACAGTAGTTAAAGACATTTAATATAAATTGGGCCGGAAAATACAACTGGTGCTTTGAATGAAATATGCAGGATTCATTGGTTTATAAGAAAAAGTACAGAAAAACATGATGACATCATTGATCTTCCAATACCTGATATGTTTTAATGTACAAATTTACATACTGTCTGGACTTTGAACTCCTGCTTGTCATCATGTGTTGTCATATTGATGTAAGGACATCCTTTCTGGCAGTTTGACTACATTTGATTATAGAGAACAGAAAGTGTTAGGCCACAAATAGACACACAAGAGCTGCAGACAATATTTTTTAAGGTGTAGCCCTATAAATACTGTAACCCAAATGATGAGCCCATTTCTTGGTAGTGAAGTTGCTGAGGTCTTACTAAGAAGAACCAGTTTAATCTACAGTATGCGATGTGTCTAAACTGGGGCAAGGCTTTCATCAACAAACTTAAACAATATATACTATGAAGGTCTTGTTTTAAAGAAATGTTCCAGGTTTTAATTCAAGTTAAGCTCCATCGACCAACTATAAAATATAATTTTTTGAATTAACTACTTTTCTAGTTGACTTATATTCAGTAAATTATACTGCACATTAATTCCTGTAGGAGGAGTTTGGCCCATGTAGGCAGTGCTCAACTGTTACATTACGCCAATTTGTGTTACCAGGTATCATAGAGTTACTACAAATATTAAACAGTAAATATTTTCATAAATCAAGTGGTAAATTATGTTTAAAGCACTTGCGTTGCTTCATAAAATTAAGGTTAAGCCACTGGAGTCACATGAAGTACTTTAATGATGTCTTTCCTACCTTTCCGGGCCTTGAAAGTGGTAGTTGCGTTGGATCTCTATGGAGGGACAGAAACCTCTCAGATTTCATTAAAAATATCTTCATTTGTTTTCTGAAGATGAACGAAGGTCTTACGGATATGGAATGACATGAGGGTGAGTAATTAATGACAGAATTTTCATTTTTGGGTGCACTAACCCTTTAAGAGCTTTTTTTTTAAATTATTTATTCCAATTATTTATTATAAAAACTGAGGGACAGGTCAAAAGTAATTTCTGTGGTAATGAAATTTATGCCACAAATGTCAAAAAAGCTTGTAATAAACCCAGAAAATCCTTTTAAGACCTTCATATATGCAAGATGAAGGATGAAAACAACTTCCAAATATTGTTTCTGTACAGATTCAAGCTTGACTTACGGTAGATGTGCAATGCAGTCATCAGCTAAGAAAAGCCTATTTTCTACGCATTGCAAAGTTGCACTCCCTGCAGTCAGTGAAATGGATCCTACAGAAGCAAAGTGCAAAAATCCAGTGACAATTTTAAACTAATATTTATGACAATCTACAGTAAGCAGTAAAAGTTTGGCAGTCATTTTAACTTAATTTTTTTTTCTCTTATTTAAAAAGTATAATACAGATTTATACTATATATTTTTTAAGGTTTAATAATTTACAGAGAAGGGCTACCTACAGAAAGCACCTCTTCCTCCTATCTGACTGACAGTCAAAACCGCAAGGAGAGTAGGAGAGCCTGACCTGATGTGTGAATGACTGGGTCGAGTCAGTGCTGCTCCCTAGTGGACATAATACAGCCAGTATACTAAGTTAAAGAAGGTGTAAGTGATTGGAAAGATGACACGTGACCACTTGTCAATGGCGTTCACGTCTGTCAGGTCTGGAATCTTCACCTTCAGCTGAGCGGCTCGCCTCTTAAGATGACTCTTTTTTCGTGCCATTGGCCTCTCGAGAGAGGCAGTGGGCCGGCCATAGAGGTCCCGACCTGTAAGGGGCTTACGGTATTGGATGCTGGCACTGTCATAGGAGAACATGGTGTTCCTTGGGTCCCCAAGAGCACCTAACATCTCTGCCCCGCTAAGGCGCAGATCAAGGTTTGTCAGGGGAATGTTTCCATGGACATCAACCTTAATTAATAAAAGAAGGAATAAATACATTTTATTAAATAAGTGATTTTTCTCACTAAAAAGTTTCATACAAAAAGAAATAAAGATGTATCAATATTAAAATTCTGGCCAAAGCTGATAAGACAAAAAACTAAAATCCAAATGCAAAAAGTAAATTTAGGCATCACCACATTATAATGCATGAAAAATAGAATGAAAAATAGATATCAGGTTTGCTAAAGATTACATTTAAGTGTGTTTATGAAAATTAACTCTTTTCCCGCCAGTGTTTTTTGGTTTTTAAAGTTGCCAGTCACCGCCAGCGTTTTTGATAATTTTCACAAAAATTTTCTGGCCCCAGAATATTTTGAATATATATATTTAGAATATATATTTAATATATATCTGAACAATATATCAAAAGAAAGAACAGACCCTCTGCTTTTATTCTAGCTTCATGCATTCATTTTTATCAACACTTAAGTTTAATAAAAAAAGCAACATTTTGAGCAAAAGCTGAGAAAATCAAATTTTTGTCAAAGACTACATCTGGATCAGATTCAGAACGATGATCAAAACACAGATGGAGTAGATTGAGTCCATCAGCACCCCCAAAGCTTCACAGTCCTGTAGCTCGTCCTTGATGTCTCATTCAGTAAAGTTAGGCAGTTTTGATTTATATAACAGCGCCCCCTACCTTATAACAGTGAAAAGTCGTAAAATCTCGTCTTTGCCTGGGAAGTGTTTTCTCATAAAAGACAATATAACTCATCAATGGCGGGGAAAGAGTTAACTTGCGAATGTTAGATGACGGCAAAGGTAACCTACATATAATAATAGGAGACAGTATGAAGCCCAAGACCTCTGCTGTATTGATAAAAAAATACTTAGTGTAAACATAGAGCTGATCAATAACCCACCTGAACTTTGTTACTCTTCTCATTGTTGCTTTTTGCAGCTTTTTCTGCCACTTTCTTCTGTAAATGTGGACCACGGCCGAAGAATATGTAGTTGACGAACGCATACTCGAGCAAGGCCAGGAACACAAAGACAAAACAGCCCATCAGATAGATGTCTATGGCCTTCACATAAGGGATCTTGGGTAAAGTCTCCCTAAGATGAGTGTTGATTGTAGTCATAGTCAGAACGGTGGTGATTCCTAAAAAGAGTCAGTATTACAATGTTTGAAAAAGCTTATTTAGAAACTGGTTGACATCAATTGTAAATTTAATAGGTGGGGAAAGTGAGGTGTTGAAAAAGTGCAATGAATGTATGAGTCTTTATTTGGTGTGAAGCACTAGGTGACCTCACACAAACACACACACCTAGAGCAACTCTTGCAGCTGAAGCATCATAGTTGATCCAGAAGGAGACCCAGGACAGGATGGTGATCAGTGTTGAAGGCATGTAGGTCTGTAGGATGAAATACCCAATGTTCCTCTTTAGTTTAAAACTGAGAGACAGACGAGGATACGACCCTGAAAGTGAGAAATAAAAGCATTTTGTGTCAGCGAAGTACACAAATGACACTTACACACTGCAGCTAAATTTGGTTGTCATTTCACCTTTAGTGCTTAATCCTGTTCTGTACACACACAGTTCAGTAACTTAATCACACAGTAATAATTCATTCAAAAGTTTGGGGTTGGTAAGATTTCAATGTTTTTGAAAGAAGCCTCTAGAGTTAAAGTCAGAATTGCGTGATATAAAGTTGCAATTAAGTCGCAATTGCGAGTTAAAGTCAGAATTGCATGATATAAAGTCAGAATTGCGTGATATAAAGTCACAATTGCGAGATAGTCAGAATTGCGTGATATAAAGTCACAATTGCGAGATATAAAGTCACAATTGCGAGATATAAAGTCACAATTGCAAGTTATAAAGTCAGAATTGCGTGATATAAAGTCACAATTGCGAGTTATAAAGTCAGAATTGCGTGATATAAAGTCACAATTGCGAGATATAAAGTCACAATTGCAAGATATAAAGTCACAATTGCGAGTTATAAAGTCAGAATTGCGTGATATAAAGTCACAATTGCAAGATATAAAGTCACAATTGCAAGTTATAAAGTCAGAATTGCGTGATATAAAGTCACAATTGCGAGATATAAAGTCACAATTGCGAGTTATAAAGTCAGAATTGTGTGATATAAAGTCGCAATTGCGAGTTAAAGTCAGAATTGCGTGATATAAAGTTGTAATTGTGAGTTAAAGTCAGAATTGCGTGATATAGTCGCAATTGTGAGTTAAAAAGTCAGAATTGCGTGATATAAAGTCACAATTGCATGATATAAAGTCACAATTGCGTGATAAAGTCGCAATTGCGAGTTACAAAATCAGAATTGCGTGATATAAAGTCGCAATTGCGAGTTACAAAGTCAGAATTGCGTGATATAAAGTCACAATTGTGAGTTAAAGTCAGAACTGCGAGTTTATATCTCACAATTTTGAGGAAAAAAAGTTGCAATTATCTTTTTTTTTTTTATTCCGTGGCGGAAACAAGCTTCCATAAAAAACAGTAATATTGTGACACATTATTACAGTTTAAAACAACTATTTTCTATTTTACTATAGAATTTTCAGCAGCCATTACTCCAGTCTTTAGCGTCAATAAAAGTATTATTTTCTTTCAAAAAAATTTTTTTTACCGACCCCAAACTGAATGTTGTATATGCATGCATGTGTTAACAAACTGTGGAGACTGGCAATTAGACAAGTCTAAAAGCATTTAGGTACAGAAATTGAATAATCAAATTTAAAATAGCACTGCATAGTCTTCACTGTATAAATTAAATATAATTAATCTTTGTTAAAGCTACAAAAAGTAATTTTCTCTTTGTATTTTGTTGTTTGATTAACATTAATGACACAGACAGCAGCAGGAATATTAGGCTGCTGTCACTTTAAGACCGTTAAAGACTATTAGGTCGCTGTCACTTTAAGGCACGGATCCAATACACATCCGTTTTCTTTTTTAATGTTTTTACTATGACACTCGCCGAGACAGGCATTTTGACATAATTCTGCGTATATGTGTCCGTTCAAGCAGAAATACACGAGAAAAGAAAACGGAAATATCTATGCTAAAACGATATATCGTGTAGCCCTAATTACAGATACACACTTTTGAATTTCTGTGCTTACAAATAAAAAACAACTTTATGTTAATGAATCATTTATGAACTGACGTGAACTGAAACAATCTTGGCATACAGTACCGAGGAGGGCTGACTCATCTCAAAAGAAAGTCTATTCATCTCATGAATATGCAGGGAGCGCACTGTACCTGTGGCAAACACAACCTTCTTAGACAGCGTTTTATAATCAATAATAGAGAATTGCGGCAGCTCAATGTTGTCCACCCCCGTCACTGAACTTCCTCCCTGCCAGTAGAACTCAATGTCATCTGTAGTGTAGCCATCTGAGAAGCAAAAGAGGGAAAGAAACATTCAGAAATGCATATATATTCACAAAACAGCATGCTGGCTCAAAGGGAAAGCTGTCTCTCTCACGTTCCCACAGTCTGTGTTGTCAGTGGTGTAAATCAGCATGTGATTGAGAACACTTCTGTGAGAGGTCTGGTCCAGGTCTAACTGACAAGATTGTCCCTGCAGACTCTCCGCGCTTATCTCCAGGAGAGCACGGTACTGCAGAACATTAAAGCTTAATTAGAGGATACAGTATTACGATAGTCAATTCTCCCTGTTCTTCATTAAGTCCAATCAAAAGAAACATCAGTCTAGACTCCTGAGTGACTGAAGCACAGAGATAATCCTCATGAAGGTCTACTCTTCCCGGTCCTCTTCTCTTTAATGTTTGAGTCTGAAATTGCACGTCAGATTTGTGACGTTTGATTAATTGGTGCTGCTTTCTACAAAAAGGGTACACTCTGGTGTGTCTCATGAGTGTTCCAAAATGTTTTTGGCCTGTTTTCTCTTCCACTGTATTGACTGTACCAATTAAAATCTCCTAAACTGATATTCAATTCATTGTGGTAAAAATACTATCTTTAAATATTGAATCAATTAAAAATATATAGCTGTCCCACATTAGGGCTTTTCACACTGCGCTTAACCCCGGGTTATCTTCGTTCTAAACACCGTTTTTAACCCTGAGTAAAGGTGTTAACCCTGCATTGCAGTGCCAAACTTGTACAGTGTGAAACGATGTGGTGTTAGAATGTTACAGCTAGACGCTTAGCAACAGACAACGAATCACATACTCATATTTGCCTGCTTTGAACAGTCACAGAAACACTGCACATTGTATATAAACTGTAAATTCAGGATTTGAGAGGAAAAATGTCAAATGCTGACAGAAAACGCGACAATTTGAATGGACAAGAGGCTGTTTTATTCTTACCTTTATAGTCCAAAAGTCCATTCATTATAAACTCGAAAGTACAGTCGGCAATACAAGAAATGCTAATGCTATGTAAACAGGTCGCGTGCTGCGTTTATCCAATCAATGACACTGACACCGCAAATATGCAAATAAGAACATTAACCCAGGGTTTAGGAATGTACAATGTGAAACGTTAGCTTATGAATACCCAGGATTAATTATTAACCCTGGGTAAATTAGAGCAGTGTGAATCGTGAAGCAAGATAACCCAGGATTCTATTTACCCAGGGTTTAGAATAACCCAGGGTTAACTATTTCAAGTGTTAAAAGCCCTATTTTGTATTAAACCCTGTTACATGATTTTCTTCATACAAAATGTAGAAAAAAATGCCAATGAAAGATCTAAGCATCTGAGTTTCTTAAAAGCAACCTGTGTGACATCAAATTTTGGTTTGTAAAACAACAGGTTTGTAAAAATGGCAAAATGCACATAAAATGAATAGTATCTAAATGAAAGATTCCATAAATGCTAATGTTTACTGACCTTTTGTTGAAAAAGAAAAAAAGAGACTTTATTCCATGACATGTACATAAAGGGATAGTGAAATGAAATATGACGTTCCAAAATTTTTTTTTTTTTTTTTTTTTTTTTGACCATACAATGGAAGTCAATAGCTACGTTTCCATCCACCTATTTTCATGCGCATTTTGGGATATCGCATTAAAAAACCCACTGGATGGAAACGCCAAAATGTGCATATATTCTAAAAATGCACATAAAAAAAAAAAAAAATGTATGCACTCAAATGATTAAGATACATTTTTTATGCGATACGAAAACATGCGCATAAAGTACAATGGAAACACTTTTACCAAATAAATTACTTGATGCGCTTCAAAAAAGACGTGACTTTGCGATGGGACGGCATAACTGAACCAACCAGCGGACCGATCTCATTGCAGCATCTGAAATGCTGATTTGGTCATTCTGAAATGCCTGACGAATGTCTATTGTTAAAGTGGTTCCCTGCCATGAGTGTGTTCACAAACACCAGGCATCTGAAGGCAAGATAACATGACAGCGTTTACTACGGTTCGTCTGCACGCTCTGAGGCGCAAATAATTTATTATATACAAAACATATTATATACCGTGGCTTCTACTGCAGCAACTTCCATTTTTCTTAGTAATATTCAGTGCCAGTTTATCAGGAAGTGACGATTTTATTTTCTTCAAATGTTTTATGCGATATTCCAAATTAAATTCACAACTTTGGATGGAAACATAGCTATTGCTCACCAAAGATTGTTGGTTACCAACAATCTTCAAAATATCTTCTTTTATATTTCAGAGAAAGTCATACAGGTTTGAAACAGTATGAGAGTGAGTAAATGACACAATTTTCATTTTTGGGTGAACTAACTACTAATAACTTATTTGTGGAAAGTATTTTTGTCTACATTACAGCGAGTCTGATCTTGTCCAGTCCCATGGATGATGTGAATGTGGTGAAGATGACATGATTTATGTCTGCCGCATGAAAGCGACATGGTTTATGTCTGCTGTGATGTTGGTGTTGAGATTTCTCCTTCGTGCTGTGATATGCATCTCAGAGCTCTGACATGACAACAGCCTCACAGAGCTACAGCTGTCTGCCCAACAGAGCAGACACCCAATTACAAACACTGTCTGTCACCCCGAGAGAGACAAAGTGCAAAAGAGATGAGAGGAGGAGATGAAAGAGAGCAAAAAGAAAGAGTGACAGTAAGAGAGTAAGACAGTCGCAGAGACTGAGAAAGATGAAACAGAGAGATTAGTCAGCACAGCCAGATTCTCTGCAGGTATTTTTCCTGATAAATGAATGATGCATGCATGCATTAGGATTATACAACTAATTGCACCATTTTTTTTACTGCATTATCATACAACAGTTACTTGCAACTTCATGCAATAAAGAAATTCGTCCATCGTTATATAATGCTTTCAGTGAAAATGTGGACTTTTGCATTCACCCTCTCTCTATATATTTTTAGGGCTGTCAATGTTTTATATTAATTTATTGGTACTAATTAAAAAGAATAATGGGGAGATAACCTGAGGAGAAATACAAGTTTCAATTACAAACCTTATTTACCTCCTCTTGTGTGAAGCCATTCTAAAAGGATGTGATCTTGAGTTAAAAAACAGTGAGATGAAACACATGTAACAGAATGCAGGAGACATGCTCAATGCTTAAGACATGTGTCTTGACATGATGTCTTAAAAATGTAGCTTAAAAACATCAATCATGGCACAAGATGCTGAAGAGGATGTGATGGAAAAGCCAGTCTGCATATATATGTAATTAAAAAAGAGAAAACAGACAGAATATAAGAACATGTCCCCTGTACAACAACATAAATCACTGCTTAAAAGGGTTAGTTCACCCAAAAATGAAAATTCTGTCATTAATTACTCACCCTCGTGTCGCTCTATATCCGTAAGACCTTTGTTCATCTTTGGAACACAAATTAAGATATTTTTAATAAAATCCAAGAGGTTTCTGTCCCTCCAGAGAGATCCAACGCAACTACCACTTTCAAGGTCCAGAAAGGTAGTAAAGACATCATTAAAGTACTCCATGTGACTCCAGTGGTTTAACCTCAATTTTATGAAGTGTCGCAAGTGCTTTGTTTGCACAAAAAAAACATAATTTACCAGTTTATTTACAAAATAATATTATCCAAAGCTCTTGCTATTGCATGAACACAAAACGCATGCGACGTGATGTTCTTGTGCACGCATGTACGCAAATAAAGTGGAAAATTATGTTTTTTTGCACAAACAAAGCACTCGCGTTGCTTCATAAAATTGAAGTTAAGCCAAAGGAATCACATGGAGTACTTCAATGATGTCTTTCCTGCCTTTCCGGGCCTTGAAAGTGGTAGTTGTGTTGGATTTCTATGGAGGAACAGAAACCTCTCAGATTTCATCCAAAATATCTTAATTTGTGTTCCGAAGATGAACGAAGGTCTTCGGGTGTGGAACGTCATGAGGGTGAGTAATTAATGACATAATTTTCACTATTGGGTGAACTAACCCTTTAACTACCATAGTTTGATTCATTATTGGAGAAATTAACTACAGTAGCCAGTCAAAGCTTTTTTCTGAAACCACTTTGTCGCACATCTGTAGTTCAAACCACATTTGTTCAACAATAAAGAACTGTCATTAATGACAGTTGGTGGAGTTAAATTATTGTTAGATTATTGCTATACTACTTCCAATTTGTTCTTTGTTGTTTTGCTTTAATTCCAGATGTTTGATTCAGTCACAGGTTCACTCCAGGGTTCCCCGGGGTTCTAGAGCACATTCGCCCAATAACTCTTAAAAATTAAAAAAACAGCGCTTTCTTTCTTCTGACAAACTAAAAGAAGTAGAATGTAATTTGCATATGTGAAAAATAAGATTGCGCTTAAGAGCATGATCTACTTAGATCCACATGCCATACTAAATATAAACTATGCACCTAACCAAGAGCTGTAGTTCCAATCACGTGACTTTGTGATGCTGTTTGTAAATGATCATTGATGGTTTTGGGAAATGTTGAATCTTTGAACTATATTGGTAACTACTCAACTTGAGAAAATTATGTTTTTGGTAAACATACCTCTGGATGGTTTAACAAACTCGATTGTAAAATGAATTAATAGTGAAAGGCTTGTGTGCAATGATAAGAAAACTATTTAATGAATAAAACTATTAGTATATTTAATGATACTATAATGATGTTGAATAATCTCCATATTGTTTTCTCAGCTAATACTCATATTAGTGTTGTCAAAAGTACAGACCGCGATACCAAGTCGGTACTGAAATTTTAAAAATGTGACACTTTAAGCGCTGTTGAGCGGATTCTTAAACACCTCTGATTGACCATTGTGTTTACGCGCTCATCAGATATGTCTGTGATTGGCTACAATGATCAACGCTTCAAAAACATGTTGTAAACAAACATCGTTCACCGAGGGCTTACACAGATATACACGGGAGTGTTTGAAAGCAGGCGTCTATCAGCGGACCGTCTTTCAAACGCTCCCACTCCAGCTTTCTAAACACTTTCAAATTCAAACATTTCCATGTGCTTTCAAACGCTCCTGTGCGTTGATTATTGTAGCCAATCACAGACATATCTGATAAGCGTGTGAACACAAAGGCCAATCAGAGGTGTTTACGAATCTGCTCAACAGCACTCAAAGAATCACATTTTCAAAATTTCAGTACTGACTTGGTATTGCGGTCGGTACTTTTGACAACACTAACTCATGATCAATTGTGAATATGCAATCAAGCCATCTGTGCTAGTCATGATTGTTAATGGTTAATCCGTGAACAGCACTTACAACTTTCAATCTCCAGTGTGCAGTTCTGCTCATCCAGCGGATATCTGCGCAAATCCATCATACATGCAGCTGTGGTAGTTATCCTACAGATATGAAGCGAAAAACAACACAACACGAAACTATTACAATTGAGCAGTTGCTTAGAAGGTCTACAGTAATAGGAAGTTTGTTTGTGAGTTTGACTGATCAAACATACTTGTGTTATTTTAGAAAAAATTTAACTTTGTCCATATGTCAGAAGAGGTAAGTGAAACATTTAAGAGCAGATGGTGTTACATCCACCTGCTTCCACCTGTAATGAGATTTATATTCAGAGCTATGGCTGCTCGGGAAGGCTTGGCAGAACTTTAATTCAGGCTGAACTAATATCAACTTGACAAGCACACGTGTACTTATTCATATAACAAAATAACAAATGTAATCATCTCCAAATCAACCACCATTAAGTAAAATAGATGTAGCAAGTAATTGCATGGTGACACACAGTAATATTTGCTTATTGTTCATTCACGTGTCTTTTAAAGGTTCTCTTACAAGCTGCTGGTGAAACAACACTGCAGACACACTGTGTTCCTTATATCACTCTTGTGTTATATTCCTCTCTTGTGTAATTGCCTTAACGCTGTCTCAGTCATGTCTGCAGCCCCTCTCTGAAATGCCTCTGGCTGGATCTTAATTACATTGAGCTTTAATTAACACGGAAACACGCGGTGGCCTTTCAGTGCGTGACTGCCGCACTTTTTGACAACTTATGATGGAATTGCTTCTTCGTTCTGCAGTCCTGGATGGGTATAAAGCACTTTTCCTGACAAATGCAACACAAACACAATGTATACACGTACAGGTACATCCACCCCCACAAAAACACCTTTTTATACTCCGTATTGTTCTTCTGGTTATCTATTCAGTGATCACATATATTTATAGACACACACTCATAGGTGCGCACCGCTGTAGAGCAGCACATGTCCATACCTCTCAGGCATAGTACATTAGATATAAATTATACAGTACTGAGAAAGATGGAGAGAGAGGGAATATCAGACAGACAAAGCTGCACATCAAACTCTGCACTATGTAGGGAAAGAAGCATAGGACTGCAGCTTTTCCTCTGCAGAAAGACATGAATCTTGACTTTAATTGATCAATATTTTCCTTTTATGTTTTGGTAGATTTCACAATGACTACTGAAAGTTATTTTTTGTTTGTTTACAGTAACAATAATAGAAGCTAAACTTTATTAGATATTAAGGCTTGTTTACTTTTCTTCAAATAGCATAAATCTAACAGAATGTAGAGAACTTTTGTGCTTAAAAACAAGAAAAGAATGTCAATAAGATTTATTTTTTGGGAGGAAATTAACTTTTATTCCTCAAGGATGCATTAAATTGATTAAAAGTGACAGTAAAGTCATTTACAATGTAATGCACTCTATTCATCAAAGAATCCTGAAAAAAAAAAAGAATCACAATTTCCAAATATTAAGCAGCTGCTTTCAACATTGATAATAAGAAATCAGAAATGTTTCTTGAGCAGCAAATCAGCATATTAGAATGATTTCTGAAGGATCATGTGACACTGAAGACCAATACAATGACAATGACAGGGCTTGACATTAACTGTGGCTAGTGGTTTTCCCAAGTTACTAGCCACTCAGCATTTTTACTGACCACAATTGTAACATTGATACCATGGATAAAAACTGCCATATAGGTATTTTTTATATTATCTCATAATTTGGAAGCAGGTACTGTAAATTAGGCTGCTGTCACTTTAAGACCTGACACATGAATCCATTATACTGCTACGCATGTTTTCTTTCTCAAGAGCATTTTGACATTATTTAGTGTGTATTTAATTGTTTAAGTGCAATAAGCAGTGAAAAATAACTCAATTTAGTAGTGAGAGGCGGCATAAAATTATGCACAATACCCATGCCGAAATTCATGCCCTGTAACACCAACAATATTCATCCGGAGCAAATGAAATGATAAATGAGGGGAGGAGGGTTTGTATGGAAGCTTGTTTCTGCTATGAAATAAAAATAAAAAAGGTAATTGCGACTTTTTATCTCACAATTCTGACTTTTTTCTCGCAATTGCGAGATATAAACTCACAATTGTGAGTTATAAAGTCAGAATTGCGTGATATAAACTTGCAATTGCGAGTTTAAATTTTGCAATTCTGACTTTTTTTCTCAGAATTGTGAGATATAAACTCGCAATTGTGTGTTATAATGTCCAATTGTGTGGGAAAAAATATGGTTTTTCTCAGAATTGTGAGTTTATATCTCACAATTTGGACTTTATAACTCGCAATTGCTTGTTATAAAGTCAGAATCACGACATATAAACAGTTCTGAGAAAAAAAGTCAATTGACAACACTACATTGCACTTAGTATATTATTTCAGATGCCTTTTTAAAAGACTACAACTGAAAAATGTATTACATATAAAATTCAACCCGCCAAAGTGGCTAGTAGGAGTGACTGTGCTACACGCCACTGCTGACTGCTGATTACACCCCCCAAACATATGAACAGTAGAGTACATAATTTATTCATGACTTACATTTTTTGTTCTCTTTACATGTTATAATTATAATAATGTCTGGATGAAACCAATCCGGGGTTCAGATTTGGACTGTGCTCTTGCTAATTAGTGAATGCTAACAAATAGCCTGGTTCAACCAGGACAGAGACAGCCTCATCTTTCTTTGGTAAACAGAACCCATATTCCCTGACTGAGACAGGATACGCATCTCTCACTGGGCTTTAAATTCTAAAAAAGCAACATCAGGACAGCCAGGGGAATAGGGTCAGCCAAAAATACAGCATACACATGCAGACAGAGATATATGTATTGATGCACGCACAAAAAAGAGACAAACATTAATCTAATGCATGAGAGAGAGAAAAAGTGAGACAAAAAATACTTTAAAAAAGTACAAAAAAAAACAAAAAACAAGACGCACACACACACACACACCAACAAACTCTCTGACCTGAGGCCGTACAACACAGTCCCATCAGGATGCAGACGGATCATGCGGTTCTTCACTGTGACCCCATGAACAAAAGATTTCTTGTCGTTTATGAAGTAAGTATCAGGCACCCAGAGTTGATCAGCCACTCGGTTATCCAGAGTAAGATTTAGAGGGATCCCTGTGTAGGACAGACGCTTATCGCGCCAGGACTGCTGGAAATACATGGTGATGGTATAGTCCTGAAAAACACACACAAAAATAAATTATAAATTTACAGTTCAAAATGAAGACCAAAAATATTTGGACTCTTTCTGGTTGTCAAATGTTGGTGTATCATACGGACTTCAAGTGCCCCTGGAAAACTAGTCCCTTCAAATCGGGCATTCATTCTCACAAAACGTCATTGAATTCAGGTGTTCCAATCACTGCCATGGTCACAGGTGTATAAAATCAAGCACCTAGGCATGCAGACTGCTTCTATAAACATTTGTGAAAGAATGGGTCGCTCTCAGGAGCTCAGTGAATTCAAGCGTGGTACCGTGATAGGTTGCCACCTGTGCAATAAATCCATTCGTGAAATTTCCTTACTACTAAATATTGCACGGTCAACTGTTAGTGGTTTCATAACAAAGTGGAAGCAATTGGGAACAACATCAACTCAGCCACGAAGTGGTAGGCCACGTAAAATCACAGAGCGGAGACTGCGAGCCAGGCCTTCTCGCCAACATCACTGCCTGACCTCACAAATGTGCTTCTAGAAGAATGGTCAAAAATTCTCATAAACACACTCCTAAACCTTGTGGAAAGCCTTCCCAGAAGAGTTGAAGCTGTTATAGCTGCAAAAGGTGGGCCAACTCCATATTAAACCCTACGGATTAAGAATGGGATGTCATTAAAGTTCATGTGCACGTAAAGGCAGGTGTCCCAAAACTTTTGGCAATATAGTGTATATGATCCATTTTAGATATATTATACAATGTTCATTACTTTATATTATGCCCCATCCAACATCGCAACACTTTGCAACTCATGTATCATCTAATTTTCCAATCATAAATATGACTTAGATGAGTCATTAATGCACTCTGAATTTGTAATCATGATATTTCTGACTCCACTTGAAAGGCACATCATGTCCATATAGTTTATGTGATAAACTTCACCATGACACCTGTGTGATCTTGAGGAGAACTGACTTCACATCTGCTACAAATCACCCTGAGACCAATTGGTTAAGTCACTGCAAAACAACTCAGAAAATGAAGTTTGTTCTGTGAAAAGCTCTATTGCTGTTTGTTTGTTTGTTGTGTTTTCAGTTCACTAACTTCACTTGATATTGAAAGATCTAGGGATTCTCAATAGCAACTTGTGTGCGTTACTTTAAGAGAGCAACCATCCATCAGATAAGTCTTGCTGTTAACAGGTTTTGGGTATTAGACAAGCTCTGCTGACTGGGTTTGGATACCAGACAAAACTGAATATCTTCTGAAAGGGATTCGGCATCCGGAGTCGGATCTGATATTTCTGTATTTCTGACGTATGGAGGATTCTATCCCATCTAACATTTTGGCATTGTCGGTAGGAAGTCGACACGATCTAACAATATGAAATTCGCTTTTTATTAAATTATAAGTGTAACTTTAGTCTCAAAAATGCTCACTACATTAAAATTGTGCGTGCTCTCAGTGATTTTAACAGCGAAAAAGTGCACACTGCACGCTTATATGCAAACGCCCCACTAACACTCAAAGAAAATGTCACATGCTCAAATTTATCACTGCTATCCATCTCATTTCCTTTTCCGTCTGCATTTGTAATCTCAAGAAGGGCATCTGCATCCTGCTCTGACATATCAAAGTGGATGTCAACCACCTTGAGGCTGAGCTTGCCTTCCCATCAGCCAAGACCTCCATCACCCAGTTTTTCTCAGCTGAAGGTCAGAGAGCCACTGCCTCCAGATGTGTAAAAACACAAAGCATCATCTAAGATGACAAGCTCTCCTTTGCAGACAAAACAACATTTTCACAACTGTGTTCTTCATCATCCACAATATAAGGAAAATAAAGTTGCTTTGAGGTCAAGTTAAATCACTAACTTAAATGGAACCAAATGAGATCCCGTTCCAACAGTACATCCATATTTCAAACACTGGTCTGCTCTCAGTAATTGCCACTTACATGACTGTGCACTTCATTTAGGTTTCTGTAAAAAAGAAAAGGGTCTCTTAAGAACCCAAATGTGTTGGGACTAACTGTAAAGTCAAAGGTTAGACTGAAAAACGAAGTCATATGCACAGAGGCTCCTGCTTAAACTCCATCCCCCCAGCCGCCATGTTTCTCAGCTGAATAAGTGGTGAAGCAAATTAAGTTAAGGTTCCATTAAACCAACATGATAAGTGAGAGTGAATGTTAAACAGACAGAGTGGATTTGCCCTGCTTCTCAGAGACACTTACAAACCCCTTTAAAACAATCACAGCATCTGTCTGTCTGTTTTATGTGTGATGGGCAGAAAACCTTGTAAAGCTAATGAAGTTCAGAAACAACTTTATGCAGCTTTAAAAACCAACACTGAAAAAAAAGCACAAGAACTTCATTATCATCTCCTATCATCACTTTCATCTCACATCTAATAAATCATACAGTGGAGATTTAGAAAAAATTGTAAAATTCACTTTTTACCCTTAAATATTTTCCTTGTACCTGTCCATGCTGTCATTATTGCTGTGACCAAAACAGGACAGCTGCATCACCCACAGTTTTAGGTTAGTTGAAAAGCATGAAATTAGTGCTTAAGTCCAACAGGATAAGATACAAACTGTGTAAACACATAACACAACAAATTAAAGAGTTTATCTATCCTGCTGTAGCAAAAAAAAAAAAAAAAAAAATTTGAGGATACAATCAATTAAGCATTTTAATTTCTTTCATCGTTTTCATAAGCATTTGAATAGTGCAGCAGATCTGGATATTTGCCCTTGTGTTTTAGGATAGTAACAGTCATGTTTCTATTCTTAGCAAGCTTGTTTGCTGCAATGCAGTAAATTTGATCCTGTCAATATTAACCAATGGAATATGCAACATTTTTCAGTAATGAAAGAAAAAGAAGTGAGGAAAATTGAACATAATTTTGATCAATTATTCTTCATATGTGTGATGTTATAAAATGTTTCAGATGCTCTACTGAAGGGTGTAGGTAGATTCTGTCCCAGCATTACTGCTTCTCCAGACTCATCTGGACTGCAAAGACTCGGTTAAGATTCTTCTCAGAGCACACACACACACACACACACACACACACCATCCAGCCCAGTTAAAAAATGCCTATGCAATCACTTCATAACATGCATCTCATGCCTTTCTGAGATGATATACTGTATGGATGCATGTCATGACCTTAAAGGATTAGTTCACCCAAAAATGAATTCTGTCATTAATTCCTCTTCAGAACACAAATTAAGATATTTTTGATAAAACCCGATGGCTCAGTGAGGCCTGCATTGACAGCAAGATAATTAACTCTTTCAAATGCCCAGAAAGCTACTAAAAACATATTTAAAACGGTTCATGTGACTACAGTGGTTTAACCTTAATGTTATGAAGCGACGAGAATACATTTTGTGGTTCGAATCAGTGGTTTCGGAGCATGTATCAAACTGCCAAAGTCACATGATTTCAGAAAACGAGGCTTCATTACATCATAAGTGTTTTGAAACATTTTGAAATTTCAATGGTTCACCACTGGGGGGCGTGACTTTGGCAGTTTGATACACGCTCCGAACCACTGATTCGAAACAAGATTCGTAAAGCTTCGAAGCTTAAAGAAGCAGTGTTTTTAAATCGTCCATCACTAGAAATTGTTGAATAAAGTCGTTATTTTGTTTTTTTGGCGCACAAAAAGTATTCTCGTCGCTTCTTAACATTAAGGTTGAACCATTGTAGTCACATGAACTGTTTTAAATATGTCTTTAGTACCTTTCTGGAAATTGAAAAGTTAATTTATCTTGCTGGCAATGGAGGCCTCACTGAGCCATCGGATTTTATCAAAAATATCTTAATTTGTGTTCTGAAGATGAACGAAAGTCTTACGGGTGTAGAACGACATGAGGGTGAGTAATTAATGACAGAATTTTCGTTTTTAGTGAACTAACCCTTTAACTGTAAACTGTAAATGCTACTGAGTGCTACTGCTACTGTGATCTTGTTAAAAATAACAGGTGTTCTTTTCTAACTTTGTGATCCTTCAGGACGGACAGATGATACATGCAGCTTTTCCCATATTTTACACTTATTATTAATTCTTCTGTCAGTATTAAAGGGGTACACTGGCAAAATGGGCTTTCAATAAAACTTGGTATTTAGTAAAAGGTGAAAAAAACTGAAATCGATGTTACCTAACTAGAGAAAACAAAGGAAAAAGGCTGTTGTCTTCCCTTTTACCAAATAGGTAGGAAAACTTCAACACCCATAATGCACTTGGCATGTTGCCATCCAAGGTCACTCCCACCAATCTGAAATTGAAACACTTACCAGAATCAAATACCACCTTGCTTTAGTAGGAATACTTATTAGCAAACTTTTAATGTTGACTCATATTGCTCCCAGGTGTAAGAATTCAAAGAGTGAATGTTTAGCGGGAGTGAGTTAGTTTTGGTTAACAGTGAAGGATCCAGCGAGTTGTAGGCAGTGGCTAAAGGCCACAAAGAATCCTAAATATGGAGAGAACGCCGCAACAGAAAATCTGAAAAACATCTGTGTTTGCAGTCAACATTTCAAAATGGATGACCATGAACACAGTGTTTTAGGCCAAATGGAAGGGAAGAACAGTAGGCTAGAAAAAGCTGTTTTACTCTACATGAAGAAGATTGTCCCATATATGGAGACCACCATGTGGACATCACATGACCAGCTGTGTACTACTACTAAACTAATAATAATTATGATTATTATTCATATCATTATTAATTTGTTTTACATTTTAATTTATGAATTCATTGTTAATTATTATTATTCAAAAATAAAATGTAAAAAACAATATTTTTAATAATTATAATTAATAATAATTATAATGACATGGTCTTTTTTTAAATTGAGGATGGTTTTGAGTTCTGAAACATAATACCATCACTCTAAAAAATGCTGGGTTAAAAACAACCCAAGTTGGGTTGAAAATGGACAGACCCAGTGATTGGGTTGTTTTATTAGTTAAATGTTTGGCCAACATGCTGGGCAGTTTTATTTAACCCAAATATTGTTTAAAAATTACTATATGGCTGGCTTAAAATTAACCCAAAATAGGTTGGAAATTAAAAATCAGACACATAATTACTAGAGACAACGATAATAATCAAAAAGTGAACATTTATTAATAAGCAATTTATTCATTAAACGTATTAATAAATGTTCATCTATTAAACATATTAATAAATGTTAATATCCAACATACTTTGGGGTCATTTTAAGCAAGCAATACAGTAATTGTTAAACAATAGTTGAGTTAAATAAAACTAACCAGCAGGTTGGGCAAACATTTAACCCAACCACTGGGTTGAAACAACCCAATTGCTGGGTTTGTCCGTTTCAAACCCAACATGGTGATGTATTTGTGACTTACATATTTTTAAAATACCATGAATTCTTTTATTTCAAAAGATCAAGGGCATTTTTTTCCTCATAAAATCCAAAACTACTCTTCAGACATGAAGTGTGCCGTCCCATGAAGATGACAACATTTCAGTGTATTTATGTGAGTGCGGCAAAAAAGCAAAGAAACCGAATACCGAATCAGAAAGCGAGAGAAATGTGAAAGAGAGACAGGATGGGTGTGCCTCAGGTTCGCTTAGGACAAATGCCTCCTTCAGCTTCTATTATTAGAAGCAGCTGTTGCCCCTGACAACCGCTTAAAACCATCACTCCAGCACCTCAACTTCTTCACAAAGCCCCATGACACACACAAAACAAAAACACAAATGCTTAAGCAAACGCAACATCACACACATATACACAAAAATGGAGGCCAAACCTATCACAGTCACACACCCTATCTCACAGTGCGGTCTAAAATGATCTCATTTCTCTGTGCGCATCACACTGAAGACTTCACAGAGGAACAGAAGAATAGAGGCTGAGAGAGACACTCACTTGAGAGGGACACAACAGGATTAAAAGTAGCGAATAGAAGAACAAAGATTGAAAAAGAAATGAAACTATGAGGTCAAGGACAAGGAAAGCAGGGAAGAAAAATCACTGGAAAACAATCTGATTTGGTTTGGTTCAGCTTGCTGCAGCATTAAAGTCAGTATGAATTTAGACTTTGTTTATTTAGACAAACTGGTTTTTCATTAATTGAACCTTAGGAAATTATATGAATCAACACAGGACCTGAAGTATAAACGCAGCATTGTGGGAAAAAGAAATGCATATTGATATATGATTGCACAGGCACAGCCCAAACCAGAATGAAGCTAAACTAAATGCAAGTTTACTGAATCAATGCCTACATACAGGGCTTGACATTAACTTTTTTGCTCACCAGCCACTGTGGGTAGTGGTTTTCCAAAGTTACTAGCCACTCAGCATTTTCACTGGACACAATTTTGACATCAATACCATGGGGAAAAACTGCCATATAGATATTTTTAATATTATTTCATAATTTGTCAGCAGGTATATTAGGCTGCTGTCACTTTAAGACCTGACGCACGAATCCAATATACTGTTACACATGCGTTTTATTTCTCAACGGTTAATGTTCACTTTAAACTGAATTTTACGTGAATACTCACCAAGACCAGCATTTTGACATTATTTAGTGTGTATTTGACTGTTTAAGCACAATAAGCAGCGAAAAAGAACTCAATTTGGTATTGAGAAGTGGCTTTATGTGTGCGCACTTTGGGTGTGAGCACAAAATCTGTGGGAATGAGTAAAATTATGCACAATCTGCGCAATCCCATGCCAAAATTCAAGCCCTGTAACCTCAACAATATTCATCCGGAGCAAATGAAACAAGTGAGTGAGGGGAGGAGGGTTTGTGTATCAACTTGCTGTCAGAGAGATGAGAAAGTGAGAAAGCGCAGCTGGTATCGTGTATCTATTCTGCAGAAAATTAGTATTGAAAGCGTTTCAGATATTTCAGTATCGATATGTATCGAAAAAACTATATTTTTGACAACACTACACTGGACTTAGTTTATTATTTCAGATGCCTTTTTAAAAGACTACAATTGCAATATGCATATGTTGGGGTGTAACAGTATACAGAAGTCATGGTTCGGTACGTACCTCGGTTTTGGTTCGGTACAATTTTGGTACAATAGGAAAATGGTCACACTTTAGTTTAGGGTCCAATTCTCACTATTAACTAACTATTAACTACAACTTTTGCCTCAATAAACCCCTAATTACTGCTTATTAATAGTTAGTAAGGTAGTGGTTTTGAGTTTAGTTATTGGGTAGTACAATGGGATGTAGAATATGGTCATCCAGAATAAGGCATTTATATCTGCTTTATAAATACTAATAAACAGCCAATATCCCAGTAACATGCATACTAATAAGCAAATATTTCATAGTGAGAATTGGAAAAATTTAAGTTTTACCGGACAAAGGAACAAATCTAGGTTTCTTTTCATTCATTTTGAACAGACAGTAGTATCTTGTGGACTTTGTTTTGGTCTTCTTTTGCTCTTTTCCTGTTGTCGCAGTTAGCAAACAGCTTTGTATTACCACACACGCCCCCTTCTGGATTGGAGTGTGGATCGCCTGTGACTGACTGTATTCGTCGTCTAACTGCATGAACCAAACCGTGACGTCTGTACCGTACGGTTCGGGACGAATACATGTATCGTTACACCCCGGTATATGTATATTATATATAAAATTCAACCTGCTAAAGTGGCTAGTAGGAGTGACTGCGTTACACACCACTGCTGAAATCCACCTGCATTTGGATCCTGCCTACATATATTGGTTAACATTATCTAATATATTTTTTATATATATACATATATATATATATATATATATATATATATAATACATAAATTATTTAACATTATCCAATGTCAAGTCCTGCCTACATATATTGGTTAACATTATCCGTATATAACATTAGCTTGCATGGCCTAAGTGACGTCAGCAGAAAAGGAAAGTCATTTCAGAGGAAGATTATATATTTGTTATTATGAACACCCAATTTTTCTTTAAAATAACCTGATTAACAATATAAACACCCATTTTGTTTCTTTGGAATAAACTGATTAATCGTTTACAACAAAACTGATAAAGTAAACAGAGTGTCTGTTGCTGAAGTCCACAACAGTTGTTAGTAAAAACATCAGCATTATGCTGCAGCCAAGAGTCCACTTCTCACATCAAGTGTCTTTTACTGCAAACTTAACATGTATCCTCACACTGCAGTCACGATGTGGTGAGCGAGGGCAACTGAGGTAACCAGCAGTGTACATTAACAATCAATGCAGAAGCGTATAAAAGCTGGCTATGAAGCTGTGACAGCACTGAGAACAGCTGACCTTCTGCAATATTCTTAGGGGAGCCAAGGTAGATTATCTTTTAGTTTATTGCCGTTTCTAAATTGGCTATTTAAATTCGGGTTTTCTCACTCCTCCGCCAAATCACCTTCCGCAGTGCTCTCTGAACCTGTGATTTTCTGTGCTATAAAAAGCAAAGAAACAGAAAACACATCTGTCGATATCTGCCGCTTCAATCCTGAAGTGTTATGAAAATCACGTCGGAGTCTATGTGTCTGTTTATTTCAGACAAACAAAGAGGAGAAAATAGGATGAGAGAGTTTACTTGGGGACAAATGCAGTTCAATATCTGATTTTCTAAAAGCACTTGGGATGCTCTGATATTAAAATTATGGCCGATAGCAATAAGCTGATAATTACTTTCATTGAATGGTCCATAACCAATAAGTCACAGTTATTAAAATGATATCCTTATATTTATAATGTCAAACAAAAATTTTAAAACGAGCTAGAAATAAATTAAGAGTTTTAAATATTACAAGTAAATTCAGGCATCACATTCTAATATTCAGAATGAAAAACAATATTAGTGTTTCTAGATTAAGTGTGCATTACATGCAAGGTAATCTAGATGTAAAAATGAAGAAAAGGAGCATGCACAATTATATCTGCCAATATATTCAATATCAACCAATAATTAGATTTTTTTTTTTAAATCGACAAGCGATATGTACTTTGTTAAAGTGGTAACCTGCTATTTTTATTTCTACCTGATAGAACCTAAATTTAGCTATGTAGGTGTAACCTAATGTGTTTAGGTTGATTCAATGATTTTAAATAATATTAAGTTGAATAAAATCAATTTATATACCACATAGATAGAGTTGCCACATGAATCACATTTTTTTCCCTGCCTACTTACCTAAAAATCAGATTTTGATGTAACTTAATCTTTTTAATGCTTGTCTCTGCAGATACTGTACAAAAATGACAGCAACTATCTCACCAAACTTGACTTTTGCTCACATCACATTCAAACAAATTTAAATTAATTCCGGTGAAATTCACCACTGACCAGTATTAAAAGCAATCATGAGAAGCTGATTAGATAAAGAACTTCAAAACAGAGCATAAGAACACTCTACAATATGCCAGATCCTTTCGTCCTTTCAACAGTAAATGAAATCACCCACCATAATCAACTCTACATCATAAATCATAACTTCAAACTCCACAGTAGCTTTTGGGATGGTTTCTTTTACCCTGACTTTGCCGCAAGGGAGAAAACTGACATAAATTGGTCCAGGTGGTATTCCTGCATACATTTAACCTGATCACATACATGTTGAATTTATTTTTAAAAGTATATTTCTAGAAACATAGAATTTCTATAAAGAGTGAGTCCTGAGGGAGACGCTGCAAATGTTAACTATCTCTCTGCTGTGCTTCACTAACTCCCTCCACCATGTGTCCTCCCTGAAAGGCCTCCCACTCAGTAAAATAATTTATGTATGACAAATCACCACAGAAATGGCTTTTGTTCAGGCCCACTATCCATAATTCACGAAAAAAAGCTTTTTCCAGCATGAGCAATGTGACACCTTGTCATAACAAAAGTGACAACCTCAACCTTAGACCTGAGTATCCTAGAAATCCCACAGAGTGCATCCGTCTTCAGAGTGGAAGTTTATTTCAGAACACAATTTACTGTTATTCTTAAAAGTATTTTATCATTTTAAAAAGACAATGATTGGAACTACTCTCCAGTCCAGGGCCATCATCAGTGGGACAAGAGAAGCTCACTAATGTCCTCTATAGCAGTGGTTCTTAAAGGGGTCCTGTTATGCAAAATTCACTTTTTTGAACACCGATGTGTGTCCGCAGTGTGTGAGAACAACCAGCCTATAATGGTAAAAATCCACTCTCTCACTTTTTTATAATTCCCATAAATAAAAAGCAGTCTCTTCAAACGAGCTGATTCAGATTTTCCCCTACAATGATGTAATTATAGGGAGAAGCCCCGCCTACAACCAGTGACGATCTGCATAACTATTAGCATAGACACATTTCTGTATCCTCACTGTAGCAGCTGGAGTTGTCCAATGTCTGCGCCAAAGAGGCATTACAAGAGTTGTGTTTTGGGACATTGTGGTTCGATTTAATTTTCGAAGGAAATGTCTCAAAGAAAATTGGTCTTATACATTTGTGCCAATCATTTTGCGCCAAACTGCTTCACAAACGAGGGTCTTTTCAACGACTTCGGTTGGAACATTTAAGTCTGAACATCGTTACTGACAGTTTTTGACATTTTCAGTGCGTGAGATTGTCCTGTTTTGTTGTTGCCCGTGTTCTGGCAATCTGTCCTACACTGGTATGCTGGAGCATGAGCTCTTGAAGCTCCGCCCTCTTCTTGAAAGGGGGCCGGGTGAACCAGCTCATTTGCATTTAAAGGGACACAAACAAACTAACCCCTTTGCTAACCCCCAAAAAGTGGCAATTTTAACATGCTATAAAAAATGATCTGTGGGGTATTTTGAGCTAAAACTTCACATACACACTCTTTCGACATCAGAGACTTATTTTGCATCTTTTTTAAAAAGGGGCATAATAGGTCCCCTTTAAAGTTGAAGTATGTAAGATTTTTATTAGGGGTTAAACAGACTGTAGTTGATCTGTGATCCGTACAGACCAGGGTCCATGATTTGGCACGCATGTGATTCAGGCAAAGTTTAACCATCATAGGGAAAGTTTATCATTTGCAAACGTTGCCAATTTACACATACAAGTGATTTTAAACCATTCCAGTGCAAGAAGAGGCAAACGAGAACTTAATTCGATACTCATGCGCTGTTATCTGTGCCTAATTATTACATTTGTGTACCTGAATACAAGTTACACCTTACTTTATTTGGAACTTTGTTGGTTTGTATTTATCTATGCTTGTAATTACTGTATTTGTTCTTATTTTATTACTGACTGTTCACTTGCCTTTAATAATATTTGAACTTTATTAGTTAGGCTAGTAGATTTTGCTGTGGTTTCGAAGTACTTAAAGTGTGCTTTAAGTAGTAAATGCAGACGTCAAAAGCTAAATGTAGGCTATAAACGAACTACACCACAGTCTCATGACTTCAAAGTCACCATCACTAAGCTTCCAACAACTCTTTCAGTCTTTGTAAAAAAACATTTTCCCTGAAAGTTCAAGTTATAATAGTTTGCAAGAGCGCCATTATCAACACAACGAGGCTGTGAAAGCGGACTAGTGAATAGATGAGTTTATCCGTTCGGCTGATGACATTTAATGTCCCCAGCAACCTCTGTAGTCCATTCAGACACCTGTTAGCAACTGCCTTTTACAAGACAAGTAAAAGCTTTAAAAAAAAAAATCACAAGAGAGTATTACTGATGTATTTTATATTGTTCACCACAGACCTTGTTCAAGAATTTCACCAATAGCCCATTCAAATAAAAAACATTGACTTCAGGACGATGGAGCTGGAAGTGCTAAAATGTTAACTCATTTCCGAGTTTTGGCCAACAAAATTTGTCATCCCTGCACCACTTCATTGGACCATGGCTGATGCGTTACATGGGAAAAGACATTCAGCTTCGGTTACAGAAGTGAAAGCTAAAATTCGCTGCATTTAGACCTTATTTAAACAGGTCAAAGCGAATTCCGCTAGGTGATCATCAAAATCATAATTTATTTTATTTCAGGGTGACATTAAAATCACTGTTGTGTTTTAACATCCATTATTTCAACCTACACCAACCTGTGAGTGTGTGTATATGGGGTCTTGTGTGCATGTTCCTCACAAAAATGCTTATTTTGGTCTTCTTTGCTGAGTCAGAGTAAAAGATTATGTCAGTTCAGCTCCAATGCCAAAACAATCATAATGCAAAATGAACACAATGCCTCTCTAATCTTACAGTCAGCTGTGCTTGTGAAAGAAAGAGAAACAGCCTGTAGCTCTTCCCTGACTGGACTACAACAGCAGACATTATTCACTGTAGCCTTAATAGGTTGGTTTGACAGAGATTTCCACTTGCTTCATAGCCCATCATCTATTAAACAATCAGAGCAGCCTGTGGACTCACCATGTTCACTTCCGACACCATGTCGATACTAGAGATGTCAATACTCATACCAACATCAACCGGAGGACCTGCAAAGCAAACAGACACCACAATCTTCTCTAACATGGTCTCATATGATCCATCAAAATGGTCACATCCATCAGTGAGAATGGAAAAATGTTTTAAATCAATATAACATCTTTACCTCCAAAGTCAGGCCTGAGACGGATGTCGTAGCCTTTGAGTAGTTTATCCACGGTGACTTTGACGTATGACATGTTGCTTGGTTCATTTACACTGAGGAAGAGTAGTGTGATATTTAAGAAACTGTGACTCAACTGTGCGGAAACAAACCATCTTAAGCCTAAAATCTGGTCTTGTAGCAAAGCCAAGCTGGTTTAACTGTCTTCTAGCCTGGGCGACCTGGTCTTAGCTGGTCTACCAATCTGCTCTAGATAGTCCCTAGCTAGTCCTCAACTGGCTTTCATCCTGACCATCTGAAAAGTGACCAAAACTGCGCTAAAACCAGGCTGTGAGACCAGCTAAGACCAGCAAAGATGGTTTAACATGGCTCTGCAGGGAATGCAGTCAGACTGATCATACAGATATAGATACACAAGCACGTTATGTCTTACCTGTTCGCCGGCGGGCTACGGCCAACCGTCAAAGCCACGAGCACGAGGAGACACAAGATCCCCGCGCGCCAGTGATCCCGAGCGATCACCATCCCTCTCATCATCGACCGAGCAGTAGCCCAAACTTAGTCTGAAGAAGCGCTTCAGCGACGTCAACTACACAGCAACGCATGCGCGACGATGAGACCAACATTAAAATACTACAAACGCAAAGAAATGAGCAACTCTAACGAAAACCAAAGTGGCGCGCGAGGTGTTCTTGCGTCTGTCGCGCTCCCGAGTGCTGACGCTGCTGGCTGAGCGTATCAGTATGCCGGTCAGATCCCATCGCCAGCGGGTCACTGGACACGACAGCTCATGGCAGTCCACTGCGTGTCTCCCTTGGAAAAGAAGCTGAACGTACAGTCGCGTTGAGGAGATTATGCGCCTGTTCCTTCCGTGCATCTAAAATTATTCAATCCGAGGCAGACAGAGCTGAGTGCGTAGCTTTTGTTGGAGGTGTGTGTGTGTGTGCACCTGATCGCGCGCGCCGGCTCAAGTGCTCTTTCGCGCCACCTTTCAATTTGCCGTGCATCACGCGCCCGAGACAGAGTGAATTATTTGTTAGAAACTCGGAAAACGCATTAAAACAGCGGCCGCCGCGAAAAACGCATTAATATCTGGAGACTGTGGGAATAATTAATGTGTCGCGAAGGACAGGGCGCGTTACCGCTGATGTGAGGGAAGAACAGCTGACCCTGCGTTTAAAGTATAGAGATATTCTGTTCAAACAGCGAAGTCAAACTAACCAATAATTTAGACGGTATTTTCTTTAATGGTCGTTACCTGTTATAAACTGAGAGCAGGAACCTAAAGTTCTTAAATGATAGAGGGAGATAAACAGCAAAAATTTAAAGGAATATCCTCCTGGGACCCAGGAATAGACTTCAGTCCTCTGTAGTGGATATTATATTTTAGTGATTTTCTCTGATATCATACATGTCAAAGTCTGGATGTCCTGTAAAGAGCACATTCAGGGCTTTGCAGAGATACTAAATTTTTAAAGGTTTCGCCAAGACAACAACAACTTCTTGGTCTTTAAATATGACTGAAAATGAAAATTAGCACTCTTATGGAAATATGATAATATTTTGTAATTATCATAATTATTAATTTTCAAATTGTTTGTTATAAATCAACATCTCAGGAAAATGTTATGGGGTTTCAAATCAAAATATGACTTTCTGTTACGAAACAGGACATTGATTTCACACATGACCTCTGTAGAGGACACCAGGACTTAAATCATGTTTATCAGGCATTTTAGGAGATAACACAAGTGAATAGGGAAAGGAATTATATATCAATATTTCTATTAATTATTAGATATTATTATGAAAATGTTGCCAGTTATTACTCCCATTGTTACACTTCTTTTTTCATTGCATTTTGCTCCAAGAACACATTAATATGCAAATTAGATACAGTGTGTACATGCATTGTATTGAATGGGAAAACCCGTGTATGGCCATTTTACCCACTTATTGCATAAAGTAAAATGGTATATCAATTAATTCCATAATATTTTTCATAACATAGTTGAGAAACATCTTTATACAAAGTTTGGTTAAAAAAAATCCTGAAGCCTAAAAATTGATTGGTGATTAAAAAAAAAAAATCCCATTGTTTTTGCCTATACATGTCATTTTATGTCATTTAATTTTTTAAACAACTTAGTCCTGGTAGAGGACATAGCATAACATATGAATAAAATAAAATGTTTCAAAAATGTTTTTTTTTTTTTTTTCATTTGTTTCTTATGCTCTAAACAATGTAATGACGTGAAAAAATACTGAATTCAAAAAACTTTTTTTTTCTTTCTGGGTCTCAGGAAGATATAAAGGAATAACAGAAAATAAATAAATAAATAAAGGAATAGGCGAGACAGGGGCTTGTTGTCACAGTAAATATGAGGTTTTATGTTACAAAGTCCGTTTACAAGCAAACTTGCTTGGTAGCAATGGTAGCCATGTTGTTTTTTAAATACTAGTTCAAAACCAAACAAGTGGTTTAGTTATTTTAAGTAGCCTATATTTTCTTTTAGAAATATAGGCCTAATCGGCTATTGTGATGGCATCCTGTGAATTCCAACTGAATTAAATTCAGTTGTTTGTTATTTTACATCATTAAACAGACTAACAATTAGTTTTTGGGAAAGTTACTTTTAAAACTAATTCATTAAAAATTGTGTTACTCCCTAAAAAAGTAACTAATTGCATTACTTAGTTACTTTTTATGAAAAGTAATGCATTATGTAACTTTTGCATTACTTTTTCTCACCCAAATGTTAAGGCCCTTTCTCACTAAAAGTGAAATGAATAAGCCTCAGGCTGAAGGAAATGCATATTTACTCCTGTACAGCAGAGGGCACAGCTCAAACAAACCGTTCAGCAGTGCTGCCATTCTGGATTAAAGAAGAATATAATACAGGAGAAGGAAGTTCAATATTCTTATTTCTAAATATAATCTAAAGTAATTTTTGCTTATTAGTATGGTTGAATTTGATCACTTAAGGTCAGCAGCGAAGACATTGGTTAATAAAGTGAGATTAAATACATAAAGTATATTTGTGTAATTTAATATAGTTAATTATTACATGTTTGCGTAAAACTCTGAGATTGCATTTCACTGTTTTTATTCATTTGAGGACTACTGAATGTTTTCGTGTAAGTGAGATGAGTAAATGCATGTTCACATTTAGTCTAGAACTACAATAACCATCATGTTTACACAGCGCACACAACACCTCTGCACTTTATCTCTCTCAACATGAGGACAGGAGAGCTGTCAGTCAATAAATGTGAAAAAGTAACTTAGATATTTTATTGTAAATTGAAAAAGTAATTGCGTTACTTTACTAGTTACTTGAAAAAGTAATCGGATTACGTAACCCAAGTTACTTGTAATGCGTTACCCCCAACACTGCTAACAATAACATAGAATCAGAAAAACTAGAACAAGGTAGCATGAAAATATTCAACACACTCTCAAGGAGATTTTACTGGATTCAGTTCGTATGGATTCGTACATGGAAGATACAACAGGGAGAGTTTCCCTGTAGCAGGTAAACTTTCAGTCGAAAGTGTCTGCTAAATTACAATATAAAATACTACTGCTATCAGGCCTGACAGGAACTAAACTGCATGTCAGGCCCTGTGGGAAGAAGATTTATTGTTTAGTGGAGCAAAGAGTTTGAGACACGATGACAGGCTGCTGTATTTTCTTCCCCTCTGGACATTAAGCAGTATGCCTGAATGCTCAGCCATACTGTATAGGCTTTGTAAGGAGCCCTCAATAAAGACCGTTTTGAGCTGATCTGAGATATCATGAAGAAGAGGGTTGGTATAGGAAAGTAGGTTTTTGGGATCTTTAAATCCTCAAGTGCACAAAGTCCAAGCCTGGTGGGGAATTAGGTCTTGGAACAGCAGAAGGATCTGTGTAAGAGGGCACTGGAGTGAACAGTGCAGATAAGGAGCTCAGTTTGATCCAGCTACAACAAAATATTCACAAATGCCAAAGATTTCAAAGCAATACAGATTTAAAATAAAAAAACGTAGTGATTCAGAGAAATGCTGACAGAATGTGATGCCAGAATTCGTTGTGGCTTTGACACTTTGTTAATAGTTTCCTATTCAGTCATATTGATAATTTTGCATATTCTTTGCAATTCATTACACTAATTTTAATGATTTTAAAGACAATTAATTTTGTGCAATCAATTTTTGGAGGTATTTTGTAGAGTCGCCACTTGATGTCAAATGTTGGCCTTGAAGCAAAACCAGTTGATAACCACTGCCTTAGAGTAAGGTGGTTAGTGGTTCAACCTTAATGTTATGAAGCGACGAGAATACTTTTTGTGCACCAAAAAAAAAAAAAAGACTTTATTCAAAAATATCTAGTGATGGCCGATTTCAAAACACTGCTTCATGAAGCTTCGAAGCTTTACAAATCTTTTATTTCGAATCAGTGGTTCGGAGCGTGAAAGTCACGTGATTTCAGTAAACAAGGCTTCGTTACGTCATAAGTGTTTTGAAATTTCAATGGTTGCATTGACAATGGTGACTTTGACACTGATTCGAAACAAAAGATTTGTAAAGCTTTGAAGCTTCATGAAGCAGTGTTTTGAAGTCGCCCATCACTAGATATTGTTGAATAAAGTTGTTTTGTTTTTTTGGAGCACAAAAAGTATTCTCGTCGCTTCATAACATTAAGGTTGAACCACTGTAGTCACATGAACTGTTTTAAATACATCTTTAGTAGTTTTCTGGGCGTTGAAAGTGTTGCTGTCAATGGAGGCCTCACTGAGCCATTGGATTTTATCAAAAATATCTTAATATGCGTTCTGAGGATGAACGAAGGTCTTACGGGTGTGGAACGACATGAGGGTGAGTAATTAATGACAGAATTTTCATTTTTGGGTGAACTAACCCTTTAAGCTTTCTTACAATCTTTCTTACTACTACAAGCTTGCATTGAGATCTGCCTCCTTCCAATCAACAACCGATAGATAAGTCCCTAGCATACATTTATTTCTTTTTCCATAATCCGTTTCACTCTAATGTACGTCACAATACAGAAGAAATGATGTGTCACTCACTCCTGTTAACTGTGACTCTAAGAATCTCAAGGAAAGGGCACCAAATTACCAGTAGACTGGGGTGTAATGATATTCAAACTGAACCTAAAAACCGCGATACACCACCCACGGTATGTACCGAGATACTCTCATGGCGTACCAAACGTGCCCCGCCCAGCCCTGGCCGGCCCATTGGATCTAAATACACTGCGTTGTTGCCTTACCACCATTAACGACTAATAATCGCAATATGCTCCGCATTTTGTTACTTTCGATAAGAAACAATGTGTCATCTTTCCAATTCTGTCCATTTTATCGCGAAATTCAAACATAAAATTCCGTTTTTACGCTCTTTGATGTCGCGTGACAGATCATTGAACAGGCACCTCATTTCAAACGGCAGCGCGGAGCACGAGAGAACGCGATCATCTCTTCCTCTTTAAAACTGAACATCTGAAGGTATGTTGAAAGATACAATACAACTTACTGAAATATATTATATTTCTTGTAATCGCTCAATCAGTGTTTCAACGGTGGAAAGACGTCAATAAAACAGCTTGTAAACAATGTCACGTAGCATTTACCTCAGGCGAGTCCACAGCTTTTTAGTTCACTGGAGAAATGAACTCTTTCGCTAAATATATGCACTATATTAGCCTATATATTCATTATATTTTACTTGTTAGTGATGTCTTGATTATTTAATGTAGCCTATGTTTAAATAAATCTGTCATGAAAATGACAGCCGTGTAAATGATTATAATTCAACAACGAATTGGAGTAAAAACATAATTTTATAATTAGATTTAGAAATTAATGCAAAACTGCCTTATGTGGAGTTTACATGTTTGGAAACAATTTGTTATTTGAGTGTTGATTACTATATCTAAAAAATAAATAGCAACTGAATTTAGGCTAATAGTTTGGGCTCTGTTTAAATTCATTTAAAGACAGACACACAATTAGTAGTGTTCAGTAAACTGTTTAATTAAAAAAAAAAAAAAAAAGCAATTTTGTTTAGTTTTCTACCCCAGCTGTACTGAACCGTACCGAACTGTGACTTCAAAACCGAGGTACGTACCGAACAGTCATTTTTCAGGAATATCTAAATTACCAAACTAAATCCTTAGCCACTATTTCACCACCTCCTCTAGGTTTTTGTACCAGTGACACTTTGTGGAGGACAGTCCAACACATTTGATTCCTCACAAAAAGTTGCTAATTAGAGCAGCAGATATAGTCAGCACACGTCACTGTATTTAATAAAAGAGTAAAGAGTACTGAATGACGTGAAAAGGGTGACTATAATTCATTCTGAATTTGTTGGGATATACTTAGTCACACACCAAAAAAATAAATCATGAATAAGTAGCCACACCATGCACACACACACGTAGACATCTCATCAACCCAAACAAGAGCAAAGAATCAATACTGAGTCTCATTCACCTCCTATTCCTCACAGCGTGTGTCCATCATGCCTTACTGAGAAGTGGCTCTCATACTGTGTAAACCACAGACCACAAATATAACGGCACCCTGTGAGTGAGTGAGTGAAAAATACCATCCTCATCATTTACCTGCTGCTTCTCCTTATTGGCTTTCAGTTGGCTGTTGTTTTACAGATTCAGGGACACCAGTCCTGGGATCACTGGAGGATTCACTCTCTATAAAAAGCTAAAGGTTCACAGCAAGGTCAGTGTCACTATTCTTCTATTTTGATGGCACTTTCATTGGCAGGTTTTTAATAAAAAAAATTCACTGCTTGTGGATAAAATGGCAGTTTAGGGACATTTTCAGGATGATAAACCTAACAGGTCTGGCATTTCACAAATCATGAAGTCTTCCTATTTGGAAAAAAAAAAAAAATTTATGCACTATACAATGTTTTGTCAATCAATACAAAAAAGGAGAGAGCAAAATATGATCCAGACGATGGCAGTAATGCTGAGGGCTTGAACCCTAGGAGACACAGCTTGCAGTACTGTAATTCAGCAGTGGTGGCACTAGGGGGCGCTACCAACTAAATAATGTCTTGGAAGCAAAAAAAAAAAAAAAAAATAGATTCAGACAGACACTGAGAGGAAGAGAGAAGAGAAAAAACAATGTAGACGATGAGTTAAACTGAATTTAGTAAACCATAGAACAGGGACTAGTTTGGCCATTAAATACTATAGGAAGTTGGTCCGCCTTTTGGTTCCTCAACGCTTTCCACTATTCCAGGAAGATGTTGTAACACGGTTGTGCGTATTTGCTCCCATTCAGACACAAGCATCAGTTATTCAATTAGTAGGGTTGTATGGCTCCCAGTCGACATTCAAATTTGTCCCAAAGGTGTTCAGTGGGGTTTAGGTCTAGGCTTTGTGCAGGCCATCTTTGTTTTGCATCCTAGTGCGCTCTTTAATAAACCACATTATACTGAAAAAAATGTCAAAGAAGAAGATTGTATGTGTGATTTTATTTACTAGCCAGTAATGGACATAGCTGAAATAAAATGAAATGGTATGTGCACACTTTAGAGCAGGTGCATGACCAGAACACATCCAAGAAGGCCTTAAAAAAACCAAAATGGGTCAAAACATTGTTTGTCTACTGTTAAGATTGTTGAGAGCATTGTGGCAGTATAGCTAAAATAGCCAAACCCATAAGGGGGTGTCCACACTTTTGGCCATGTACACACACATAGGCAGAATGTTGAGCTTAGAAAGATATTAATAGTTGTGTACTCAGCTGTGTTTAAAGCTTCAGCAAATATGCCACAGATGGGAAATTTAGAAGATTACAGGACAGAGATATTTTTGAAGGTGGGAAATCTGAAAATACGTCATTTAAAACTAGCTTTATATTACTATGGCTATATAAGGAATAGTTAAATCCAAAAATTAAAATGTCGATCCAAACCTGTATGTCTTTTTTCTGTGAAACACTAAATATTTCAAACTTTGGACCTCATTTTCTTTCATTGTATGGACAAAAATAAAGACTTTTTCAAATTATAATCCTTTGTGTTCTACAGAATAAAGCAAGTCATATGGGTTTAGAATGCAATCAAGGTAAATAATCAATTTAAAGGGTTAGTTCACCCAAAAATGAAAATTCTGTCATTAATTACTCACCCTCGTGTCATTCCACATCCGTAAGACCTTCGTTCATCTTCAGAACACACATTAATATATTTTTAATGAAATCTGAGAGGTTTCTGTACCTTCGTAGAGATCCAACTCTACTGCCACTTTCAAAGTCCAGAAGGGTAGTAAAGACATCATTAAAGTACTCCATGTGACTCCGGTGTTTTAAGCTCAATTTTATGAAGCGACACGAGTGCTTTGTTTGCTCAAAAAAACATAATTTACAACTTTATTTACAAAATAATATTATCCAAAGCATGTTCACGCAACAATGTCAGCACAAAACACATGCGTTGTGGTGCTCTCGTGAACACTCCTGCATGTGTGTTGTGTTGACGTGCGAGTTCAGTGTTGCCAAGTCCGTGGTTTTCCCGTGTAATTGGGCTGCTTTTGACATTTTATTAGCATCCCTCCACCACCCCATTTCCTCACTTCTAGTCCTAACTATTCTTATCACAGCCGGGGGAGTACTCTGGGTTTGGGCCAAGATTTCAAGCTCAGAGCAGCATGCCAAATACGCATAGCCTTTACTCTACTTAATTATATATGTAAGTGTGAACTTGTGAAGTTGTTGCCACCATAGATATGTATACGTAGATGCCTCATTCCACCTCTTCCAGACACGTCGATGCGCCCGCCATCTTACAACGGTTAGGGTGTCGTCACTCACAGTAAGAATCAATGATAGCACAACATTGCGCACCTTCTGGTTGTGAAACCTCCGAGATTTAAATTCCCCAAAAAAATGGATAACCTTTCACAGGTGAGAATGTGTTGATGTATTCAATATTATATGTTTTTACTATGGTACTTTTAATGTTTTTACTTTTACTATGGTATAACTTTTTAATGTTGTGTCAGCTGATGCCTTCGTCTTGTTGTATTGTTTAGTTTAGCTAAATCATCTGCTGAAGTCTATTTCATATATAGATATTCATACATGCGTCTAACTACGATTGCAGACGCTCAGTCAACTTGCTCTCGAATGTTCAGGGACTGCTCCAATATGGCGGACAGCTTACATATAGTGGCCCATTGAAGGCATCTATGTATATATATATATCTATGGTTGCAGCGGGTAAAAATGTTTTCCGCGGGTTGATTTCCACCCCCATATGTAAATTTTCGGCACTCCAACACCCCCAAAACACCCCCCAGATGTGCATATATTAAGAGGAGAATTTGGCTGCACAATAGGGAAAATCGTTATTTTTGGGCTATTACCTTTTTTGCACAAACAAAGCACCCGCGTCACTTCATAAAATTGAGGTTAAACCACTGAAGTCACATGGAGTACTTTAATGATGTCTTTACTACCTTTCTAGACTTTGAAAGTGGTAGTTGTGTTGGATCTCTAAGGAGGGACAGAAAGCTCCCAGATTTCTTTAAAAACATCTTAATTTGTGTTCTGAAGATGAACGAAGGTCTTACGGGTTTGGAACGACTCGAGGGTGAGTAATTAATGACAGAATTTTCATTTTTGGGTGAACTAACCCTTTAAGGATACAACTGCAATGAACAGTAAGACAAAAATAGGAAATGAGAGATAATATGCCTTTAAAACTCAACTCAACAACTAGACTTGTTATTGTGTGGTTTGTTCTCACATGGAGCACCGGGCTCTTCAGGCATTCACTCTGTATATAAAGACCCAGTAGGTGGGATCTGGACACTAGTAGGCCTCTGGCTGTTATGTGCATGTCCCGCCTCTGAAGCCTGTGTTGCTTGAAAAGATGACTACACAGACCCCCTGTGACCGGCTTTGTAGGGCCTGGGTTGAGGTTTGGATGTGCCATCCATCATTCTAGACCTCCCCTGTTGAGTTTAAAGGACAAGTGTTATGATTGTTTGTCTTATGAGAGACATCAGATTATGTGTTGGCAACAGTTCAGGGGGATGGCAGGACAAGCTGTTGCTATGGTGACAGTGCCCGTGGTCTGTTTAGGGGCTGTCTGACCCTATTTCAGATAAACCATTATTACACGCGTAAAGATACACACATGCACATTCATAAAACATGAAGCTGTATGATACTGCTAATACTGCTGCTGTGATCCAGCATCAAAACATGTTTTGGATAATAGATGTGATATGATTAAATTGTGCCCTGGCTGGAACAAATGGAAATCAAACTAATTTGGTATGGCAAATGAGTGCGTGGAAGCTGTCGCCAAAGCTTCAGATTGATAGTTGTGCCTGCTTTTAATAGAAACTGTTTTTTTTACCCCCAATCAAACATCTCCATCTTCAAATAAAGGATCAGATCGCATGCTTCATCATTCCTAATAGTGGACTGTAAGTAAATGAGACTCTTAGTCGAGATGAATTACTCGCCTCGTAATATGAAATCACTCATGCAACACACTGCCATGTTCTCACCGCTCTAAATACACCAGCATAATTACTAAACTGTCTTGGTCGGAACAAATGGATGAAAATTGCAATATATAGACTTTATTCTTTTTTACAGTCTACGATATAGACCTGGATCCCAGAGCTGAGATTGTTAGTCAGATGGGATGTCTGCCATGTTGCCTTGCTGGGTCACATCCAAAAATAAATAAATAAATAAAACAGAGAGGACACATCATGCAGAGGGCAATGGAATTGCACATCTGAGCCTAAAATAAATAATATGTATTGCATTTTTTACTCTTGCGTCTGATTAAATAAAGCACATTCCTCCATAAAGCCAATATTATGATTCAGACTGAGGAAGAACTTTATCGCTTTATGCAAAAATGCGCTCTTGTGAGTCACTTTTGTCATCATTTACTCACCCTTGTGTCATTTCAAACATGTACAAGTCTCCTTCTTCCTTAAAACACAATAGGAGAGAATGGAAAGACCAACGAACAGACGCTTTCAAGCTTCAAGGATGCAAAAGCTGCAAGATTCTTAAAAGTGCTTGATAAGACTTTAATTATATTCTAAGTCATAAAAGATACATTTGTGTAAAAAAAAAAAATGAAATTTAAGGTGTTATTAACTGCTAATTTTCCCCTCCAATGATCATTGTAACCGGATCATTAAATGAGTTGAACTTGAGAATGGATTAGTCCGATTTGTGGACAAATCATTCAAGACCGTTTTGTGAACTGATTTATTAAGATTCAAAACTTAAAGGGTTAGTTCACCCCGAATTGAAAATTATGTCATTAATTACTCACCCTCATTTCGTTCCAAACCTGTAAGACCTTCGTTCATCTTCAGAACACAAATTAAGATATTTTTGATGAAATCTGAGAGCTTTCTGTCCCTCCATTGACTGCCTTTGCAACTTGATTTTTGATGCTTCAAAAAGTTCATAAAGAGATCGTAAAACTAATCCATATGAATCGAGGGTTTTTTTGAAGCGACTCGATCGCAAACCTCTTCTGGAAGCTCAAACATGCTGCGTAACACACGAGAATGAACCTCACTGGTTACGCAGCACGTTTGAGCTTCTGGAAGAGGTTTGTTCTCGTGCGTCATTGAGCGTCTGTTTATGTTCGTTGATCAAGGTTTATATGTGCGTAAAAGCCTAAATTCAATCTGTTCATAATAAAAAGCGATTGAGTCTCTTCAGAAAATCTGGACTAAACCACTCGATTCATATGGATTCGTTTTACGATCTCTTTATGAACTTTTTGAAGCATCAAAGATCAAGTTACTTAGCTGTCTATGGAAGGAAATCTGACAGCATTCTGTCATCAAAAATAATTTGTGTTCTGAAGATCTTGCGGGTGTGGAACGACATGAGGGTGAGTAAATAATGACAGAATTTTCATTTTGGGTGAACTAACCCTTTAAAGGGATTATTAATTAACAAAACAGACATCGCTACTCATGAACTCTGAACTCATGAACACGAAGACATTAAGTAAAGCTATGGTGTATTTTAAATGACTTAAAGGGTTAGTTCACCCTAAAATGATAATTCTGTCCTTAATTAATCACTCACATGTCGTACCAAATCCGCAAGACCTTCGTTCATCTTCAGAACACAAATTAAGATATTTTTGATGAAATCTGAGAGGTTTAGGTTGAAACACTGTAGTCACGTTGACTATTTTAACTTTGTCTTTACTACTTCTCTGGACTTTGAATGTGGTAATTTCATTGCTTTCTATGGGAGATTAAAAAAAACTCTTGGATTTCATCAGAAATATCTTAATTTGTGTTCTGAAGATGAACAAAGGTCTTATGCGTTTGGGACGACATGAGGGTGAGTAATTAATGACAGAATTTTCATTTTTGGGTGAACTAACCCTTTAAAGGGATTATTAAACAGACATCGCTACTCATGAACTCTCGCATGAAGACACCAAGTAAAGCTTCTCTGGACCTTGAATGTGGTAATTTCGTTGCTTTCTATGGGAGATAAAAAAATAAAAAAAAACTCGATTTCATCAAAAATATCTTAATTTGTGTTCTGAAGATGAAGATGAGGGTGAGGGTGAGTAATTAATGACAGAATTTTCATTTTGGGTGAACTAACCCTTTAAAGTCCCCCTGAAATCAAAATTGAAGTTTTTTAGCTTTTAGTATGAATATGTTAGCCTTAATGTTATGAATAAGCTGGTGTGTTCAAAAACAATGACAAAATTCGCATTTAGGAGATATAAGCATTCAAAACTTACAGTCTCTCACTTCCGCTAAAATGGATCACGGATTTTCATGACATCACATCACACTTCAGTTTCTCGTCAAATCTTAGATCCAATCAAATGCTCTCTAGAATCTGAAGTCCCGCCTCCTTCTACACTCTTACAGACGCTGGAGCAGCGGCTGAAATCGGTCACGTGTTCACACATTTACTAGTTTCTACATGTTGAATGGCACATAGTGCACTATATAGAGAATAGGTAACGATTCAGACAGTGTAAATATGCTTTCCTTTGACGCGAATGAAGTCCGTTTTCATCTTAGTGTCACATGAACTGCTGCAACGCGAGCAGTCTGGTCCGGTCCGGTCCAGAGACACGAGAGCACAGAGTGGATCATATGCGCGAGTCGGCACAGACCACAAAAGGTATCAGACCCATTTGAATTCTGCACAGAATGCTGTATATTAAAGCGATATAAAGGACATTAGGAGGAGAAACGGTTAGAGATTATAAGGAAACTGAGGTTTTACAGAGTCTAACGGCTCTGGCCGAGCTGTAACATAAACTAAGCGCTATTGGCTATTTTAAAAAAAGGGGCGGGGCTGTTCGATATTCGGTTAAGTCTGACGTCACGCAGCAGCGCTTCCGAGTCCAAACGCTCTATCTCATACCACAAGAAAACAATAAACGGTGCTAATATACACACACACGATACTACCAAAAAATTATAATCATAACCTTTATCTCCATACCAAAATACCAGATGGCCAGACAGTGATTCATCTTTTATAAATCGTTAAAATATTAATATCTGTAACGCTGTGAGCATGGAGACTGTTGTGTAGACTAAGTATTTTAAATGTTTAACTTTAAAATGTTAAATGTTTATTATGAATAAATAGCGCTTATAAACGGCCGTCGAGATGGTATTCTCAAGTGAAACGAGTCGAGGCTTGGACCCGGAAACGGCGTTCCTTTCGTCACGACTTAACAAACGGATAGAGACAGAGCGCATTTAGTATAATCTGAAAACCACGCCCACCGGGGGGCAAAACAATCCAACCGTCTCCATTGACTTTGTATTGCGTGAGGCTGCCTCCTTGTCATTTCTGACTTATTACAAAAAACAGAGCAATGCCTAAAAGCTGCTGTGTGACAAGGTGTACACTAACAAGCTAAAAAACCCAGAAATAAGTTTTTATAAGCTGTCGACCCCAAAACGGATACAGGCACAAAAGTGGATACAGGCAGTGAGACAGATCGCAACGGGTCATATTACTATAAGAAATACATTGGAGGGGAATGTAATCGGCAAAAACATATGCTAAACAAATAAACAAAAACAAACCATTCATTATTTTTAACCATGTCAAAGTATTATTTTACCTGTCGCCGAATACGTTCCTCTCCAATGTAGTTCTTATAGTAATATGACCCATTGCACTCTGTCTCACTGCCTGTATCCACTTTTGTGTCCTTAAACATTCGTTTTTTGGGGTCGACAGCTTATAAAAACTTAGTTCTGGGTTTTTTAGCTTGTTTGCTGTATACCATGTCACATAGCAGCTTTTAGACATTGTTCTATTTTTTGTTATAAGCCAGAAATGACAAGGAGGCAGCCTCATGCTATATAATGTCAATGGAGACTGTTGGATTGTTTCCCCCCCAGTGGGCGTGTTTTCAGATTATGACGCGTGTCGCTCTGTCTCTATATCGCCCTGTCTTCCTGTTTCAGTTGAAATTACGTCATCACATTGAATAATGCTGCGCGTTCCAACACTCCTCAGTGGGCCTTTAAATTTCAGTCTGTTATTCACACAAATCTTTGTGATGTTCGCTTTCGAAACGCTTTAAAACATTCACATATCTTTTGTATTGAACCAGAGGTTCAACGTCACGTCACGTTCACGTTCAACATCACGTGATTTCAGCAAATGCGACTTCATACTGTTTCGAACCTTGGATTGGAAGCATTTTAAAATCCTTGAATTTCAAAACACAGCTGGAGGGCGTTGATGTGGTGAATCCATGACCGAGTGTCTAATGGTTTTAATGATTGAGAGTTTCGAAGAGCTTCATTTCTCCTTTCACTTGCTTCAGAAGACATACTGAACACGTGCCATATGGACCACTTTTCTGAATGGACTTTGACTTGACTCCTAGTGGCGTGGATCTTAAGTGAGTAAACATTTTATGCATTTTAAAAAAGTGATGTGTAAAACTTTTTAATGAGGGAAAAATGACCGAGTACATCTTGAAAGTGAGCTATGTGTTTAAAGCTCACACCAAAACTGGAGCTTGTCCAGTTTTAGAAATGTCACATGTCTAGTTTATTTAATAGTTTAAGCCTGAAGGGGAGAGACATTAGCTTTAATCAGTGTTATTGAATTGACAGATGAGACATGTCCTCACTGAGACTCTACACTTTTATGTCTCTTTTATGTGTGTTTTGCACAAGCCATTTTGATCATCAAATTCACACATTTTTTTCATCACTGTAAATGGCATGTATTTGTACGTAAAAAGGTTCCCAGTGATGTTAAGACGAATCATGTGTGCTGTTAAGGTGTCCACAGTGAATAGTACTGTGTACTTAAAGGGTGGACGGAAAAGGTCTTTACTACTTCTATTTCAATCTGAGTGATGGAAAGATGGGTGGTGAGAGGGACAAAGAGAAAAAGAGGAACACTAAACAATTCCAAATGCCACAAGAGCAGTACATTTACTGACCCATGACTCACTGCACTCCCAGCATACACACAGTCTCTGCAGTTCAACATCATGCTGTATCCCAATGTTCCTCTCTGTGTGTATATTTTCAGTCATTTTAGTTTTGTGTCCTTTTACAAAGATTAAAGCCCATGTATAACTATAGAAGCAGAACTGGAGGGCAGGTGGGTTGGAGTTCAAGAAAACTTCTGAAAAGAAGTACTTCAGCTGACGACCCTGAGGCTAGATGTGCAGACAAAGTTGTTCAAGCTCATGGTTTGTTTTTTTTGGTGGAAAAATCGCCCTGTGAGATTAAAAAGTGATGTCTCACACACACAAAGTAGAGGCTAAGACACTTAAGTCAAGCATCATTCAAGAACCAAATGATATATGAATAAGACATGAGAGCATCTGGGACTGTGTCAGGCCAAAAAGCTAAACCCAAACCTCTACAAGAACACACAAGTTAAACCACTTACATTTAAAACCCATCTTCTGTTTTTATAAGTGTGTCATGTCACTGCTTATTCCCATGAGGGAACATGTGAACATTTTGTCTCATTACATGCATAAATCTGGGATCCCCAAATGTCATGTTTTGTTAAAAACAAATAGAAGTATTTGTACAGTGTCTCTGAGTACACTGAATCCTGTGGTACTTTTCTCTGATTGGACTTGTCTTATGACAATGTGAGTGAAATAGCAACGAATGTAAGAATGTTCTGAACACAAAAGTACCATTTATATTTTCAATTCATTAATTCTCTTTATTTGATCAAAATTATGGCAATAAATTTTTTTAAATAATAATTACTACACCTCAAACCACATGTTCTGACTGAAGGGGGGTGGATTCTGGAAACCACTGCCGCTTATATATCTTTTAAGTTATTAATCAACATTTATCTTTCTGTTAAATTATTTGAATGACTACTTCAACGTATGTTAAAGCATTTATTTTCCTTTTCAAACACTAGAAAATAATTTTGAATATTGTCTGTACCTCTCACTGAGAGAAAAGAACGTAATCACTATGTTTTGGGAAAGTTTCCTGCTCAGAGCAGAGCTCAGATCAACTTCAACCTTGAAGAAGCTGTGAATCATGTGTATCTGTGTATGTGCGCTAAGTGTTCTGTGCAGGTCCTTTGTACTGGTGGAGAACAGACAGACACCATGTCATGACCCCAAAAGGACATCCAGTACCTAAATCCAGAGTCCCCTCGTCAGCATCCTGACGAATGGAGATATGCTTCTGACTATCTGTCCATGTGTGGAAGATTACCAAATTTGTCTATTTTTCTTAGCCAATCAGAATCATTCAACCTGAAGTAATGACGTAGTTAGTTGACTCTGTTAAAGTATAATTGTTGTGGAAATGTGAATGTACTCAGAGCGGCCTACGAACTCCTCGTGAGATTTGAAGCTGGCTTCTGCTGATGAAACTGCAAACTATTCTTCAAAAATTTTCTTCAATTAATTTTTTTAAACTCTGACTCCAGGTCTTCATTCATCATATCTGGTCTTTTGGGTCTTTAACTGTAAGATTCCCCTACACGACCGTAACTCAATACTTCATATGCATTCAAATTTATATAAAACATGTGAAATCGTAATAATTAAACAGCAGTTTAATTATTAAACTGTAAAGTAGTTCTGTTCCTCAAACTGAGTAGGGTTATGAGAGTGCGTTCCAGATAGACTGGATTTTACAGCGATTCTTTCTGCAAGTTAAATTGATACATGGATGGATGTGCTTTTTTGGGCTTCAAAATCACGGTTACTATGCACTCCCATTATCAAGCTTGGAAGAGCCAGAATATTTTTAATATAACTCCGATTGTGTTTGACTGAAATAAGAAAGTCATATCCACCTAGGATGGCTTGAGGGTGAGTAAATTATGGGATAATTTTCATTTTTGGGCGAACTATCCCTTTAATAAGTGAATCATTGAACCATTCACGCAACTGATTTGTTCAAAAATGCTGATTCATTCAGGAACAAAACACCACTACTGTGTTCCTCAGAGACTCAGCAATTAATTCCAATGTGACTGTTATGAACTATACTGCTCAAAAAAATTAAAGGAACACTTTTTAATCAGAGAATAGCATCAAGTCAGTTAAACTCCTGGGATATTAATCTGGTCAGTTAAGTAGCAGAGGGGGTTGTTAATCGGTTTCAGCTGCTTTGGTGTCAATGAAATTAACAACAGGTGCACTAGATGGGCAACAATGAGACAACCCCCAAAACAGGAATGGTTTTACAGGTGGAGGCCATTGACATTTTTTTTCTCTACTCATATTTTCTGACTGTTTTTCACTAGTTTTGCAGAGTCAGTGTCACTACTGATAGCATGAGGTGATACCTGGACCCTACAGAGGTTGCACGGGCAGTCCAACTCCTCCAGGATGGCACATCAATACGTGTCTCCCAGCACAGTCTCAAGAGCATGGAGGAGATTCCAGGAGACAGGCAGTTACTCTAGGAGAGCTGGACAGGCCCGAGGAAGGTCCTTAACCCATCAGCAGGACCGGTATCTGCTCTTTTGTGGAAGGAGGAACAGGATGAGCACTGCCAGAGCCCTACAAAATGACCTCCAGCAGGCCACTGGTGTGAATGTCTCTGACCAAACAATCAGAAACAGACTTCATGAGGGTGGCCTGAGGGCTCGACGTCCTCTAGTGGGCCCTGTGCTCACTGCCCAGCACCGTGGAGCTCGATTGGCATTTGCCATTGAACACCAGAATGGGCAGGTCCGCCACTGGCGCCCTGTGCTTTTCACAGATGAGAGCAGGTTCATCCTGAGCACGTGACAGACGTGAAAGGGTCTGGAGAAGCTGTGGAGAACGTTATGCTTGTTCAGCATGACCGGTTTGGTGGTGGGTCAGTGATGGTCTGGGGAGGCATATCCATGGAGGGACACACAATCCTCTACAGGCTAGACAATGGCACCCTGACTGCCATTAGGTATCGGGATGAAATCCTTGGACCCATTGTCAGACCCTACGCTGGTGCAGTGGGTCCTGGGTTCCTCCTGGTGCACAACAGTGCCCGGCCTTGTGGCGAGAGTATGCAGGCAGTTCCTGGAGGATGAAGGAATTGATACCATTGAATAGCCCCCACGCTCGCCTGACCTAAATCCAATAGAACACCTCTGGAACATTATTTTTCGGTCCATCCAACGCCGCCAGGTTGCACCTCAGACAGTCCAGGAGCTCAGTGATGCCCTGGTCCAGATCTGGGAGGAAATACCCCAGGACACCATCTGTTGTCTCATTAGAAGCGTGCCTCAACGTTGTCAGGCATGCATACAAGCACATGGGGGCCATACAAACTACTGAGTACCATTTTGAGTTGCTGCAATGAAATTTCAGCAAAATGGACTAGCCTGCTGCATCATTTTTTCACTTTGATTTTTGGGGGGTGTTTGAATTCAGTCCTCTGGTTGATCATTTTCATTTCCATCAAACGATGTGGCATCCTTTCATTCCTAACACATCACCCAGTCCATATCAGTATAGATATCCAGCATGATATTTTTCACCATTGAGATCTGATTTTTGATTCTTAATTTTTTTTAGCAGTGTATTTTAGTTGACAAGGAAAAAAACAAAGTAACTGGCAATGTTGTGTCTAAACTGTACTTAATATTTACTCAACTTTTCTTTTTTGTCTGAGCGATAAGCAAGGGAAAACAGCAGAAAACTGCACGCACACAGGTGAAAGCCTCTGAACAGGTTGGAGAATTTAATCATAAATAATTCTTTGATACATAAACCTTTTAGCCTCTTTTGTCTCAGTACTATAAGAATCAGTGCATTGTCACTCTCAAATCTTCATGGTGAATCAGAGACTATTCAAATTCAGAGCTCAATTCCAACTAAAGTGTCTTTCGGCTCTGACGTTCTGCAGTCTTCTCCTGTTATGAGTCAGATGCACTAGATTATTGGACTTTACAATGTTTTGCCACTGTGGAATTCCAAATCCGTTTGAGATGGCAATAAACAGAAGTAACGATTAAAGTTGTTTGTTTTCTCAGAGTAGAGCAATGCAGGATGAGTCCTTCATATCCGCATTCAAATCAGCTTTAGAGAGACTTGTATAAAATTACATCCTGAGGAAGCTGTTGATTAAACTTGCATCTTGATGAAGATGCATGCTAGTTATCTTCACTCTCTCACGCTCAAAAGAACTGAGGACAGTTGAAATCTTTATCAGCCCCGCACTCTTCTGTCATCAAGCCATCATTTATTCAGGCTGATGGCTTCAAAATGGCTCACCACAAATGGACACTATTTCTATCTATAGAAGAATCCCTGAATCTATTCATCCATCTGCGGGGTTCATATACAACCATTTCTCTCACACAGTCAGTCGACTACTGGAAGTAGGAGTGCCAGTTTGAAATAAAATGACGGAATCAATTATCAGTTTATTAATTCAAAAATAAAAATGTAAATAAACAATGGCTTTTTTAAAATAATAAATCTTGAATTCTATTTTTTATTTATTTACTTATTCAATAAAAAAATAAAGTGTTAGTTAATATAACAATAAAATAATGCATCAATTTTACAATTTTTTAAAAGCATTTAAATAAATAAACAGACAAACCTTGGCCAAATTGCTTTTCTTTATCCTTTTGCCAATCCCTTTTCTTTCTCCATTTATCAGTAAAGTAAAATTATTTAATTGCATGTTTTTAATATTTAAAGTCCCTATGTAGTCAATAATTGTATCCCTTAAAACTCATTTTTGATCACCAAAATTACATATATAAACGTTTTTGCTGTGAAAAAAAAAAAAATGCCTTAAAATAGCTTGAATGTAACTCTACACCCTAAGCTTGCTTCATTTAGTATACACGAATCTATGAATATGCTAATTAGCCCCGCCTCCACTCACTCGCACCGCACGAGCTCAGCGATCCAGTCTTACTGAGGTAAATGCTGCACAATGGTATCGCTTTTCACAACATTGGACACATAACGGTAAATAATATGATTAGCTTGACTAAGTTATCAAACAGCTGTTAAAAATGTGTAGCTAATGTTACACAAACCATGTTCGCCATCTTAGAGTCAGCTGCCTTATAAAAATTAGTAACGTTATCCTTAGAAATGCTTTGAACGACTCAGAACTTTAGTGGAGAAAGTTTATCATAACATGGTAATATACATAATACTATATTGCTAAATCTACCCGATCTGATTTTCATATCAACAGAAAAATACCGGGATATATTCTCTTGAGACTCCCCTGCTTCAGAGCGGCCATGGTTAATGATATTGCTAAAGCCCGCGTTTTTGAAACTGACTTTAGATCATTGCCGTTTTAAAGAGAAAGTACTCAGCAATGGTGTTGACATGAATTTGCACATGGTTTGTTTTAAACACATATTAAAACACCACATAGACATTTAAACAACATTAAAAACTTGATTTTCACCACAGGGGTTTTTAAATGTATTAATAAAACAGAACTAAGGTTCTAAAGACAATCAGAAATATGTTTAAAAAGCAAACATGACATAAAAGGAATTAATCTAGTGATTCATGCCTTGACATGTATGTACTGTGAGTCTAGTATGAATCACAAAGCCCTCCGGAGCCTGCAGCTGTCTGTTTTCGACATCTAAGCCTGATGTGATGTGAATCTAGTCTTTCATGTGCGAGTGACTTTACCAAAAATATTATGAACATGATGTATTTTGCTTATATTTGATGTAATGATATATATACATAATGTATGTGTGTGCACATTCCATGTCTTTATCTCTGACATGATTATATCTGTGCATATGGATTTACTTTTTTAGCCTGGGGGGCGCAAAATCGACATGCCTTCACAATTTACCCCAAGATTTCCTTTTTTTTAGGCTGTGTTATTTCTCTAATAAGGTCTAGATTTAGCTATATATTTATGTTTTGCAATATATGAATTTAATATATAAATACCATAACTGTACATTTCTTTAAAGATTATTAAATTGCTGTGGTATTATGAAGCAGTCAGCAGAGTAGGAGATCTGAATGTGCATCATAAGTCCAAAGAGGCGTTGATAATCCGGTGTGAACTCCATAGCAAATGCTCCGAAAATGTTGCGTGTGTGTGATGAGAAACACTTCTTGACGTTTCACTTTATCAGCACTCTTGACAGTGGCCATCTGTGCCTCTTATTCACTACAGAGCTCTCTTGGGACAATGAGCAGGGGAACAAATGTTTAAAGTGTGCGTGTATGAGTTCACACTGTGCTTGCCATATTAATGTGTGTCGCAGCATTTCGATCTCTTCAGGAGGTTTATCCAAACAACCGAATGCCCCTTTGCTCACCTTTTCCATTCTGTTATAAGATAACACTTGAGAGGGATGACTTCATGTATACATGACTAGAGTAATGGCCCCATGTGTGTTTGGGGTACTTCTGGAGGACACACGATCTGAGGAGTCCTTTTTGCGCTTCCACTGTCTGGTCAGTCTGACCATCACTGTCTGGTGGACAGCCTGTGAAGTTTGGGAGCTTATTTAGTGTTGAAATCCAACATTTTCATTATATTAAGAAATTGGTACAATTGTTTAGTTGTGTGCAGAGATGAACCATTTTATAACAGTATTCAACTAGTCAGAACATAGTTGGAAGTGTGTTTCCACCTCAGAGTGAAAAAATAAAAAGCTTTATAAAACTTTATTTGTCAATTTTGACTTCATTTCTTGCAAGTTGGACTTCATATCTCACTTTTTTTTTTTATCTTAGTTGCAAATTTTTTTTCTCTTAACTGTGACTATATCTCATAATTGTAACTTTATTTCTCTTAATTGCAACTTTTTCACAGTTACAACTTTATTACTATTAATTGTAACTTTATTTATTTTAATTACAACTTTATTTCTCCTAATTGTGACTTTTATTTCTATTAATTGACTTTATAATGATTGTGACTTTATGTCTCACAATTTTGATGTTATTTCAGTTGATTGCGGGTTGAAGGTCCAAATTGTAGTTTCAGTGCAGCTTCAAAGGGCTCCACACTATCCCAGACGAATAATAAGGGTCTTATCTAGTGAAACGATCATTCATTTAAAAAAAAAAAAAAAAAAAAAAAAATTTATATACTTTTTAAACACAAATGCTCGTCTTGCACTAGCTCTGCAATGCATCACACATTACGTTAGGAAGGTCACGCGTGACATAGGCGAAAAGTAACGATCCAGTGTCTACAAAGTGAACGTGCAAAGACTAAGTCAAATGCCCTTTATGAAAAAAGGTAAAACAATGATGTCGGACGATTTTGAAGTTGGAGGAGAAAATGATATGGAGTTTTTCGCCCTACCGTGGTACTTCCGCCTACGTCACGCGTGACCTTTCCAACGTGATTGCGTCATGTGTGGCACATCGCAGAGCAGTGCAAGATGAGCATTTGTGGTTAAAAAGCATATACATTTTTTTTTTTTTTTTTTAAATGAATGATCGTTTTGCTAGATAAGGCCCTTATTCCTCGTCTAGGATCGTGTAGAGCCCTTTGAAGCTGCACTGAAACTGTAATTTGGACCTTCAACCCGTTGAACCCCAGTGAAGTCCACTATATGGAGAAAAATCCTGGAATGTTTTCCTCAAAAACCTTAATTTCTTTGCGACTGAAGAAAGAAAGACATGAACATCTTGGATGACATGGGGGTGAGTAAATTATCAGGAAATTTTAATTCTGAAGTGAACTAATCCATTAATTGCAACTTTATTTCTAGCCATAATGTGGAATTAAATCTGAGAGCTATGCTGAGGGTATGATTAGATTTTGCTCTGTTCCTCTCACACAACTGTACAGCTTCAGAAGACTTAATGTGTAATGCACCAGTCGAATAAACTATTTTTAGATTCTTCTTTTCTGTTCTACAGAAGAAATAAAATCATGCGGGTTTGGAAAAACATGAGGGTGAGTTTTTTAAAAGATGAAGGAATTCATTCAAGGAACACTAATAAATGTGATGAAAGTCCTTGGATCTCATCAATGTCTATTTTTGTTTCTTATTCATCATCAGAATAACCTTCATGGAGTTTCATAATGTTTACTAGTCTTCATCTGACAATAAGAGTGTGGGGAATGGTGAATAGATCAGGGAGTGAGGATAGTGTATGACTCATCAGGTGAGGCATACTGATCACCATGACTCCCAAAACGTCAGCTCCAATCAGACATTAGGGGCTTTCGCACCAGAGGAACCTTTTTTTCTAGAACTAATGGCTGAAGATATCTATCTACTTTTACCGCGTTCGCACCGCAGGAACTGGGACTGAAATTAGTTCTAGGAAAGCTTTTTGGGGAAATAAATTAGCTCTTACTTCAGAGTAGGGTCACTCTAACCCAGCACAATAGGAACTACCAGTGACCTACAGTAAGTCTATGTTGATTGGTCGAACGCATGCCATACAGAAAAGGAACTACCATTTTTAAAAAGCTAATGTTAATGGGCATTTAACTGTCGCCTTTGCCTGCTTTTCTCAACCTTGATGATATGTAGCACCCCAAGTTGTTGTAGGAGATTTCATCTCTTAGCCCTCCATTTTGCTCTTTCCATCGCCTAACTTATACGTCTACATTCCATCTCCGTTATCATGAATCCCACGACACACAACAAAAACACAGTTCTGACCACAGCGTACTCTGTTCTCAAGTTGATGTTGTTGAATGCCACGCTTAAATTACGCCACTGTCGGCCTGCTTATGTCACTTCAGAGTGCTGGCAGTGAGAATGCAACCAGAAAAATGGCCCTAGGGAACTAAAGGCTGATTTATACATCTGCGTCGAGTGTATGGCGTAGCTATGGCGTAGGCTGTGTGTAGCATGCGTAGCGTGATGTGCACCTCTCCAAAAATGTAACAACACGTCATTTCTACGCGGATCGCAAGCACTGTGATTGGTCTGTTAGGACCCCTCCCTTAGGTCAAAAAAAAAAAACTAGCACGGGGCGAGCGGAAAAGAGTGAACATTTTCAACTTCCATAGGAATGAAAAAGCGTTCGGGTCTCTCGCTCTGGTCTGTTTCAGGAGACAAACGCCTTCAAGCTGCAACAAATGTCGTTGCCTGTTTGCCACCACTGCTGAAGCTTCTCTGACAACGTACACGATGAGCTGCTTCTTCTTCGTCTTTTGCCTTGATACTCAACATGACTGGGGAAACCGCCTACTAGCGGTCTGCATGTTGCACGTCGACGCGGACAACAACGCAGAAGTATAAATGAAAACCGACGCATAGCATATGGCCAAAGTCCCTTTCAACACCTCCAGGCAGATATTTTGGGCATCCAAGACCAAGTCCTATCTAATTGGGGGAATCCTGAAATCTCAAAATCTGCTCTGCAAACTCACAATTAAATATTTCAATGCGCATGTGCAGTCCTAAGTGTGAGTCTCGGGTTTCTATGGGAACCGGAGCCTCTAACGGCAGCTGCAGTGACGCAATGACTTTATCAATCAGCAATTGGCTCTTTTACGTAGAAGGCGGGACGTATTCCGCCATATTGCATGTTGCAGTTTCTCCCATTCATAACTAATAAGAGTGAACCATCTTTCTATATCTATAGTCTTCGATACGGCGCAGAGGTATCGGCATAGGTCCAACGCAGAAGTATAAGTCAGCCTTAAAAGTTCGAGGGGAACCACCCTGGTGGATGGTTCCTATATCTAAGTTCCTATAACTACCCGGTGTGAAAGCCCCTAGACACGTCTTTCAGTAGCCACTCTCCAGGCAAGTCAATGATACACAAGCAGCCACAAATACATACAGTATGCATAATTAATATACATGATGCAGCAATAAATACCCATAAACATACGCATAACACACACCAGTTAGAGTACACATGTATGTCAAAATTACAAAAATGCCCATGTCCTTGTGGGTGTTTGAGTGGGAGGAGAAACTGAGAAGTGAGAGGATCTGATGGTCATATGAGTCACTGAATTGGACAGCCCAGCACTATGAAGTTGTTCCCAAATGAATTATTTGTCCCCCAAATCAATGACCCAAGCACTAACACAGATCAACTCACCTGTCAGTCTTGCAGATTCACACCCTGCAGCCATCCAGCACATCGCTGCTCATCTGCTCTACTTTACATCACACTGTAATGCTGTTTTTAAACAGACAGAAGAGCCTGCTCTGCCCTTTATTGTACAGTGTAGCTATTGGCTGTCGAAAACAGTTTACTGTTCAGGTTCACTCCAGGATACTTATTAGATAAAATAATATTTAGCCACTCTTTGCAAATTAACCACTTTTTGTACTGCACTGAGACCACTATGATACATGTTCAGATAACGTGAATTTACTTGAGAAACATAAAAAACACATAAATTTTTTGTCAGAATGTTCTTTTGTGAAGTTGTTCTTTTGTTTGGGTCGAAGAAAGGTCAAGTGTCTGGATATAGAAGAGCAAATGACCTTCATAAAGACAGAGTGCAGAGCAACTTGAGTGAATGAAGCCGATTTCGGAGACTAACCTGGTGTGATGACATGCATTTAAGTGGTTTCATTAGCCTTGTTGTCAGAAAAAGGGCCTTGTATTTGTTTTGGCAGCTATGGGAAGTGAAAAAATGAAATCTCTTTATCTCTGTTCCTCACATAAGGACAATGATATATCATTGCTTAATGAAGCTGCTTTAAATATAAACATATTACATTGATTTGAGTGCCAAAGTGTTACTCTAAAATGTATACATCATAATAAAAATCTCATTGATTCTTTTCAATGAAAGGTTCTTCCCTGGCTATTTGTTTGGCTGCTGCTGAAAATTACAGTTGATGAATATGATATATATACATTCCGGGGCATCAGGCAGCTATTATATATATACCATATACTATACACCGTTCAGGCTTAACATTATGAGCACTGACAGGTGAAGTAAATAGGGTCATGGGCGGCCAAGGCTCATTGATGCACGTGGGGAGCGAAGGCTGGCCTGTGTGGTCCAATCCAACAGACGAGCTACTGTAGCTCAAATTGCTCAAGAAGTTAATGTTGGTTCTGATAGAAAGGTGTCAGAATACACAGTACATTGCAGTTTGTTGCGTATGGAGCTGCATAGCTGCAGACCAGTCAGGGTGCCTATGCTGACCCCTGTCCACCGTCGAAAGCGCCAACAGTGGGCACGTGAGCATCAGAACTAGGCCGCGGAGCAATGGAAGAAGGTGGCCTGGTCTGATGAATCATGTTTTCTTTTACATCACGTGGATGGCCAGGTGCGTGTGCGTCGCTTTCCTGGGGAACACATGGCACCAGGATGCACTATGGGAAGAAGGCAAACCGGCGGAGGCAGTGTGATGCTTCGGGCAATGTTCTGCTGGGAAACCTTGGGTCCTGCCATCCATGTGGATGTTACTTTGACACGTACCACCTACCTAAGCATTGTTGCAGACCATGTACACCCTTTCATGGAAACGGTATTCCCTGGTGGCTGTGGCCTCTTTCAGCAGGATAATGCGCCCTGCCACAAAACAAAAATGGTTCAGGAATGGTTTGAGGAGCACAACAACGAGTTTGAAGTGTTGACTTGGCCTCCAAATTCCCCAGATCTCAATCCAATCGAGCATCTGTGGGATGTGCTGAACAAACTAGTCCGATCCATGGAGGCTCCACCTCACAACTTACAGGACTTAAAGGATCTGCTGCTAACATCTTGGTGCCAGATACCACAGCACACCTTCAGAGGTCTAGTGGAGTCCATGCCTCGACGGGTCAGGGCTGTTTTGGCAGCAAAAGGGGGACCAACACAATATTAGGATGGTGGTCATAATGTTATGCCTGATCGGTGTATATACAAAATAAATATATATATATATATATATATATATATATATATATATGCTGTGACTCTTTTTTGTGACTCCTATTGGTATAAATATATATATATATATATATATATATGCCTCTTTTTTGAACACAATTCTTTGTAAAATGCTCCTCTCTATATAACTTTAATCAATATTTGACCTGACTAATCATGACCCATGGACCGTAGTGACCTGACCTCAAAGACAACTCACAGACTGTTCCACCCCCATCAATCCTCCCTCTCATTTTCTCTCTAGGCTAAATGCTTAATGAACCTTGATCCTCTGAGATATCTCAATGCGGGTTTTGGTGACGGCTAAATAAACATTTGTTAATATCTCAGATTTTGCTGGCCTCTAACAGTGTTGAATCAACCATTTGGACTCCCAAATGACACCTAAAACCTTTGATCTCAGAGCCTGATATCACCATAGCAACATCAGAACATTATCTTATGCTGTATGTTACCCCCGTGAATTGTAATGGAAGCTCTCATTCTCTTCTTCAGATCTGCCAGAAGCTTATGAGGAATGATAATAAGAGATTAGATTGGAACAGCGTCACGAATCGACACAAAAATGAATATTTATGAAAAACTACAAAACACAGAAAAATACTTCTTTATACCAAAGAAAGCTTATCACAATGCATTGATAATTCTAAAATTTTTATAAGAATCAAGAAGATTATTATTCTAATATTGTACAAATCACAGTGTTTCCTACCAACTTTGATAACGTTATGGATTTGTTCTGGTTAAAATATAATAATAATATATTCTGATATTTGTCCATACAGTGCAGGGATTTTTCACCGTTTGAATCACTCCACTTGTCCGTGTTTACTGGTTCTAGACAGACTGTCAGTTTGTGTTGTGGGAATGAGTGAGTCATTGAATCATTCACTCAACTGCCACGCGAAATGGGGTCTCGCGCACTCAACGCACACGACTTGCCACAATGTGCTGACGCTATTTTTGCTGCTCGCACCTTTGCGCTTGTGTAGACGTGGCAAGTATAAACCAGGCTTTAGACTTCTACCCAACAGTCAAAGGGGCGTTACATCACAAAAGTGCTGACTCGTAGGAAGATCGTGAGTGTTAGGGTGCCATTTGGAACAGGGCCTAACTGTCTATTAAAAAATCATTGAATTATTCACTCAACCTATTTGTTCAAAAACCCTGATTCATTTAGGAACTTGTTACTCTGAGACACTAACTGAATAATTCTACTTTGACTTTGTATATTTCTGTGGGTGGACCAAAATACACAAAGTTACTAGCAATACTGTGTCTATCTATATAATCTATGTTACTCAGTATTTCTTCTTTTTGTCTTAATAACTGTTTACAGTTGCAATATCCCACTTGCAATCAATCAATCAAATGTATCAAATCATTATGAATGTATCAAAATGATTTTTAATAAGTGTAGATATCTCTTTTTACAGTTAAATCTAAATTGCACATTTGTAATCCTGAAAACATTATTCCACATTTCTTCACTAAGCAAATTCTCTTAACCATAGCGTATCCTAGTCAATATGTACAGACCATGAAATCCACCACATCCCTCTCCTGTGCTCTAATCTTCACTGAGAAATTGTGTCTGAGCTACACGGATGCACATACACACACAGATCCAAATGAGAGTCTTTCTACCCACTTACTGTGTAATTACAGGTGGGAGGGCAGCCAATGGCAGAGGTGCTTCTATAAGATGGTTGTGCTGCCTTCATGCAAATATACCACACTTTGACACTGCAAACTTCTTTCTTTTCATGTCATGTTAGCCATGGTAGAAAAAACAGTGAGTTTAATTGCTTTTTCCCCTATTTTGAGACAGGATATGTTTGTAAATTAGGTGGATGTTAAACAGTCTCACTCTTTCTTGCTATATCTATAACAGCATCGTTATACCACCTCCATTTTGTCTTTTTTCTTCTTGCCATTCTAAAAGCAGTGTGGTGATAAATGGACCTCAGATGAATGACTAGAGGAGAGTCCATCTGTCTGGATTGGATTCATATTTAAAGGCCTGTTCTCATGTAATATTTATATGCAGCCATTGTGACCCTCACATAAACAGACATATGCATGCACACACACTTATACACACACGCACACACACACTACTTCTTGCCATGAATTAGTTCTGGGTGATCAGAACTGAAAGGGTAAATAATTAAAGATCTGTATGGAGTCCTGAGTGTGAAGGAGCCCTATCAAGATTTATGGGCCAGCCAGAGACTTTCTGACCCCAAAAAACCCCAAGGGCTTTGACGTAAAAATATATGTGCAGACCGATGTCAGAGAATGGCGATGAATCTTAATCACTCACATTATTCAGTTCTAACCCGATTCCATACCCATATCTGCATTCGTATGCCACCTCTTTGTCTCTATTGCCACATATGCTGCTCACTCTTACATTGCATTTATCCTCTGACACCTTTACTGTTTCACACACACACACACACACACACACACACACACGTTTGACTTGACGCATGTAATAAATCAGAGTTGACTTTATTACCAGTGGGCTGCCTGTGGGAGCACTGCAGTGACAGGCGGGCATTATCGTAATAGACTAAAAACAAGAAAGACTCTACCTTAACCTTAGCCAAGTGGTTTACAAAACACACACACTTGCATGTTTGCGCTGCAGGTGAATGCACAGTATAAATTAAATAATAATTGAGGATATTATTCCGTTATAAGATTAGATTAATAGTGACAAGGTTTGAGTCTAACTTGTTGAGGAGTTGTCTGGAGGGTCAAAGGTTAATGAAGCTGCTCTGAAAGTGAAGTGCTCTGATGAGAGTTGCTGTTTTGACATAGGATCTACTATGAGTGTGCATGAGAAACGATGAGTATGAAGATTGTGCTGCTGATATGTGTGTATGGTTTACATAAGCAGGGGGCCTACTACACTTCCATAACGTTCATATACTATATTTTAGAAAGAATATGAAGCTATTAGAATTATTATACTGTAAATGTTAACATACAGTCAAGGTAGTAATAAAAGTAGCTTGTTTTACACACATCAGATATCAAATATATACCCCTAGGAGTACTGGTTGAGTATGAGGGGATGTCTTGGTACCCAGAAATGGCTCCAGACCCTGAATCCGCTCCAGTGTCAGCTCCAGCCCCTGAGTCCGCTCCAGAAAGTTCTCTCGAGTCTGCCCCAGAATCCCTCCTGGCCTACAAAAGCCTAGCTCCCCCAAGAAAATTTTTTTGGGGGGCCATATGCCTGTGGCCATAGTGGCCGAGCCTGGGGTCTGGGAGAAGGCCACGAAGGCCCATCCTCCTAGGCCCCTTGAATTGCCGGCTACGCCCTGGCCCCCTGAACTGTCAGAGCCTCCCTGGTCGCCTGAGTTGCCAGCGCCACCCTGATCGCCTGAGTTGCTGGCTCCGTCCTGGCTCCCTGAGTTGCCAGCTGTGCCCTGGCCCCCTGAACTGCCGGCTCTGTCCTGGCTCCCTGAGTTGCCGGCCCCGCCCTGGCCCCCTCAACTACTGGCTCCGCTCTGGCCGCCTGAACTGCCGGCTCCGTCCTGGCTCCGAGTTGCCGGCTGCGCCCTGGCTCCCTGAGCTGCTGGCACTGCCCTGGAGGCTTCCTGTCCTGCCAAAGACTCTCCTAGTCAGCCTCCAGGGCACCCACCCTCCCACCCCAGTTTGTGGCGTGAGGAAGTGCCTTTCAAGGAGGGGGGGGAGTAATGTCACATGTTTGGTTTATTTGTACATGTTTAAAATTTGTTTTCATTAGTCACGTCTTCCTTTTGTTCAGTTTTTCCCGCCACTCTTTAGTTGTCATAGTAACTGATTGATTTGAGTTTCAGTTCAGGTGTGTCTTGTTAATTATCTTGTTAAGGTCCTTTGTTTGTCTCTTGTATATATACCCTGTTTTCTCCCTCAGTCTCTGTCAGTTCCCGTTTGATGGTAATGTGTTTTTCTCCTGTGTTTCTCCTGGTTCCTGAGTATTTTGTTATGAAAGTCTGCCTTCTAGTATTATTCCTCGTCGTGAGAGTTTCTACACACCATGTTATGTAACAGACATATAGTATTACATTCTGTAATGCATGTACCAGCAAACTTATTCAGACTCCCACTTGTATCATAATGATTTTGGGGATTCAACAAAGATTATGGAATACTAAACTGTGATTATGTGTTAGCATTAGCCTCCATCCTTGGATTATTTCAATGATAAGAGCCATTCTTGCATGATTTATGTCCTGTGCTAGTAAAATATAACATAGATCACATATCAAATTTACAACAGCTGTAAAGCTCTTGGCCTGTTCTTACAAAAGTGAGTGCTGTTGCCCTCTTTAGACTGAGCTTCACACTATTCAATTCATAAAGGACAAATAATTGCATAAACAAACATAGACATTAATATGCTCTTGCAAATATGTGCTTTCAACATATGCTGTCAGGTATATGTTGGGTAAAAAAAGCCAGCGTAGGTCTTGCTGTACAGACTCGTCATGGCATGATTAGTTATTCCCTAAATAACATCCTTCTCATCTTCTCCTTCATTAGTGGGCATCGCTCCTCTTTTCTGGTCTGCTGTCAGAACTGTTAAACTGCGCCTTTCTTCTCTCTCATCAAGCGTTTCTGCGTACCATCTTCAAAAGGATAAGTGGAGTAAAGTGGAAAGGGAAAGCCCACCCACAGTGCTCAGTGTGTGTGTGATCGCCGCACAGATGTGTGGGGGGCAAGAGGAATTCAGCCAAACAAAGCTTTCATCATCGAACTAGCACATAAACAGTCTCACTTTATGTAGTACGAAGAAGGTTGTGGCTTCTCAAGACCCCTGAAATTTGCTTTGGATGTTTTGAAACATTTCATCAAAAGATGAAAGTTTTGCTTCTCTGATGTTCACAATGTCCCTGTGATTTGAAAATTTGGCCAGTGAGGCTAATACTACCCCAGTACTACCCCAATACTACAGCCGTTGCCAAAAGTATTGGCAGTGACATAAATTTTGCTTCTGCTTGTCCACTCTCCTTTTGAGGATTGACCAAAGGTTCTCTGTGGGATTAAGATTCAGGGAGTTGCTTGGCCACGGATCCAAAATTTCAATGTAATGATCTCCAAGCCACTTCATTATCACTCTTGCCTTGTGACATGGTGCTCCATCATGCTGGAAAATGCACGAATCTTCACCAGACTGCTTCTGGGTCATTGGAAGAAGTTGCTCTTGCAGGATGTTTGGATACCATTCTTTATTCATGGCAGCAGGGCTTGGCATTAACTTTTTTGCTCACCAACAACTTTGGTTTTCCAAAGTTACTAGCCACTCAGCATTTTCAATGGCAACAGTTTTGACATTCGATGCCATGGGGAAAACTGCCATATAGATACTTTTAATATTCTCTCATAATTCGGCAGCAGGTATATTAGGCTGCTGTCACTTTAAGACTTGATCCACAGATCCATTATACAATTACACATGCGTTTTCTTTCTCAACTGTTTACGCTCACTTAAAACTGACTGTTTACGTGAATATTTGACAAGACCAGCATTTTGACATTATTTTGTATGTATTTGACTGCTTAAGTGCAATAAGCAGCGAAAAAGAACTCAATTTAGTACTGAGAGGCGGCTTTATGTGTGCACACTTTGGGTGTGAGCACAAAATTTGTGGGAATAAGTAAAATTATGCGCAATATGCACAATCCCAGGACAAATTCAAGCCCTGTAACAACAACATTCATCCGTAGCAAATAAAATAAGTGAGTGAGGGGAGGCGGGTTTGTGAGTGAACTCACTGTCAGCTGTTATCGTGATATATTCTGCGGAAAATGAGTATTGGAAGCGTTTCAATATCGATATGTATTGAAAAATTTATCTTTCTGAAATTTCAGATGCCTTTTAAAGGCTACAATTGAAAAATGTATATATTATATATAAAATTCAAGTCACCAAAGTGGCTAGTAGGAGTGACTGTGTTACACGCTACTGCTGAAATCCACCCGCATTTGGCGGGTGTTAATGTCAAGCCCTGCATAGCAGTCTATGGGCAGAATTCCCAAACATTCGCAAAAATAACTTTGCACCTTCTGCAGTCCAATCCTTGTACTTCCTGCAGAATTTCAGTCTGTTCTTGATGTTTTTTCTTGGAGAGAAGTGGCTTCTTTTCTGGCCTTCTTGACACCAGGCCATTGTCCAATAGTCTTCGGAATCTGGGACAATCTGGAATGTCATAACGCCATCTTTACTGCAGTTAAACCTCTCTTCTTGAAGTAGAATGATCAGAATTTTTTCATTGGCATTTACTATATATGTGTGAGTCTTCAGAATCACAAGTGAATCCCTCTACAGTACAGATTTACAGATTTATCAGCCAATCAAATTGCTTTATAGTGTGTGTGGACGTTTAGATATGTGCGGATCCTGAGTTACGCAAGCACGCAATAAGTGATGTACATAATTAGACGGCGACTCGGCGAGGGCTCATTTTCTCGTAAAATAATCAATGGTAAGTGCTTTTTTATCAAGTTTTCCAATGGGTTTACTGAAGTTTAAGCAAGGTTATCTTTGGGCCAGTTAACGCAGTTTTTGCGTTCCTTTCTTTATAAACACTCGGACTCGCTACGTCTTAAAAGTTCAGTTCTGTCTCTGTATTCATGCTAAAAATACTTTTTCTTCATGAAATATTGGTGAATAGTTGCTTGGATTTGAAATGCATTGATGTCCTCATGTATGGAAGAAACAAGCACATCCTTTTAAGCGGGTACAGGACAGTTTGAGACATAAAAAATTCATAACGTGACCATCTGCAGTGTGTACTGAACAACACCTTGTTTAAGATGGTTTATTCATGCTGCTTTAGCTACTGTTGCTGCAAGGAGATATTGATTTGTGACAGTTTCTATGCAAATATCTCACTCAGCTAAAACATTTTTCTTTTCTTCTCTTCAAGCATATTTCTCTCAGCTTTGTGTCCTGTATACCTTTTTATTTTGTGTCATTCACAGTACAGTACACTAGGCAGCACATCTTTCAGTTCTGACGCTGCATTCGATAAGTAGAGAGGCTACAAAACAATTACTCAGCAGAGAAGAGCAACACTGTTAAACCAAAACCGTCTCGCAGTGCACTGATAAGGATAGAGCTTATCATAGCTGAGCATATAGAGAAGAGACCTGACTTAAAAATGGTCTGTAGTTCCAAACTCTCAGGAAAATGATCTTTTAGTTCTCTCTTCATCCTTCAGCCCACTGTCTATCCTCATGACGGCAGGCTTTTGTTCTATTCCCATACAGTTAAACAGCAGTCTTCATTCTGAAGTAAGATAATCACAGAGCCTGTAATGGCTACCTGGGAATGGAAGGAAAGTATATAGAGTGTGTTTAAACTGTCAAGAAGGGAGAGAACTTAAAGAAAAGAGCTGAGGGAGTGAAGTTAGGGTGAAAGAGAGAACGGACCTTCCCTCACAAATAAAAGGCTTTCTATTTTTGTGACAACTGAGTCATTTGTCCAATAAACACAAGTTAGCAAATGTGTGAGAAGTAAAAAGCATTTCACAAATAATCACTAAATAAAGGAGGTAGTTGACCCAAAAAATGAAAATTCTGTCATTATTTAATTACTCTCATGTCGTTCCAAACTCTTAAGACATTCGTTCATCTTCAGAACACAATTAAACCCTCCATTAACAGCTATGCAACTGAAACTTTGACGCTTCAAAAAGTTCATAAAGAAATCTTAAAAATAATCCATATCAATTGAGCAGCTTAGTTCAAATTTACTGAAGAGAAACAATCGCTTTATATGATGAACAGACTGAATTTAGGCTTTTATTCACATATAAACATTCATCAACTTACACATCAGTTGTGGTAAATGGAAGCTCAAGCGTGTTTGCTTGACGTGTGCGAGAACCAATGAGGTTCATTCTCATGTTACGCAACACGTTTGAGCTTCCGCAAGAACCAATGAGGTTCGTTCTCGTGTTACGCAACACGTGTGAGCTTCCGCAAGAACCAATGAGGTTCATTCTCGTGTTACGCAACACGTGTGAGCTTCCGCAAGAACCAATGAATTCATTCTCGTGTTACGCAGCACGTTTGAGCTTCCGCAAGAACCAATGAGGTTCGTTCTCGTGTTATGCAACACGTATGAGCTTCCACAAGAACCACTGAATTCATTCTCGTGTTACGTAGCACGTTTGAGCTTCCGCAAGAACCAATGAGGTTTGTTCTCGTGTTACGCAACACGTTTGAGCTTCCGCAAGAACCAATGAGGTTTGTTCTCGTGTTACGCAACACGTTTGAGCTTCCGCAAGAACCAATGCGGTTCGTTCTCGTGTTACGCAACACATTTGAGCTTCCGCAAGAGCCAATGTGGTTGGTTCTCTTGTGTTACGCAGCACGTGAGGTTTGATCTCTTGTTACGCAGCACGTTTGAGCTTCCGCAAGAACCAATGAGGTTCGTTCTTATGTGTTACGCAGCACGTGAGGTTCGTTCTTGTGTTACGCAACACGTTTGAGCTTCCGGGAGAGGTTTGTTCTCACGTGTCAAGCAGTTTCAGTTGAGCTTCTGTTTATGTTCGCTGATCAATGTTTATATGTGAATAAAAGCTTAAATTAAATTTGTTCATCGTGTAAAGTGATCGAGTCTCTTCAGAAAATTTGGACTAAACCGCTCAATTAATATGGGTTAGTTTTACGATCTCTTTATGAACTTTTTGAAGCGTCGCAGTGTCAGTTGTGTAGCTGTCAATGGAGGGACAGTTTTCATCAAAAAGATCTTCATTTGTGTTCTGAAAATCAATGAAGTTCTTATGGGTTTGGAATGACATGAGGTTGAGTAAATGATAAGTAATTTCATTTTAATTTCTGATAGTTTACCCAGAAATTTTAATTTTGTGTTTTACAGAAGAAAAAAAAAACTCATACCAGTTTGGAAGGACATAGGGTAAGTAAAAGATGGCATAATTTGCATTTTTGGGTGATTTAGCCCTTTAAGTCACTTTTTTAATTTTGTAGATATATCATATATGAAGTGTTTAGTCATGTGGTCCCTAAGATGGAGTAACTTATCTTACATTCGTCATTCATGTGTAAAATAACAATTAAGATCCATAAATGCCTGAAATTAAATTTATGCTTATGAAAATGTTGATGCTCGTTCACTTGTGGCAATAATTATAAAGCTAATTGTGGTATTAACAAAGCAATATTAGAAGAGTGCCCGCCTGAGGGAAAATACATTCATCTTTTTTATCTTACTGCTTTGGGATTTTGATAAGATGTGAAGTCATCAACAGAGTTTGAGAGAGCGTAGAATTTTATTAATTTTTTTGCAGGCACTGTTTTATTACTCACAGTGTTCAGAGCTACAAAAACATATGAACACATAAATAGCATGAAGGTTAGCACTTACAGAAGACACGACAACATCACCTAGATTGAGTGGAGAGCAGAGCGCACAGAGATGAACGGTGGGAGACGGAGTCACGTACAGACACACATGCACACGCTCACACAGATGAACTGTATTATTAAAGGTCTGAAACAGATTGTGTTTAATAGATATTCTTGTCATAACCATCTATTTATATACAAAAATATAAATAGATTTTTTGTCTGTATATTTACTATCATCTGGCGGTTGCTCTTGTTGCATGAGTCTGAAACTGTGAGGCTGTCATTATGAAAGACAATGTATAGAATATATTGAGCTACAGGGCACAACACAGTACATAACAGATGTTCAAAAAGGGAGACAACAGAGCAGTATATGATCAAGATAACATCCAGCAAAAGACAAACCACATGGAAGCATTAATAAATAAAAGAAGCAAAAGCCAAAAGCACAACAGGAGATTGAGAAAGACTTTTGAGAGTCGGGTCAAGACACGGCACTTTCGCTCTCTGTTCATCTGTTTCTCAAATCGAATAGGACTCTGAGATAGGGTTGTGAAAAGTACCAACTTCGTATTGAAATTTAAAAAATGTGACAATACCAGCATTTCCCTCTAAGATTTTGAGTGCTGTTGAGTGGACTCTTAACCTCTGATTGGCCATTGTGTTCATCTGCTCAACAGATATGTCTGTGATATACACTTCAAAAACATGTTGTAAATAGTAGGGCTGCCCTGGACTAACGATTTTTCTGGTCGACTAGTAGTTGTTCATTTTAAGCGATTAGTCGACAAATCGCACGTTTATTAATAAACCATATAAATCATAATAAATAGCCTTTTATGCCTTCATAGCCTAATTAGCATTCAAGCGCACCGACAGAAGTAATGATTATGAATGCGTCGGGGAAAAACAGCAGGGAGATTGCTTTAACATTTTAATAATTAATTGATAAACTAGTGTTTTCTGTATTGGCTGCAGTGATGAAGTTGACGATGCTGACTCGTCATCTCCTCAGTAGTGGACGCGCCTATATGCACGTTTCATACGGATTATGTAATCAAAGAATATTTGTTTTCCATTTCAATTGGTTCATTTAAAAGTAGACATTTCACTTTCTATAGATATATTTTTCATGTCTGTGTGAGGAAAGTTTACATGGAGTGTCGGTTCTTTTTTCGGCGCGCTCAAGTTCACAGAGAAAGACGGCAGAAATCGCACCCTGTTTGCTTTCATTATTTTACAAAAGCACAACGTTTTGTTGTTATCGTTAGTGCACGCAAATAAAAGTAGACTATTCACAAATTCAAAAGATGCATTACTCTTACTCAAAAATAATGGAGTATTTTAAGTGCAAGTGATCGCACCGGCGCCTCCATGTTAGCCGTCATGCAGTAAGTGCGCTACTATTCAGCTTTCACACTCCGCACAAACACTTGAATAGCCCACATTTTTCTAGGTTAACGTTAAAGCAAGCGGCCATCTAAAGTTGATACTACTTACATGTTTCTTATGATAAGCCACAGGGCTTGACATTAACACCCGCCAACCCGCCAAATGCGGGCAGATTTCAGCTGTGGCGGGTAAGACAGCCACTCCCACTAGCCACTTTGGCGGGTTGAATTTAATTTCAGCTTAAGATCGTTGAAGATCGTCATATCACAAAATTACAATTCAATTAACGTTACAATTCTTTATCGATTAACTTGCTGTTAGTGAAGGCAGGATAGACGGAATCGTGCTGAATGACACACAACAGAAGCGCTTTCTCGCGTGCGATCTCTCTTTCTGTCGCGCGCGCGATCAGTTCTCCTTGCGCCTGAATAGTCAAATACATGCACACACAGATGTCAAAATGTCCGTCGTGTGGAGTATCTCGCGTGAATACAGTCGGTTTTGGCTTAAGTGGATGTAAACAGGTGGGTAATAACTGGATATGTGTCAGTATATTACGTCCATGCATTCAGCAGCCCAATTAAATACCTGTCTGTCATTAATGTTAATCAAACAACAAAAAATGTTAAATAAATGTATACATGTTAAATAAACCTACTGTATCTGAAAAAAGATTTTTTAAAATTTACTATTGTTTTTGTAATTTGCTTCTTTGTTCTTTTATATAGCCTAACAAAAATAACTTAGAATTTATCATATTAGCCAATGCTCATATTGCCCACCCCTTGCCCACCTGTAGGCTACATATCAGCTGATATACAATGTAGTCTTGATTTAGGTGGTCAATCTGCATTTGAAAGTTTGAAAGGGTTTTAAATCTTCTAAATCAAGTAAAATGACTCAAAATCAAGTAATTTAACCATGCCAAAGTCAACTTTAATCATATAAAATGTAATTTCCCAACAGTAAAATTGTGGCCAGTGAAAGTGCTGAGTGGCTAGTAACTTTGGAAAACCACTAGCCAGAGTGGCTGGTGAGCGAAAAGGACGTCCCGCGTCTTTTGTAGAGCCTCGCACATGAGTGGCGCATTTTAAGACGACAAATGAGAATTTCAACTTTTACACGCAGTGCCGCTAATCAATGTCAGTTCCAAAACAGTGGACCAATCAGAAGAACTCGGAGGCGGGGCAAGCGTTGTGAGCTTTTGTTTACAGTAGCTGTTTTATTTGTTTGTTATTGCATCATGTCTCAAAAGCATGTCTCAAGACCCTCGTGTTCTGTGCTTTTTTGAAAAAACCATTCCTGAGCATTGCGTCTCGCGTTTTAGACGCAAAGACGCCGCCTTCTGTGTGAACGAACCATTAGTCGACTATTAGAGGGCAGCCCTAGATAATAGACATCTTTGATGCTCTTCACGCTCTTCTTTAAGAATCCACTCAACGGTGCTCAAAATGCTAGGGGGAAATGCTGGTATCGTCACATTTTTAAAATTTCAGTACCGACTTGGTACCGAAAGGCGGTACTTCTCACAACCCTACTCTGAGATCAGATTAAATCTAATGTAAGACAAATCCATAATAAATGGCTGTTTGATTTAGACTATTACCAACAGAGAAGGCATCCATGGTTTGTGTTATGAAGACTGTATGTTTTCAAATGCTTTAGATTTGATACTCGTCTGTCTAGAGCTCTTCTGCTGAAGAAAGTCCATCAGACTGGTTTCCAAATATGGGTTGATTAGCCGTAGGAGCTCAGATGAGTCATGCAATTACGCTCACAGAAATCTAGCCATTCGCAAGGAGATGTCTTGAATGCGCAAGAGAGTGATGAATTCTAATTTGTACTAAAGGACACTGAACATTTGTGCATTGTAAAGGCTGCTCTGTTCCTTTTGTTCGATATATAAAAAAACACATGAACCCTTTTATCTTGGGCACATTGGCATTTCTTTGTTTCATCTATTGCAGAGACAGCTTATTAGTTCAAGTCAAGAACATTTCACAGTATAATTATAGGCTAATTCCAGGTAAATGGCTTCTGGGTAATTCTTGAGCAGAAAACAAAATTCTATTCATGTAACCTTCAGATATCTATGCTTTGGTTTGTTTAGTACTCAACTGAATGCAGGTAATTCACACAGAAATGTAGCTACTTTAAGTTTGAAATAAAAACAGAGATTATCATATGTAAATATTAGTTTTCTGACATGTAGCTAGCTATAAATTAGTATCCGAAACGACTAATATCATATCTACTTTTCATTGCAAATAATCATATTATGCTTCAGCCAGAGAGATAATAACCTGAAGTTAACATAGTTGCATTAGTGATGCTAATATTGCAGTTCAAAAAAAATTCTGCAGATATTTTGGTGGATATTTAAGAGATCATTTTAAACTAGGCAACGTAGATGAGATCTGTTTGATATGGCGTGTGTAGTTGATGAACAATCGAACTGTTAGCATTTCCTTCCTTCTCTTGGCATCAATACATTGTCCTTCTAAGATTCAAATCCTGCAATAAATCACATCTCATGTACAATTAAAGACACATTAAGTATTAATACATCCAACTCAAGCCTCACACGTCCCCTTCTCTCAAAGATTTATGCTGCCAGATTTAGCAGATGGAGAATTTACAGATGATTTGCGAATATTACTAGAACTGAGTCCCTCTCCCACTTGCCAAGCATCTTTAAAGATACAGATATCCAATCCAGTAGACAAGATTGAAGAGGCCAAAGGCGGTTGGGAAGAATATTCGGGAGTAGGAGTCGATTTTGGAGACGTGGACATGCATTCTGTTCTCACGCCAAGCTCCGGAGCGACAATCATCAAAGCAGCAGAAGAAACTGGCACAGTCTTTCCCGTCCAGACATTCATACGCATAATCATCATCCTCATGGTAGGGAGCAATATTGTTCATCTGCAGCAGAGATGTCCCTGGTCTGATGTTAACCATGCTGGGTTTCTACACAGAGGAACAGCAAGGTCACTACCGCTTCATTGCTAAAACAGTGTGCGGTACAAAAGCAAAATGCCATAGCTGCTGCACAGCACACTCAATTAACTGCAAACAAAAGTACAATGTGACCTATTCTAACCTGAGCTGTGAAGACGTTAGTAAGCTTCTTAGTACTATAAATGTACATATCATTGATCAGCTATGTGCTTAATTACTTGTTCTGTGTTCTAAGCAACATAGTTTAAGATTTTGACATTAATCATCCTCGTGTGACTTAGTTTTATTTATTTTTTTAAATAATATCCTCACCATTCTTTTTAATATAATTAAAGTAAAAATCACCATTACAAAAAAGTGAATTTGTGTGAGGAACAGACCAGATTTACGTCATTATTCACAGAAAATTTTGACATTTCAGCTCTCCTTAGCGTGTTCATGAGAGAAGTAGCAGTGAATCATTCACACAAATGGTCTGTGATTCACTTGTGAATCACTGATTTGGTTCACAAATTCAATTCACTGACTCAACGATCATTTCATTTCATCATGCAAAAGGTAGCATATGGGTTCACAAGCTTGGAATATACCACGCAAGTTTTATGGACCACATTTTTTATTACTTTTATGGTGATCCTTTTAGAAGCTTAAAGGGATAGTTCACCCCAAAAATGAAAATGTTCTCATCGTTTACTCACCCTCATGTTTTTCCAAACCTGTATGAGTTTCTTTCTTCTGTTGAACACAAAATGAGATATTTTAAAGAATGTTGGTAACCAGAGAGTTGACTGCACCCATTGACTTCCATAGTATTTTTTTTCCTACTATGGAAATCATTGGGTGCCATCAACTGTCTGGTTACCAACATTCTTTAAAGGGGACCTATCCGTTTGTTAAGTCGTGACGTAAGCAACGCCGTTTCTGGGTCTAAGCCTCGACTCGTTTCACTTGAGAATGCCATCTTGACAGCCGTTTATGAGCGCTATTTATTCATATTAAACATTGAACATTTTAAAAAGTTAAACATTTAAAATACTTGCGGTCTACACAACAGTCTCCGTGCTCACAGCGTCACAGACATTAATATTTTAACGATTTATAAAAGATGAATCTGGCCATCTGGGATTTTGGTATGAGGATAAAGGTTATGATTATAATTTTTGGTAATATTACAATTAGTAATGCCCCTTTTACAAGATGTAATATAAGTCTCTGGTGTCCCCAGAACTTGTCTGTGAAGTTTCAGCTCAAAATACCCCACAGATCATTTATTATAGCTTGTCAAATTTGCCCCTTTAAATGCAAATAAGCTGCTGTGTGTGTCTCTTTAAATGCAAATGAGCTGCTGTTCCCAGCCTGCTTTCCAAAAGAGGGCGGAGCTTTAACAGCTCACGCTTCGGTTGCTCAACAACAACAAAGCTGGAGAATCTCACGCAGCCAAAATGAGGATTGTCAGTAACGGTGTTCAGCCTTATATTGTTCAAACCGGAGTCGGACACTGATGGAGAGACTCAGGAAGAAGTTACAACATATTGAATGCATCTGGATGTTTCTAAATGGTTAGTGGATACATTTATGTAGTTGCTGTAGAGTTGATTCAACTCATCAACTAGCATTGAATTGACCCTCGTTTGTGAAGCAGTCTGGCGTAAAATGACGGCAACACTCTACTACATCAACTCTTCCTCTTCTCTAAAGCAGCCCAACATGGCCTCACCCCCTATGTTGTGTGTTCTCGGGGGCGGGGTTTATGTAAATTTTGGTGTTTGTGATGTCACTAACCCGGGAAGAAGCTCGTTGTAGTCCCTACCAGACGTTTGTTGTAGTCCTTAAACAGTGAATTCTTTAAAAGAAAATATCTCTCTTTGCACTGAACTTTGAGCATTGTAACTTTGTAGATGTTGTTTATGCTCAAACAGCAAACTAACTAAAGTTAAAAAAGTGAAATCATAATCAACCACCCCTTTAAAATATCTTCTTTTGTGTTCAAAAGAAGAAAGAAACTCATACAAATTTGAGGTAAGTAGATTGTAGATTGTAAGTAAGTAATGACAACATTTTCATTTTTGGGTGAACCTTCCCTTTAAAAGCTCAGATTCCCATTAGTTATAATTGTATGGAAAAGAGCCACCAGCACATTATTCAGAATTTCTTTAATAAGCCCTTTAATAACAAATGAAGTTCATTCACCTGTGCATGGCTTGATTTGGTCTTCTTGTTCTGTCGATTGCTTGTGAAATAATGTAGAGTCCCATATTCCATAAGAGCAGCAAAGGTGAAGATGAAGCAGACAGACACGAATAGATCCATGGCTGTCACGTACGACACCTTCGGCAAGGACTTCCTCGATATGGTGCTTAGGGTTGTCATGGTGAGCACAGTTGTGATTCCTAAGCCAATCATGATGCACAGTAGTTGAGCACCACACTGAAGCATTTCCTTTTCATTTTAACATGTGTAATACATTCACATAATATTATAAAATATTATTGATGCTCCTACTAATTTGTATTCATTCTGAGGCATTTTAAATTACCTAAAGATGTTCTGGCAGGTACAGCATCCTTGTTAATCCAGAAAGAGACCCAGGACAAAACCACAATCATACTGCAGGGGATGTAGGTCTGGATGGTGAAGTAGCCCATTCTCCGGCTCAGGTCAAAGAAAATAGTCATAACCACATATTCTCCTATTAATATGAGACAATACATTTTAGACACTTTTTTAACTTACAATAATTATGCAATATATATTAAAATTATTTAAAAAATAATAATCAAAATCTACTAATATAATAACTATTAGGACTGGGTATTGACACAAATTTCACCTTAATGTTATGAAGTGATGAGAATACTTTTTGTGCGCCAAAAAAACAAAATAACGACTTTATTCAACAATATCTAGTGATGGGTGATTTCAAAACACTGCTTCATGAAGCTTTACGAATCTTTTGTTTCGAATCAGTGGTTCGGAACGTGAAAGTCACGTGATTTCAGTAAACAAGGCTTTGTTACGTCATAAGTGTTTCGAAATGTTTCGAATCTTCAATGGTTCATGTGACTTTGGCAGTTTGATACACGCTCCGAACCACTGATTCAAAACAAAAGATTCGTAAAGCTTCATGAAGCAGTGTTTTGAAATCGCCCATCACTAGATATTGTTGAATAAAGTCGTTATTTTGTTTTTTAAATACGTCTTTAGTAGCTTTCTGGGCACTGAAAGTGTTAATTAACTTGCTGTCAATGCAGGCCTCACTGAGACATCGGATTTTATAAAAATATCTCGATTTGTGTTCTGAGGATGAACGAAGGTCTTACGGGTGTAGAACGACATGAGGGTGAGTAATTAATGACAGAATTTTCATTTTTGGGTGAACTAACCCTTTAAATTACACTCAGGGAAGTTTTCATAATAATAAAGTTATAATACTAAGTTTACAATTACATTATCATATTTCTACCCTCATTCGTTTTTTGAAATATAAACATTTAAATGGTGGCTGTCATAAAAACTTGATGGATTTACTCCAACATGCATTAAATATTGAAGAGCATTTAAAAAATTATAATAAATATGTAATGTGGTGCATATATTTAGCCAAATGCTCCTCTCTATAATTCATTTTTCTAGCTGACTAGCAAGTTTATGGTCGCTGAATATGGTTTTTCGGAGGTAAATGTAACATCACGTGACATTGTTTATAAGCTGTTTTATTGACGTCTTTCCACGGTTGAAACACCGATTGAGACATGATACGGATAAGTTGAACTTAACATACCTTCAGTTCAGATGTTCATTCATGTTTATTTCACGCTGTAAATGGTATTAAAGCATTGGAGATGATCAGTTCACGAGTCCACTTCTCTTGAACTAAGTCTACAGCGACCTGTCACACCACATTAAACAGCGCCAAAACTGTATTTATTTTTTGAATTTCATAATAAAATGGACATCATTTTAAAAATCTGAGACTTTGTTTCATATCAAAAGTAACAAAGCACAAAGATTATTGCAATTTATTGGATGGGAGGCGTGATACAACGTTCGGTTCATTCATCAACAGAAAACAGGATAGACTAATTGATTCTTGGAATTCAAGAATCGATATCGTTTTGTAAAAATGAGAATCTATTAAAATCAAGAAATCGCTATTTTTTTTTCGATATTTCTCGATAAAATCGATATTTTTTACCCATCCTAATTATTAACAACTGCTCATTCACATAAAATAAAATTCTATTTATCTTTCTATTATTAATTTTCCAAATCTACTATTATGAATAACAATACAATTAATAATAACTGCTTGTGTATTGCTGTTGTTTAATTACTGCAAATCTGCTGTTATTAATGATGATTATTATTATTATTATTAATATCTGCTTATTTATTGATGTTATTATTATTAATACTTACTTCAAATCTACTATTATTAATAATCTTATTGTAATTTATTCTGTATGTTCATACCAGACTGAGTGTTTGCCACATCAGAAGTGTTTCGTAGGCCCACAAAGGCAAATTGGTAAAGCCTCCAGTACCGCTGGTCTGCAACTTCAACCGAACGACGCTGCCATCTATACTGGATCTCATTCTTTGGATACCCATCTGCAAATGGGAAAAAACAAAACAAAAACACATCCACCAGATTGCATGTGACCTTTCATTTCAGTATGTAAATGACAAAGTTACAATGATGGCAGAATGGCACTGAGTAGCACTCTGTTAGTGGAAAGCGGGGCATGCCCTTCCCATGCCCACAGTGGATGATGACAAATGAGAAGCTGAGGCATGGTGCTAATAACGGATGGAGGGGTGGCGGAAAGAAGAGGAGAGAGGGGTTGGAGAGGGGGCTAGAGAAGGATGGGTTCTGTCCTCACTCATTCCAAGGTTGGAGGATGGTAGTTGCTACAGGCCAGCTGTAATGTTAAGGTTTGTTTGGCCGATATTGGCAATGCATGGTTGGCTGACAGAGGCAATGTGTGGGGATTGGCTGCCCAGCAGTACTCAGGACAGGACTGAGGCTGAGTGACAGATTGACATAAGAATTTAACACCTACAGCTTGAAAACTCCAGAGGGCACGAATGTTCATCCATGGGAAAGTTATGCAGCTTAAGGTAGCATTCCGCATTAATAGTCAACCTAACAAAAAAGAATAATAGACAATAGCAAAACAAACAAAAAATGTTGATTGTGACATTTTTGAGTGCATTTGTGCAGGCTTTGATATTTGTACTACGACATCAGAGATCAAACCCTCTGTCTGATTTAACAGTCCCTGACATAAATATGTGAATCCGATGTAATGGCTTAAACGTGCTGCAACAGACAGTGGGTGTAATTCTGTACAAAAGCAAATGTTACGGGACAGGAATACAAGGACACATACTGTTGTCGCATAAACAGCATTCACTCGGCTCATGATGTTAATCGCAGACACACCTTAGAGTATACATCACTCTTCCATTGCTCCAGAGCCGCAGAAGGCGATTCGGTGTCGTGATCCAGTGGGCATCAGATTTACGAGAGTTACGGAAAAACGTGTCAGGGATCCAGATTTTTCCCACCATGTTGCTGTTGAGCATGAGGAGTTTCATTGAGCTGTTGAATTTCAGTCTGCTGTCGTACCACGTCTGAGCAAAGAAGATGTCGATGGTGTACTCCTAAAAAAGTAAAAGCCTTAAGCCTTACAGTTGCCTTTGTAACTGTGAAATTGTGTGGGTATTGCTTGTGACTGAGTATGATGGTCGTGAAATGGATCTAAACAGGTTGTTTACAGTGTCTGTTTTGTTTAAAGCTCTGAAAATAATGTAGTATTATACATTTCTGCTCACCATATTGATGGGATCTACCGGGCCTATGCTGTTCACGTACACTGCCGTCTCAATCACAGTCGGTCTCACTGGAATATAATTTAAAATACAAATATATATTCAAATTACATTAATAATCACAACTATCAAATAAAAAGATAAAAATACATAAAATCAGTTACAATATCAAAACAGTACAATAATGCATTCTTTTAAAGGTGCAATAGGTGATTCTCTACAGAATTTTTTTTTTTATACTGGTTAAAAGTCTCCTCATATCCTGATAGTAATCACTGTTTAACAGTGTAAATGTATTTTTATAAATATATATCATCTGTGGAAGGAGTAGGACCATAAAATGTAAATCCAGTCACTATATTCGGTCCGAATGTAATAATACGATGTCCTACCTTCCTGTCAACGTATGCTTTTACATACCCTCGCGTACCCTGTTCGCACAGACATCATACGTCATCAGCGCGTTTAATGCTATGCAGAGTTTATGTAGACAAAGTCCCTTTAAGACAAGTCATTTCACTCGGCGGCCATCTTTGAAACGCCTCTCAGGCATCCAAGTGCAGCTTCTATCTTTTTGAATGGGGAAACATCAAATTCTCTAAAGCTGTTTGCCAAGCTTTCGGTTAAATTTCAAATTTGTAATCACCAATGAATTCTGACAACAACTGTCTCATAATTTGTCTTCTAAACGCTCGAATCATGACAAAAAAACGGTATTTTTTTTTAGGCTGGATGAAGCTAATGCACATGCGCAGACCTAAATGCGCGTCTCTTCCGCCTAATTTCGGAGGCGCGCGTCTGACTGTTTCTATAGGAACCGGAGCTTCTAACGGCCGCTGCAGTGACGCGATGACTTTACCAGTCGGTGATTGACTCTTATTTAGAAGGCGAGACTTATTCCGCCATATTGCACGTTGCACTTTCTCCCATTCAAAACAGTACGAGTGACGCGTCTTGTGTTATTCTATAGTCTTTGATGTAGACAGACCTCAGTCACGGAGCAATGCAAACAAACAGAAGTCACTATTTCAGTTCCTACCGAATCAATCTGGCTTTGTTGTAATTTTTAGCAGCCATTATGCAGTTAAACTTTTCGGCCGTGTAGTGTACACGGAGATCGTTTCTGAAATGCTGTGGAAACGCCAGTGTAGACGAGGATCGTTTTCATTTTAAAATTCTGTTTTAAAACAAAAACGCACTAGTGTAAACGGGGCCTGAGGATGTGAACAGCTCCGGTTAGAACGTCACGGGTTGCCATCTCTTAGGCCCCATTTACACTAGTGCATTTTCATTTTAAAATGAAAATGATCTTCGTCTACACTGGCGTTTCCACAGCGTTTCAGAAACGATCTCCGTCTACACTATACGGCCGAAAACGCATGTCACATGACCGTTCATGCACACTGGGCATGCGTGTAATGTAAACAGTTGACTCTTGTGCATGTAGGCAGCTGCAGTATCAAAAAAAATGCTGAGTTTAACTGCACAATGGCTGCTAAAAATGACAACAAAGCCAGCAAAGATTGCAGTTCAGTCTCCATGTTATTGTTTACAAGGTCGTCAAGGATATGCAGAGCAAACATAGGCAGCCACGCCATTGTTTTCAAAAGTTTCCGTTTTGGTCCGTTTATACTGAAATGCAACCCCGCGTTTTCAAACTAAAACAAGGTCTGCAGTGTTTTCGAAAGTCTCCGTTTTCGAGGTTCGAATACACCAGCGTAGTGTAAATGACAGGCGTAACCATACTGTAGCAAAACTACAAAACAAAAACACACTAGTGTAAACGGAGCCTAAGTTGTTTACATTCATTATTATTGTACTGTTATGTACTTTGAGACATGAGGTAGTTTAACGCCGTCTCTTGTGACGCTTTGCCGAAAGTGTTTGCTAGGAGGCGTGGCTTTGGATGGCGATTTGAAGGAAGGGTGTGATCGTATGCTTTCAATGCTAGCAGGCTAGCAGAACTGCACCTTTAAGTAATTTAATCAAAGATGTATATAATTTACAGTATGTATTCAGCATGCATTTTAGAAAGCATTGCTGTTCTATTACTTTCATAAAATCAAAACATTACTTAATGCACATCTCTATTGTAATTCTTTCATCGGTGCATGTTATTCCAAAGGAAACAAATTTGTCTTTATAATCTTAAAGGGTTAGTTCACCAAAAAATGAAAATTATCCCATGATTTACTCACCCTCAAGCCATCCTGGGTGTATATGACTATCTTCTTTCAGCCGAACACAATCGGAGATATATTTAAAAATATCCTTTATAACGGTTGTGAATGGGGGGGCTGCGTTTTGAAGCCAAAAATAATGCATCCATCCATCATAAAAGTAATCCATATGACTCCAGTGGGTTAATAAAAGCCTTCTGAAGCAAAGCGATGCATTTTTGTAAGAAAAATATCCATATTTAAAACTTTATAAATTCAAACAACTAGGTTCCGGCGGACAACCGTACGCAGAATGTGCAAGTCGAAACGCGGCCCTCCATTCACAACCATTATAAACCTTGGAGGACTAAGGATATTTTTAAATATAACTCCGATTGTGTTCGTCTGAAATAAGAGAGACACCTAGGATGGTTTGAGGTTGAGTAAATCATGGGATAATTTTCATTTTTTGATGAACTATCCCTTTAAATCATTTAATATCTCGCTCGTCCTCTTTTTCCTTTCTCTTTCTGCATCACTACTGAATATTGAATAATGTTCACCAATAGCCAAATGGCTATTTTTAGCAAACTCGCATTCAGTCTGGCTCCATCCTAACATGTAACCATCCAATCAATTCCCAATCAGTGGATAAAATCAAATTTTCTCGCTGAATATCCTGTTTCACTCAGAAATACAACACATCACAGAAGTGAAATGGGCTGCAAACGTAATCACATTTCCTATAACAGCCACACAAATTACTCAAAGCTGCCTGAATCCTCATCCTTGCGGGTTCAAAAAATATTTCTGTCACAGGAAATCCAGTCACAGAGACATGACAAATAACACAAACACTGCAAGTTCACCTGCAATCATTCAGCACTTGCTCTACGCTGATTAACTGCGTTCTTCTCATACTTACACTCTCTCCCTCTATCTCAGACATGAAACACAGATAAAGAAGGAAGATCAATAGTGATTTGGGTCTATTGTACCTGAACACCACTGAGATAAATCCTCTTAAATAACTGAACTCTAGTCAGCTGCGTCGCTTCCAGAACACTGATGTACTGAGAATAAAGTGACTTGTACAGCTCTGGCGAAGAGAAAAACATCAGCAAAATCCTAAAGCCAAACAACACTTCATTTAATACTACAAAAATGCTGATGGTATCTTAAAAATGATGATTACGTAGAAACTCTGAACTGCTCAGAGGGTTTAATTGTCACAGTGTGTTCTTCTACATTAGGCTTCATAATAATGATGACATTATCTTATAATTATTAACATTTTGCAGTTATCCATTAAGCTTTAACACGGTGTTTGAGGGTCATAAACAGGCCTAGACAGAATCTTCAGGAATTGTGCCAATTTTTGTGTCGATTTGTGGGCATAGATTCTGTGTGGGCCTGGATAACCAAAAAGTGACTTGCCTCCGATATCTGGTCTCAGTTTGTTGTCATAACCTTGCAGTAATTTGTTTAGGATAAGGGTGACGTCGCTCTCGTAGACCTTTGGTGATAAAACCCATGTTTTATTTATGGGGACATCCTCATAATCTTCCTCCTCTGCTTTGCTTGGGCCAAATGCCATGCTGTCATGAAAGCAGAAACAAACAGAGGGAATATAAGTAGACAGACAGCAGAGAGGCAAACAATAGAGCAATTTAAAATAGAGAATAGTTAAAAGAGAAGTTTGTTTATATTAGAAGCTTAAAATCTAAAGAGCGAGCGACTGATATAAAGAGCTATAGTATGACAGGCAGAGTAAGAAAGAGAGAGTTTTGCAGGAAGAACAGATAAAAGAAGTCATCAGTGACTGTAAATGTATATGGCAGCATGAGAGAAGAGTTTTTTAAATTAACACAGTGCTGGAGATACAAAGAGGAGGTTCTAATAAAAGAATGCAGTGATTAATGAAGATGTGTCCTGCCAGTGGAGGGAGGAAACAGCTGAAGGTGAGGGGTTTAAATTATCACCCACAACTCCCTCTCTCGCTCGCTCTCTTGCAGTGTATATGATGTAAAGGCTTCTAAATTTATTCTCTGGTGCATTATATCTGCAGGAACAGACTGAGATGTGTGCATTTCCCATGGACGTGAATAGTCTAGACTGGGTCTCATCTGATGTCACTACTTCAGACTTTTGCTTTGGAGAAATGAAGGTGATGTGCATCAAAGATGCAGGCCATAAAAACTAACTGCACAAAAGGCATGAAATCTATCAAGATGTTTCAGCCACCTGGGAAATCTGAAAAACATTCAAAACAAGATTGGGACCCACTTTATATTAGGTGTGTTTAACTAATGTACTTTTGTAAAAAATAAATAAAAATAAGTATAGTGTACTTGTGCTATACTCCACTGTTGTTTTGCAAAACTGTTTTGCAGCTATTGAGGTGGTAAAGTGAGGGACAGGTTTCATGTTATGGTTAGATTAATTAAAAATGAATTACAGCTGCAGGTATTTTTAATTATAAGCACAATGCAAAATCATGTCTGCCTATATGTACACAATTAAGTGCATTGAAGCAAATTATTAATTTAAATGGTGACACTTTATTTTATAGTCCTTTTCCCCATGTACATACTTATTATAGTTATTACAATAACTGGGTAATAACAAAGTCCCTTTGGAAGAAAGTTCGATGTTCAATCTGCGGCCATATTTGCAACGCCTCCAGGCAGCTATTTCGGGCATCCAAGACCAAGTCCTATCTATTTGAATGGGGTAATCCTGAAATCTCAAAAACTGCAACTCACAATTAAATAACATTTCAAATCAGCACAGGTTATGACATTTGTAATCCCATAAATGTTATGTCTTATGCTCAAATAGCGTTAAAAAAGCTTATTTTTTAGGCTAGATGAGCCAATGCGCATGTGCAGTCCTAAGCGTATAAACATGTATGAGTATGCAGTTTCTCCCATTCATAACTAAGAGGAGTGAACAGTCTTTCTATAACTAGGTACTAACCCTGAACCTACTCCTAAACCTAACCTTAACCCATGTAGTTACCTTATATTAACCAGTACTTTTGTAGGTAAGTACACTGTAAATGCATGTACTGTAAAATAAAGTGCAACCATTTAAATGAATTAGGATGATGCTGGGTTAATAATAACCCAAGTTGGGTTAAAAATGGACAAACCCAGCAATTGGGTTGTTTTGATTATTTTGAGTTTTATTTAACTCAACTATTATTTAAAAATTACTATATTGCTCGCTTAAAATGAACCAAATTGTTCATTAACATTTTATTAAATTGCTAAATGTTCACCTTTTTATTATTATTGTTGCCTCTAGTAATTATGTGTCTGGTTTTTAATTTCCAACCTATTTTGGATTCATTTTAAGCCAGCCTTATAGTATTTTTTTAAACAATAGATGAGTAAAATAAAACTGCCCAGCAGGTTGGTCAAACATTTAACACAAACACTGGATTAAAACAACCCAAATGCTGGGTTTGTCCATATTTAACCCAGCATTGGTTAAAGACACTTAATACAAAGTCTGTCTCAAGATTCAACCATCTTCATGCCTGTTATTGTGTTTGTTTAAACAGTAGATATGGCCTACATCAGAAATGCTCATTCAGTTATGTGTAGTGTTCTGTCATTCATCTACATATGACATGAAATAATAAAATGTGTTGACATCTGAATGGTCTAAATATATGTATCCTCAAAAAGTACCTAGTAATTGTGATTTATATATGTGTTTTGTCTATAAACAAAACAAAAAATGGTACATTCCCATACATATACAACTAATGAAAGACAAAAATCAATATGAAGCATCCCTGTGGATAAGACCCAGGTGGGTGGACAGAATGTAGGTTATTGATCCCTGTAGGCAGAGCGCTGAGCAGTTAAAAAGCAGGCTGTCAATGGAAAACAGAGACGGAATATTTTCCTCAAATGCAGAATTTCATTTTGTCTGGACACAATATAGCATCTGAATGACCTTTGTGAGCCTCTGAGACATGATCTTATAACCCTTTCAAATACACAATTATAACAAAGGCCTAAATAAAACAGAAAAAAGCATTTTCGGCCATAAATGAGACACTAGAAATGGTTATTACAAGTCACTTTTTCACATGTGTAAATGAGAGGAATGTAATCTTACAAACCAAGTAGCCTATGCTTATTCTATTAAGCACATTTACATATCATTGAATACCTTGAATGAGCTGCCAAAAATCAGCTGAAGGAAACCAAAGTGTTAATGTGGACTACAACTTATGCATAACATTTACATTTACAATGGAGAAATTGAGACATAACCTTCCAATCTGACTACAAGATGAGACGAAATGTAATGCAATGTAGTTTGGGGTGTTGTTTGTTGAATTGCAGCTGAATGCAAGTGTCCTCAAGGTTGTTTGTAGACTGACATTGCACGTCCTCGCTATAAAGACGAGATCAACACGAATGCCCTGAGCAAAACTGTCACTTACAATCTGTATGATTATTATCAAATGTAGGCTAAACAACAGCACGTGTCGTGATTGACAGTTATATGTAGAAATGTTTAGGTGGATGAATTTGATGTGCCACAAGAAAAGCGTAAAACTAAATCGTTCTGCAGCTCTTCGCGTTACAGAATCACGCCAGCTGTTCTAAAAGTGTGTGTTGTCGGTCAAAGGCTATTTTAGTAGTCATATTGATTGCACCCCTTGTTTCTTTTGTCCCCTCTGAAGCGAAAACTTACCAGACTCCAAGCAGACCGGGCAACAGCCAAACCAGTGCTTCTTTTCTCCGGCGGCGATGCAGCAGAACCATTGTGCGAACGCTCGGTTTATAACCAAACGATGATTTGGAGCTTAAAGATGATCAAACCTTTTTCGAGCGATTCGTTAAACGATAAGTGAAAGCGTCAACGTATGTTGTCAGTTGTTGTCTAGACAAAAGCATATAGCTTGAGCCTATAGTTTCTGTCAGGCAGCAGACGCGGTGTGGATGAGAATGGTGAATGCGGGGTTTCGCTGATTGCGGCACCGCCGCTTTGCTGTGTTCATCCAGCGTTCTGCTGAGTGAGACCGACGCTCTCAGTGTTCCGGGAATTATTAGAAACTGCCTGTAGGAAAAGAGCTGACTGCTCTACCTAAGAGAATTCACATCAAGCGGTGATTTATGAGACCTTTACTTAGTTTTGCTGTTGTTGGGGATTAATAAAGTGACAAATGCGACATTTTCAGAGGCGCTGCACCAAGATGATTGTGACCATACTTAACCCTGTGTATAAAGGGGGTAAACTTAGCCTATTATAGTGTAATTTTTGATTGTTTGTGTGTGTGTGTGTGTGAGAGAGAGAATTGTTCAGTGAGCTTTTTAAAGGAATTTCTGTCAGTAATTTCCTCTCAATTTCCTGTAGAATCTTTTGCCTCCCCTAACACAGTTAACTAACCTTAAAGACGGCAAACAAACCAGTTTGTTGGCTACTATTTTTAATCATTTAATAATGTATGATCATGTGTTCAAATGATGGCAATAGCTACTGTTGTGCTTGCTATGGTTGCTATGGTTACTTACCTCAGACAAACGCGACCTCCCTTCACAAGCAAAATATTGGCGTTTTTGTGGTTGGATTTTTATCTTTTTTTTTTTTAAAGCCCGGTTGTAACGTATATAACCTATAGCTACTTAAAAGGTTAGTTCACCCCAAAATGAAAATAATGTAATTTATTACTCACCCTCATGTCGTTCTACACCCGTAAGACCTTCGTTCATTTTCGGAACACAAATTATATTGTTGATGAAATCCGATGGCTCAGTGAGGCATCTATTGAGAGCAAAGCCATTCAAACTCTCAAGGTCCATAAAGGTACTAAAAACATATTTGAAACAGTTCATGTGAGTTCATGTGAGTTCAGTGGTTCTATCTTAATATTATAAAGCGACAAGAATACTTTTTGTGCGCCAAAAAAACAAAACAAAATAACGACTTTTCAACAATATCTAGTGATGGGCCGATTCAATGCTTTAGAGCCTTACGAATCGAATCAGTGGATCGGAGCACCAAAGTCAAGTGATTTCAGCAGTTTAGCCGTTTGATAGGAGATTCGAATCACTAATTCGAAACGAAAGATTCATAAAGCTCAGAAGCTTCATGAAGCAGTGTTTTGAAATCGGCCCATATAGATATTGTTGAAAAGTCGTTATTTTGTTGTTGGTTTTTTTGGCGCACAAAAAGTATTATTGTTGCTTTATAATATTAAGATAGAACCACTGAACTCACATGAACTGTTTAAATATGTTTTTAGTACCTTTATGGATCTTGAGAGTTGCAATGGCTTTGCTTTCAATGCAGGCCTCGGATTTCATCAACATCTTAATTTGTGTTCCGAAGATGAATGAAGGTCTTACGGGTGTAGAACGACATGAGGGTGAGTAATAAATTACATTATTTTCATTTTTGGGTGAAATAACCCTTTAAACAATAGCCTATATGTAAAAAATAAAACTTAAAGGGTTAGTTCACCCAAAAATGAAAATTCTGTCATTAATTACTCACCCTCGTGCCGTTTTACACCCGTAAGACCTTCGTTGATCTTCGGAACACAAATTGAGATATTTTTGTTTAAATCCGATGGCTCCGTGAGGCCTACATAGGGAGCAATGACATTTCCTCTCTCAAGATCCATAAAGGTACTAAAAACATATTTAAATCAGTTCATGTGAGTACAGTGGTTCAATATTAATATTATAAAGCGACGAGAATATTTTTGGTGCGCCAAAAAAAAAATAAATAACGACTTATTTAGTGTCGCGTGTCAAACCGCCAAACTGCTGAAATCACGTGACTTTGGCGCTCCGAACTGCGGATTCGACACGCTGATTCATTACGCTCCGAAGCTTCCTGAAGCAGTGTTTTGAAATCGGCCATCACTAAATAAGTCGTTATTTTGTTTTTTTTTTGGCGCACCAAAAATATTTTCGTCACTTTATAATATTAATATTGAACCACTGTACTCACATGAACTGATTTAAATATGTTTTTAGTACCTTTATGGATCTTGAGAGAGGAAATGTCATTGCTCCCTATGTAGGACTCATGGAGCTATCGGATTTAAACAAAAATATCTTAATTTGTGTTCCGAAGATTAACGAAGGTCTTATGGGTGTAAAACGGCACGAGGGTGAGTAATTAATGACAGAATTTTCATTTTTGGGTGAACTAACCCTTTAATATTACCCAACCTTTTGGGGATTCATTCAAGGTTTATACTAATTGGAGCGGAGGGGTCAGAATTTTGTTTGCTAGTTTCATATTTTGTATTGGGGAGGAAAACATTTCAGTTATCTTGCATTTATGTTTTTATTGTTATTTTTTATCCTTATCAAACAATTTCATTACTTATTCATTACATGACAGGCCTCATTTAGACACAAACCACCTGATGAATTTTGAACCCACTGACATAAACCATATTTTGAGAACAAATTTGTTCCTAGAAGTGAGTTAAATTTGACAAAACCTCTTTTTGGGGACATTATTTGTAAAAATGGAAAGTAAATAAAGTTTTTTTGTTTGTTTGTTTTTTAATTGTAAAAATGCAGAAAGCTGTATATAAAAAGAATAGTAGGCTACATTTTCCCATTTAGGTAGCTCCTTATTATGGAAGGTATTCATTTCCTGATATATATAGCCTATAGGCTAACTGGCTGTTCATTCATTATTGTCAGCACCATGGAGAGCTCCATGAGTAGAAATAGACAGATTGCCTGAACCTCATCCTCATAATAATCCCCTCTTCTCTTTTCCATTCTGAACCAAATAATAAATGCCATTCAAAATGTTTGAAATGTCAGATCTTCAGATTTTCAGAAATCATTTTGTTTCAACAGTTCATGGTAAAAAAACAAACTATAATGACAAGTTAAAATAAACTATTTTGTATTTCAGTTTATATTTGAGTATACATTTCACACAAAACGTTTAAAAGGCTGGAATGATGTTAGAATAAAGGCCAGTGCTCTGTTTCAGACCCTCTTCATGCTGAAGTATTTTGTATTCAGATGTGCTCTGATTCTCTGAATGGAAGAAATCTCTATTATTATGTCAGCCGTTAACATTCTGAGACAAAATGATGTGGACCTGAGACGTGCCTGAGATTTTCTCTGCTGGACTACACACACGCATGTATGCACACACACACACGCGCACGCACGCACGCACGCACGCACACACACACACACACACAAAAGCACATTTAAATAATAGTATGAAGAAGAGACCTTCTACAAACACAATAACCTAATCAGGATCTATAGCAGGGTTCCTCAGATCTTTCCCTGGAGGGCCAATGCCCTGCAGAGTTTAGCTCAAACCCTGATCAAACTCACCTACCTGTGATTTTCTAGTAATCCTGAAGATCTTGAGTAGCTTGCTTAGGTGTGTTTGATCAGGTATGGAGCTAAACTCTGCAGGACATTGGCCCTCCAGGGCAAGATTCGAGGAACCCTGATCTATAGCTTAATAATACTCATTTATCATCAGAGCCTAAAATTAACTTTTTGCCACATCTACCAATGGCTGTTGACTTAATAATATTTACCAGCCATAAATATTTTTACCAGCCATGAAACATAGATTAATTATAAAGTCACAAATGTTATTCAGTCAAGAGCAATGAGTGATTGTTCTTTGTCTTTTGTTGTCTGATTAACATTAAAAACACAGACAGCAGCACTTTAAGAGCTAATACACAGACCCAATATAGTGTTACACATGCATTTTATTTCTCAGCTGGTTCAGTTAAAGGGTTAGTTCACCCAAAAATGAAATTTGTGTCATTAATTACTCACCCTCATGTTGTTCCACACCCGTAAGACTTTCATCATCTTCTGAACACAAATTAAGATATTTAGATTTTTTTTATCCTCCATTGAAAGCAATGAAATTACCACATTCAAGGTCCAGAAAAGTAGTAAAAACAATGTTTCTACTACTTAAAACTACTCTGGACCTTGAATGATGGTAATGTCGTTGCTTTCAACGGAGGTTTAAAAAAACCTCTCGGATTTCATCAAAAATTTCTTAATTTGTGTTCCGAAGATGAACGAAGGTCTCACGGGTGTAGAACGACATGAGGGTGAGTAATTAATGACAGAAATTTCATTTTTTTTTATGTGAACTAACCCTTTAAGACATAACTGACTATTTTTACAAGGATAATTGCCAAGACGGGCATTTTGGCATAATTTAGTTTGAATTTATCTGTTCAAGCTCAAGAAGACATGAAAGAGAGCTTAATTCAGTATTTGTGGCAATTTCTGGGCGCACGTTTCGGATGTTTGTTCACACGAATTGAGTTCCCTTTCGCGTCTTCTTGAGCTTGTATATTTAAATTGGCAAAGCTTAAACTTTCGTGACGATGCAACACTGCTCCGTCAACTCTCCCGAGTGTTGTTCATGTTTGTTCTCATTCATGTTCTCACAATTTTGCATTGTTAGAATTAATAAAAATGTTACCGGCCAACTGGCGATTGACACCGTTTCATATGCTCACCAACACCGATTTTTACTCGAGTGTTAATTTTAGGCCCTGTCCCTTTACTGTCCATTCCACTTGAGTGTGTGTAGTCCCTTTAATATTTGTAGTGTTATAAAGTTTTGATATATGTTAAAACTGATAAATCCAACAGCCCTTTTCTGCTGATTTAGCAAGGCCACGCTGCTACTAACATATACTGACAACCACTATATTAACACTGGTGGTAAAGAGAAGGCCAGATGATGAATCAAAGTTCATCAAAAGTAGCTTTTCAACAGTCTGTGGTAAATATTACAGTTTTTCACAATTGCTAGAGCCCTTTTCTCAAAACGGAAATCACTTTTTCAAAACTCTTCTTCACATAGTGATCACAACAGCAGTCTATGTGGGCAAAACTGTAGATTATTTATCATTGCTTTGACACAAAATGCATTCAACGACGACATCTTTTAAATGACATGATTTCATTTCTCACTCAGACACAAAAACCACCAAAACTCTCTGTATATACAGGACAATTTGCACATACATAGGCCTACTCTTTTCTGTTAAACTTAAAGGGGACATATCATGAAAATCTGACTTTTTCCATGTTTAAGTGCTATAATTGGGTCCCTGGTGCATCTACCAACCCAGAAAACGTGAAAAAGGACAACCCAGTAACTTTGTTTTGGTAAGCCTTTCTCTGCAAGCATGTGAAAAACACGAGCCGCTCAGATTTCGCTCCCCTTGGAAGGGGATCTTATTATAATATTACAGCCCCTTAATCTGCACGTTTCCACCCACAGTGCTGCCATTTTGTTTGTACCAGTTCTAATGCCTTGGCAAAAGTTTGAGCAAAGCATGCTAACCGTTCTGTCGTTGGCTGCACAGATGAGCACAGAACACTATTTATGCCATGTTGGACTGCTTTAGAGAAGAGGAAGAGTTGTTTTAGTAGTGTTGTTGCCGTCATTTTACGCTGGACTGCTTCACAAACGAGGGTCAATTCAACGCTGGATTTGCACTAAAGATTAACATGACGGCACATGCTAGTCGATGAGTTGAATCAACTCCACAACAACTACATAAATTTATCCACTAACCATTCAGAAACGTCCAGATTCATTCTAAAAGTTGTAACTTCTTCCTGAGTCTCTCCATCAGTGTCGACTCCGGTTTGAACAATGTAAGGCTGAACACTGTTACTGACAATCCTCATTTTGGCTGCGTGAGATTCTCCAGCTTTGTTGTTGTTGAGCAACCGAAGCGCGAGCTGTTAAAGCTCCGCCCTCTTCTGGAAAGGGGGCCGGGAGCAGCAGCTCATTTGCATTTAAAGGGACACACACAAAAACGGTGTGTTTTTGCTCACACCCAAATAGGGGCAAATTTGACAAGCTATAATAAATGATCTGTGGGGTATTTTGAACTGAAACTTCACAGACACCAGAGACTCATATTACATCTTGTGAAAAGGGGCGTATTAGGTCCCCTTTCAGTTCAAAACCAAGCATAATCAAAACTGAATAAGACGGCAATTTGCTTCTCTAAGGGATGTGCCCGAAGCTGAATATTATGGCTGCGTCTCCCAAGCTCGTGAATCAGTATATCGCATACACGAATCCAGGCACTGGTTAGGATCCTGGTTCACTACACATTGGGACAGTTATCAAAATTCGGCAACATGACTTTGTACATTGTTGTAGAACGTTACCGCTGATATTAATCGATCATTTCTTTTTGATATTATTTTTTATTCTGTTAAACACATTGTTCTGTTACATATCCTTATAACATTTCAGCAGAATATTAATTTTAAATGTTAAGTTGTTAACTGATCTGTTCACTACCTTTCTAGCGATGTGTATTTATGCTGACATATAATAAAAAACAACAGCAGGACCGTCCTTTGGGCGGTTCAACCTGTGCGATCACGCTTTGGGGGGGCCCTGCGGCGAACGGACAGAGTCGCCCCCCCCCCCACACCCACCCATATATACTATATATAGTACACACATACTACGTAAACACAGAGAACAAACAGTCAAGTTCTGTCACACACTTTAAGCATCAAAGCCCTGTGCATGTCCCCTCAGTTGCCAGGCAACTCAACCAAATCCTTATTCATGCTTGGCTGGTTTCTCTGTGGAGGAATCCCAACCCCATTCCCCCTTCCGATTTCACCTATTTTTTATCTGCAATCTAGCCACCTTTTATATTTTTTTTCATCTCACACATAAACATGGGCACAGATCGCTAGGATTGCTCCTATGGTAACCTCATATGCATTATACTGTCCCATAGTGTCGTATAGGACACATGATTTTTTTTTTTTATATATTTCTATTTAGCTTTCATTTATTTTATTTCAGTTTCAATTTTAGCATTTTCAACAAACAATGATTAGACACTGACGATTATAGTAAAGTACTGTAAGAGAATATGTGCATGTGCTAAAGAAAATAACAGCTGCAATATATTCCTATTGAATCGCCATTGTCGAACATGAATGTCACCGAGTTATTTGTTCTCTCTGATTGTTAATTTATCACAAGCGACAACAAATCAAATCTTGAAAGGAAAGTGCTGTGACAATGTCAGTCTGTTTGAGAGGAGGGAATTGGGAAACAATGAAATACATTCTCATTAAACAAACAATTACAATTTGCAGCTGCAGCTCTGCCTACATATCAGAGATGTTCAAACATTCTTGACAGGCTCCAGAGGTGAAGTAAATATCATATTAGTTCCCATTATGTGCAAATGTAGAAGAATAAATGATTTAGTTTTGTTCTCGTTGTTTTTTCATTGTTAGCTGAGGGATCCGTTGTAAACATTAGGCAGTGTTTGTGAAGGCTTTAAATGGCTTCAGCCTGTTCCCAGACACAAGCAAACACACACTTCTTCGGATTCTATGCCTCTGTGATCTTTCACATCTGATAAACCCTCACAACATCCTCACAGACGTTGCTTAAGGCAGAACGCTTTGTTAATGCCACCTGACAGGAGGATCGGCATCAGTTCCACCTTAAAAGGGGCCAATAAATGAAATCCAACTTAGTTTTTGAGTCTCCCCCCGGTCAAGTCTGTGTGCGTAATGATTGTACGCACAAGTGGACACATCTGTTCTGACAGATGCTTGCTTGTACCCAAAGATATGCTTTTCCAGAAGGTGCAAAGGAGTGAGGGGAGGTTAATAGAGTACTGTCTTTCCCCGTTTAGCCTCGTGTGGGCATTGATAGCTATATCTCATACAGGCAGATACTGCTTCCATAACCATAAGAGATGAGCTGGGAGCGATGCTGTTATGTTATTAAAGGAAGATCTTAGATAAATGCACACAGGCTGCCGTTTCTCTATTCAACGCTGCTAATCTCAAATTCTGCTGGTTAGTCAAAGCGGAGTCAGCTATACAAAAAGCTCTCAGGCAGAATAGAGAGACGGATGAAAAAGGGAATGAAATGCAGAAAAGACAATGTGGATTGGGGGGGCTAGTGAATTTGACCAGAGATGCAGGCTTTTAAAGGCAGGCAAATAAAAGAAGCAGCTGGAACACAGTGAACTTATCAATGTGTATCGACTAGTGCCACGTCAGCTCAAAATGCCATTCCACTGAGTGAGACTGCAGTTAGGTTTGTGCCAGAGTGGTTATAGGCTGGTTAACTAAAACTAAATCATAAAAGGGATTTTATTACTTGATATAAAATAAGTGTCAAATAAAACAAATATGTGTGTATATATATATATATTTATTTATATTTTATTTATTTTTCTAATAAAAAAATTCGCAAAGACCCGCCCCCTTAATTACGGTTGCTTTGTCGGAGAAGCCATGGCGCTCTCATGCCACACATCATGTTCTCACAGAGTGAAAAAATAGCTACATCGCAGAGCAAAGAGGACAAGAAGACAGAACAGGTTACTTTTAGTATGAAACAAAGTCTCAGCTTTCAAATTTTGTAATTTCTTAAAAAATGTAAACAATAAATACCGTTTTGTGGCTCTTTAATGTGTCGTGACAGATCGCTGTAGCGTCTCAGTACAAGAGGCACGTGAACCGATCATCTCTTCCTACTAGTAATAAACATGAATTAACATTAGAAGGTACTGTATGTTGTTTCAACCGCTGAAAGACATCAATACACACCATTTTTAAGTTAACGTTCCCCGACGTTATTTTATTAGCTCTCCTGTCTGGTTTGTTTGTCGGACAAAATGGCGGAATCAGCGTCATGATTGGTCATATCGCCTGTCAATCAAACTGGTCAACTCCGATGACATTGTCAAATCTCCCTCGACGTGACAAGTGTGTGTGTGTGTGTGTGTGTGTGTGTGTGTGTGTGTGTGTGTGTGGTGCGTTCAAAGATGATCGTGTTCCAGCAAATCAGACAGTTATAGTCCATTGTTAAGAATGAAGGACTTTTCAAGGACTTTCAAATACTTCACACAACCTTTTCCAGTACTTCAAAGCTCAAAAGATTGAATATTATACAATTTAAATGGTATTTTTTAAAAACGTTTTTTGTTCATCTTTCAAAGATTGTCCCCATTTGTAGAACTAAAAGTTTCACGATGTACAGTAGTCAACATTTGAAGTGGATCATAACCTTTCATCAAAGTTGTCTTAAAACCTTCTTCTTAGGACAACTTTTATTAACTTTTTTGATCCACTTCAAATGTTGACTACTATAGTTAAACTAATATTTGGTGAAAAACAAACTTATTTTAAAAATGTAAAAAAAGACATAAAATTACCACTTTAACCATGTAGATCGCAGCAGAGGAGCACTTATTGGCTCATTAGCCATTTCCACTGCTTAATATGTTTTCACACATTTTGCTTTTTAATTTATTTTTTATAGATGATCAAATCACTATTATAACATTAAAAATCTATTTTTGTCACTTTTTGTAATGAAGTATATTTGTAGGAAAGGTCACAAATTATCATGAAAAACATAAACTTCTTCAAATTGTGAATGAAATTTCACAGTGCAAACTCTGAGTGCATTTTAATCAATGAATTTGACTAAATTTCACAATAAATCTTTTATTTAAATCGTGTCTCTGCTTTGTGTTATAATGAGAGGATTTGTGAGCGTTTAAAGCTTAGTAAACTTGCGCCAAACAAACTCATACAGTGTTTTGAGAAAAAATGAGCAGATTCTCACTACTGGCAACTTAAACACCTCTGATTGGTCATTATTTTCAACAGAAATGCCTGTGATTGGTTATAATACTCAATGCTGCAAAAGCACGTTGTAAGAGACACATTTGCAGTGCTGTTAAACTTACGTGACATGATGAATATTTAATTTACTTGCTTTTCTCTTTTATTAAATAATTACAAATTATATGTTACACATAGTAATAAAATAAAAATATATTACTTTGCATTGACCTGACCATGCAGCCAAGGTATGGCAGCCACCATACCCACCTGACGCCCCTGATAGGATCTCAATGATAGTGAAGTAACACTGGTTTGTGGTGTTCGGTTGTGTGTCTTTGTGCATAGCAGAGAGATTTTGTTTTTTGTTTTTACAAAAAAGGACTTTGACATTTGAGTCGCACAGTGCAAAAAGATCACCCACACAAAAGGAGAGTAACTGAGCCACGTTGGCTTTGACAACACTTTATTTCAGTCAACAGGGGAGCTGTGTTTTTGCCCAGGCAGAAAACCGAGAACAGTATGGCAAACTGAAAAGCTGTTAAAAATAAGCCCACAGTAGTTCATTCAAGCGTTTTACACTTGTCAGGATTGTTGATGTTAGTAATGAAAACTCGCAAACTCTTTGACACATGATATATTGAGCGAACAGTACATTTTGATTCCCATTTTCATGGCATCATTAGGCATATATATCATACTGAGAAGCCCATTACAACCTTTATCTGCATTAATCCTGAAGCTACAATAGACATATACTGACAATACCATATGAACAACATCATGTCACTGCTGCAACATTAAGCTAATATGAGTATCAGTGGTCACAATTTGAGTAACATAACAGCAAGACCAACATATTGCTCTCATTTTAACCTAATGACAAGCAAAATTAAAAATTTAAATCAGCCAAAACTATTTGGGAAAAACCCAGCAGCAGTTTCCACTCAATGTGGACCAAAGAAACAGAAATGGCTCAAACGCAGCGCTAATTCCACTTGAAACCGAGCTCACGGATCAAAGAATCCACAACAATACAGAGCGCAGAGGTGCTTCAGACAAAATCAATGAATTATTTAGCTTTAAACCACATGTGGGTGTATGCTGCTTTCATTGATAAATTGCTCACGGCTGAGAATTAGATGCACAGGTGCGTGGTGTGTGTGAAAAGCTAATATGCAATCAAATTTGATGCAAACAAAAAATAATTAAAGTGCCATATTTAATTGACTTGAAATGCTACATCAGTCAATATAAAAGTGCAGTGATCTGTTTCACAGATACTGTAGTGCAGCTCTAACAAAACAACACAGCAATCACTTTCATTTTAAACACTATGTCTTTGATGCACCATATCTTGTGAGCTTAATTCATAATTTAGCCAAAATACTGACACAGACATAAACACTTTGTTTAAATGGAGGTTGATATATTATAAATACAGAATACACGTTAAAAAAAAAAAAAAAAAACACATATGAGGTCTGTATGAAAATGCCAGTAAACACTGCATAAAAAGGCAAGGAAAAACGATCAGTTAAATTCTCAGAAATCACACAATAACATACAAAAATAAAGCTGTGAAAAAAAGGTCCCATTAAAGCATGCTAAGATGCTCTCTTGAAATTGTCCTGGCAGTGGCAAGATTGTAAGCAAACATCAGAAACATCAAAAGTACACTGAAGAATATGTACAAAATTTTGGTTCTTGAATACCACTATTTTTCTAGATTGATGGATAGATATGGTTAGTTTAGGACAGTTTGGACATTTTTTTCCCCAGTCATCTCAATGACAAAAAGTGTCCCAATTTACCTGAATTCACCATATACAGTATATATACATATATATATATATATATATTAGTGCTGTCAATCGATTAAAAAAAATTAACTCGATTAATCACATTTTTTCTGTGATTAATCGCAATTAGAAACACTTACGTTTTTAATATATTTTATAATGTAATAATTTCACAGTTAATCTCCAAATTAAAACAACATAAAGAAACAACATAAAGACAGAATATTTTAAATACTTGTTTAATGGCATATTTTTATCAATGAAGGCCAGTATCACTGATACTAATACTGCTACTGATGTCTCGATGAAATTGATTTTTTTCCCCAATTTAAACATGAATTATAGCCATTCAACATTACAGTGTAATTGAAAGCTATCTTTTTTTTTTACATTTATTCAGCTTCAAAAATATACTTAAAACAATCCTCACATAAACCCTTAATAAATGTCATATTTAGCCTACCCGTGCCCTTCCTACTTGTCCAACAGATAGCAAAAATACAGAAATTGAATAAAGTTACCAAACAGTCTGCACTGCATCATTTATAGCCTAAATTAACTATAGATTAATCATTATTAAAGCTACAAAATTCTTTAGTCAAGAGCAGTGAGTAATTTTATCTGCTATTGTCTCAATTATTTTGGTTGCTGTTGCTGTTGCACATGACGCGGATCCACTTTCTCACAACTTTCGTTTAAGACTTTAACTCATTCAAGGCTGCTCTAATGAGGATACTCGACAAAACGGACTACTCTATTAATTTTGTTCGTTTAAGCGTGACAGAAAACTCGATACTGGTGCGCCGTCCATGCGCATGATACTGCTGCACGTCTTTCCGTGCGTCGTGTGTGAGACAGGACATTCACAGACAGCAGCACGTTCCCTTTTTCTCTTTTGGTGTGCTTAAATGGTTTACAATATTGTAATGTTAGCCAAATTATGTTGGAAAAAACTGATGAATTGTGTTAAATATTTTTAACGCGTTAAACTGGAAAAACTTAATCGCATGCGTTAACGCGCTAACGTTGACAGCACTAATTTTATATATAAATATATATATACTGTGAAAAATAGCTAATGGCTCACTGGGAGGGCACCATGTTCTTAATAACAGGTTCTCTGTTGAGATATGTGGCCCAATAAACCAAGTTAAAGCTGCCAAAAAGCACTGGAAAGATGATGCGGGACATACGGTCAATCTTGCTGACGCTGTTGAAGGTCTTCTTTGCCTCTTTAGCCACCGGTTGAGGTTTACTGGGCTCCGCTGTGGCGCTCTTAGAGACGGTGGGCAGGGCTGAGTCCTTCGCAATGTGGGGCGCGTAGTTTGCCACAGCGACTGCATATGCGTTATTCTTTTTCATAACGGACGTATCCTTTTTCTGAAGTCAGAAGAAATTAGTTAACACATTGCTACATATTTAATCAATGATATCAAGTTAAATGTTATTTTAATTTGAAGTCATTCATGTACAAAAAAGAGACATAATGTCAGACAATGTTCAATCAGGAAAAATAGTGAGAGATTAAAGTCCCCCTGTAGTCAATAATTTTATCCCTTAAAACACAGCTTTGATCACCAAAATGATATAAATGTTTTTTTTTTCCTGTGAAAAAAAATGTATTCATGCCTTAAAATAATGTAACTCGACACCCTTGCTTCATTTAGTATACACTGATCTATGAATATGCTAATTAGCCCCGCCTTCACTCATACAGGCTCAGAGATCCACTCGGTCAACTTTACTGTAGTAAACGCTGCACAATGGCAAGTGGAAACACTGGTTTAATTCAGCCATATATGTTTGAACCAGAAACTGATTCAGAAGAAGAGGAGTGAATTATACAGGGTCATGTATCAGAAAGGTAATGTGTTTTATGTATCGCTCACTACAACGTCAGACACAACAGTAATTAATATGATTAGTGTTTTGCTTGACTACGTTATCAAACAGCTAATAATGTGTTGCTAACGTTACACAAACCATGTTCCCGTTCGCCATCTCAGAGTCAGACAGCTGCCTTCTGAAAATTAGCATCCTTACAAATGCTTTGAACAACTCAGAACGTCATTGGAGAAAGGCATATAGCTCATCATAACATTGTAATGGACATCATATGCATAATTCACCCGCTATATTGCTAAATATAACCGATTTTTCATATCAACAGAAGAATATACCGGGATAACCTGGCTTCTCTTGAGACTCCCTGCTTCAGAGCGGTCATAGTTAATGTAAAGCCCGCCGGCAAGTTGACGTGATTGTTTACAAGGTAGTTTGTGACGTAAGAATTTCAAACCGCATTTCTGAGACTGTCTTTAGATCACTGCAGGTTTAAGGAGAAAATACTCAGCAATGGTGCTGACTTATAAATTTGCACATGGTTTGTCTTAAAGCATATTAAAAACACCATATAGACATTTAAACAACATTAAAAACTTGATTTTCACCACAGGGTGTCTTTAACTGTACTGAATTAACAGTATTGGTTTCCCTCATCTAAATAACACTCCTCTTCACAATGATAATAATCAAAGCCACCTGATGTGCTCTACTCTAAAATCAAAGCGCTCTGTGTCGTCATGGTTACCTTATCATTGACAATGCTCTTGCCATCCCAGGCCCAGCCACGCTTGGTGAAGTAGTTTACAGTGGCAAACTCGATGAGAGCAGAGAAAACAAACGCGTAGCACACAGCTATGAACCAGTCCATGGCTGTGGCGTAGGCCACCTTTGGTAAAGAGTTTCGAGCGCTGATACTCAGAGTGGTCATCGTTAGCACTGTAGTCACACCTGGAACAGAATAACAACACAAAAAAAGCTCAGGGTGTGCCGTATATATAGATACCGCATTAGCACGGCATGCCTCGCAGCAGATAATTACCAGCATTTATGCCGTTCGCTCATTTGTGGAAGAGACAGCACAGATGTACACGTGTAATCACAAGTGCCCTGGGCTAATGAAATTTTATTCATTTCAGCAGTCAGTCATATGCCCTGAGTGGACCTCCTGTCCTCATTTTATATAGATGGTCTTCTGTTTCTTTGTGAGCAATTTTAATTATTTTTTGCAGCCTCCGGGAAGAAAAAAAAAATCAATCTAAATATATTCATCATCATAACAGAAATTATGGAGACAAAATAGGAAACTGCAAAAATTTCCTTCTCTAATTTATCTAGCAAAACTCACTGTAAAGAACTAATTTCTTTCGACTGGGATATTGCAAAAAACAGACATTTGGCACCGATAGCCTCGTGGGCAGCGCAACGTCATATAGCGCGGTTGCGCTTCGGGTGACCCGAGTCACTCCCACTTCGCTTTCTGTCTGCTCACTGTCCTATCATAATTCAAATTATATATTAATATATTTATATATCAAAAAATTAAAAAAAAACACGAACATTTTGTTTTTCTGTGATATACATTGCGATATGAAAAAATCCAATTTTCACCAGATGACTTGAATAGCTCTGTTTAGAAAAATAAACAGGTAATTTCATTAGGGAGTGCGTCTGCAGAGAAAATAAAAATCCCTGAAAAATGACTTTTTACTCTAAAGACTTTCTGAGTGTGAACCATCCTATGGAAGCTTGTTTCTGTCACTAAATAAAAAATAAAAAAGGTAACCATGACTTTTTATCTCACAATTCTGACTTATTTTATAAAAATTGCAAGATATAAACTCGCAATTGCGAGTTATAACGTTAGAATTGCAAAAGTTATATACTAACAATTTTGCAATTCTGACTTTTTTCTCGCAATCGTGAGTTATAAAGTCCAATTCTGAGGAAAAAAAGTCAGGGTTTTTTTCCTCAGAATTGGACTTTATAACTCACGATTGCGAGAAAAAAGTCAGAATTGTGAGAAAAAAGTCAGAATTGCGAGAAAGTCAGAATTGTGAGATATAAAGTCACAAATGTGAGTTATAAAGTCCAATTCTGAGGAAAAAAAACAGACTTTTTTCTCAGAATCGCTAGTTAATATCTCACAATTCTGACTTTATAACTCACAATTGCGAGTTTATATCACGCAATTCTGAGAAAAAAGTCAGAATTGCAAGTTTATATCTCACAATTGCAAGAAAAAAAGTCAGAATTGCGAGAAAGTCAGAATTGTAAAGAGATATAAAGTTGCAATTGTGAGTTATAAAGTCCAATTCTGCGAGATATTAACTCACAATTGTGTGTTATAAAATCAGAATTGCGAGATATAAACAATTCTGAGAAAAAAAGTCATAATTGCGAGTTTATATCACATTTGCAAGAAAAAAGTCAGAAATGCGAGATGTAAATTCGCAATTGCGAGAAAGTCAGAATTGTGAGATAAAAAGTTGCAATTATACTTTATTTTTATTTTTTATTCAGTGGTGGAAACAAGCTTCTATACCATGACGAAACGATTTGGGGGAAAAATTGAAATTTAAAATGTTAAACCATCATGCTTTAATTTTGCCTGGTTTTCAAATCAATAAATGCGCTGTGATTTTCAGAGTGAAGCGCAGCACTAGCAAACACCTGCAATCCAGCTGAGCTATCTGCTATCTGCACTGCACAATACATAATTCAGTTTTGCCATTTATAATTTTTTTATTTCTTAAAATAGATTGCACCTTATTCACAAAACTTAACACAACAAACACTACACTAACTTAAGAGGGATGTTTTTTGGGTTTTTTTAGCGATCATGGCAGCATTGATTAATGAAATGATGATCAAATGATGGAAAAGATGGTAGAACCAGCATTTCATAAAAGCCAATTTAGGTGCCTGGATCACAGTGGTGGAGTGACGCTGTACAGTCCCAGTAAATTGTGTCATATTGTAGTAGTTCGCCGCATCACAATTGAGCACTCAGAAAATCCAAGATGTAGAATTGTGGTTCAGCAATTCATGAGTGTTTACCTAATCTTGATAATTCCTTTAGTGAACTGAGCACTAAAACAACGAAGCGTGTGAATAAATGCCGCTATCAGCATTTTATTCTCAGTGAATTTCCCCCCCTGTGAGTTTGTGTTTAATTTAAACGTGTCTTTTGGATGCTATGGCTTCCTCCCACTGAATGAACAAAAATACACACAACTCCATGGACAAATCTTTCACATACAAAAACACATGGAGACCAATTTTACAGCTATTTGCCTCTGCTTCATCCCTGGAGTTCAGATAGAAATTGAAACTGCTAGAGAGAAAATAAAAAACATTACATACCCGACATCAGCTCTACCCATGACTGCATCAATAATTTAATCAGAACAACAAAATCAGCATGCCAAATTCATCTTATATTGAAAAGACTTACACAGCCAACAAATAAATATGTTGAACATAATAAACTGAATTAAAAACCTTTCCACATTATGTTCTGATTACACACAACACATGCTCACCCACCAAAAACCGTGCGTGCAGGGACGGACTCTCGGTTGAGCCAAAAAGAGACTTGGGATAGGATGACGGTCATTATGCAAGGCAGGTACGTCTGGATCACAAAGTATCCAATCTTCCTCTTCAGATGGAAATGGGCAGTCATCACTGTATATTCACCTACACGGTAGAAGAGAAATATAAGAGACTAGATGGATCCAGATGGTTTTGTGACTGCTTGCGAACATCTTACCAGTACTGGACTTGATGGTTTCTTTTCCAACAGTCTGTCCCATCAGGTCATACTGGTTAAGTCTAGATCCATCTGGAGCTACTTCCACCGATAAGGTGGCATTGCGTGTCCAAACATACGTCACCTCTGTCAGAGTGTAAGCATCTAAACACAGATGAAATATATATTAAAATAAAACCATGAATAAAATAAGGGCCCTATCACACACCCAGCACAATGCGACGCCAGCAGTTATCATTTTCATGTCCAGTGCCCACGTTGTTTAAATAGCAAATGCACTCACGCCCATCTTTTTCGCCCATGGGCGTGCTGGTCTGACAATGAAGTGTGTTCAGGCGCATTGTTGGCGTGTTGCTATTTTGACGACTGCGCCATTGACCAACAAAAACCTGGTCTAAAGTCAATGACGGAGTATTTTTTTTGTTATTTAAAGGGTTCATTAGTAATATGAGCCTATAGGCAGCTGCACAACGCGCGTACACTCTGCTTGTTACACACACAGGGATGCGCAACAGCACACAAACATGCCAAATATTAAAAATAAAAGGATTACAATGTAAAAGATTATTACTGTGTACATAAAGATAAAAATGCCTACATGCCATAATGGATAGTCATTGCATGTATCAGAATTACCTATTTGCATTATTTGACTAATTATTTGACCAATCGTGGCAACACACACATGTATTTAAACTGACTCGTCAGGTTGAGGGTGTCTTTATTCCACCATGTAAACAGCAAATTCGCCATGGTGCAAGCGCACCTGGCTTTTACAGGGAATGGGAGATGAGACTCTGATTGGTTTATTGCACGTTACACTCAAAACACACCCATAACTGATTAAGAGACTAGGTACAACTCTTTTGGACCATGCGACTGGCGCGCCGACCAGTTTTTCCATTGTTAAACTAGTAAATGTGAATTTGGACGCGCCATAAGTGCACCTGTGCCATGTGCTTCAGACCATGTGCTTAGATCGTTAAAATAGGGCTCTGAATGTTTAACATTGTCACTCACAGCTGCCAAATTTCAGCGGGCAGGAATGGAAATCCATTGGAAAGTCCTCGAGATGCATTGGGCATTCGGCTTGCACTGTCAACCTGCACAAATATACGCAGACATTATACAACAGTCACCCCCAAAGTATTGTGTTATGACTAAGGCTGTCAGTTAAATACATTAATTTAGTATATTTAATTATAAAAATGATAAATTGTATGAAATGGATTTTTCCCACCATTAGAGCAATTCAAGCTTGAAATACTGTTAAATTAACACTACTGTTCAAATGTTTGAGGTCAGTAAGATTTTTTTGTTATTATTATTTGAAAGAAATAATACTTTTTTTAGAGCAAGGACATATTAAATTGATCAAAAGTGTCATTAAAGACATTTATAATGTTACAAAAGATTTCTATTTCAAATAAATGCTGTTCTTTTGAAATTTCTGAGGCCCTTCATTTTTGGGTCACGCTTGGTACCTTCGTGGTAAAAAGTGTTTTTTCCAGGAAAATCAGTGTAATATTTTTTATTATTATTATTTAGAATATTGGGGGGATTTTATGATACTATGCAATATTTATACAATTTTTATGAGCTATTTTTTCCATTAAAATTAGTATTTTCTTTTCCATAAATGCAATATTTCAAATTAAAATACAGTGAAGGCCTTTAACATATCCGAATCATGTCCATGATTTTTTTGCGTGTTTACATAGCTAATGAGACAAAATTCACCAAGTGTCTTCCCATTCAGATGAAGCAAAATAATTTAAAAATTCAAAACGTACATTTTTAAACGTACATACAATGTTTGGTCAGAAGAGGCCCAGAGGGTTAGGAATACTCAAAAAATGTGTCACGGTTACCTCAAAAACATTAACATAAACATTAACAACTGATCGGATCATGTGACACTGAAGAATATGGCTGCTGTATATTCTGCTTTGCCATCACAGAAATGAATTACATTTTAAAATATATTTAAAATAAATAAAATAATATTTCTCAATATTACTGATTTATTGTATTTTTGAATAAATATATTCATGGTGAGCATAAGAGACTTCTTTCAAAAACATTTTAAAAATCTTACTGACCTCTATACGGCAGTGTATAGCTGATTTTTTTATCTCAAGATGTGTTTTTAATGATATGCATTTAATGTAATCACTAGTCATTCATATACCGCAATAATCTCTTTCAATTATCTTGATTTGGGGGGCTTTCTTTAGCAAATATTCATTTATGCGATGAATTAAACAGCATATCATGTAATTATTTTGATTCACTGATAACCATGGTACATGTGGTAATCTATGGGCACCTCATGGTGTACAGTAGAGTGCCGTTCTCCATGATGCGCAGCAGTTTATTAGGCATGGTCATGTTGTGAGCCACAGATTTCTTGCCGTTGTGAAAGAAAGTGTCTGGGGTCCAGATTTTACTGGCCATCAGGTTGTTGAGACGCAGGATGTTCATCGGCCCGTGAAACTTTAGCCGCTCGTCTGTCCAGCGCTGACGGAAAAACACATCCACTGTGTATTCCTGAGGACAGAGAGTGACATACCAGAGATCAGGAGCTCAGAGTGCAACAGTGCAAGACATTTTTCACTGCTGATGTGCATCAGGCAATACCTGACACAGAAAATGTGTTTAGATTCAAAGTCTAAATCCACTAGTGAAAATGCTGCTGTTTTGTTTTTTTTCTAATTCAATACTGTTTTATTATAAAATATACTATGAGGATAACAAAGCTGATTAGATTTATTTTTTTTAAATTAAAGGTGCAATATGTAACATTTTCTGTCCGCTAGAGGCCTATTCAAAACAAAGGCGTAGTTTGATGACGCCAAGTTCGAGCGCGGAATCTTGGGACATGTGGTCTTCACCTCAACGGACGGTGCAAAAGAATTGGGATAGGACTCAGGAAGCAATCATGTTCATGGATGCGATTATTAACGTTACTGTAGTATGAAGCAGAGCAGGACTGAGTGTTGTGGGAGCTGAACGAGGCCGCTGGAGCGATTGCACAACACACGCCGCGAGCAGTGGAACTTTTATTATGCCACAGTCGCCAGCGCCACTTCCGCTTTTCCGGTCATGAGTATGAGGTAACACAGCTCTGATTATCATATTAGATACATTTGAGTGTGTTGAAAATTATGTTATAACGTTACTCTGTGCGTTCGCTGTGTTTGAGACACACTGCAGTAAGATAGATCGATTTTAGAATATCATATTAAATGCTGAATGGCTTGTGTTGATAAATGGCATGCAATTCATTTTAAAACGTACTGTATGATGGAGAAAATGCTGTATTACTGTTACTAAAAATGATTATGCGATGTTAACTACTTCACAAAATAGTGTTTTTCTCGGAGGCATGGTAAAGCATGTTACTCGCAAAAAATCAAGAAAATTAGATTTAAACAATAAGACTAAACGTGTTGAGCTATATAACAATAATTAGTTTTCTGTCTATAAATATATCAAAACAGTTACCTTGTCTATGAAAACGTGTATTATATTAAAGCGTCTTTGGTGTTTCCATGGTTTCTACAAAATAAAACCGGAAACCGAGGCAGACTGAGGGTAACGCGGGTATGACGCAATTGACAGGCGACTCCTCACACGTCCTGGAGTCTTGGTTAAAATTGCAATTTTCTCACGATTTACAAATAGTTGGAAACATTTGGGATATTGTAAGTACTCAAGTGAACAAAATATATAACACTGGCCTAGTGGTTTTTGGATATTTTACTGCAAAAATATTACATATTGCACCTTTAATACTTTTATTCATCAAGGGTGCATGTAATTAATCAAAAGTGACAGTAAAGACATTTATAATTTTACAAAAAAATTCAATTTCAAAAGAACTGCTGTTTTTTAAAACTTTCCATTTATCTACAAAAAGTCACATTTCCACAAAAATATTAAGCAGCACAACTGTTTTCAACATTGATAATAATCCGAAATGTTTCTTGAGCACCAAATCAGCATATTAGAATGATTTCTGAAGGATCATGTGACACTGAAGACTGGAGTAATGATGCTGAAAATTCAACTTTGCTATCATAGGAATAAATTGTATTTTAAAGTATGTTAAAATAGAAAACCATTATTTTAAATTGTAATAATATTTCACAATATTACTGTTTTTACTGTATTTTGATCAAATGAATGCAGGCTTGATGAGCATAAAAGACTTCTTTTAAAAACAATAAAAATGTCCTACTTTTGCTTTAATGTCATCTTGCTTATTTCTAGATTTTAAATTTGACTTTCACATTTTCAATGTGGTCTCAGACTTTGAATGCCACTGTAAATCTTTCAAAAACAAAACAAAAAAAGTATAAAAGTAAGACTGAATGAGCTCCCTCAGCAAGTGCCAGTGACTTTTCAGTTCACTCAATATGTTCATTGTCTGTGTGTTTCATCTTCCTCTCTATAGTACTAGAAAGTGGCAAAGTGTCAGAAGAGCTTCACATCACTGCATTATATCCTAATCCCTCAGGCACTATGATGCCATGCACCGACCCCCGGGGTGATGGCGGGCATCCAGTTTCCATGGCAGCACAGAGACAGAAAAACACAATGTTATGTACGTAAAAAGATAATACTTATGCACTCCCACACTCATACAAGAAAGATAACATTGTGTGACAGTCACTGGAGCGCCAGAGCTCCGCAACACTCACAGAACCCATCTGTAAAGCTTCATTTCCTTCTCCTTCTTCCATCTATCCTCTATCAGCTTTCACAAATTCACAATCATACTGGAACATACCTATTATGGGTCCATACTAAGTTAATTCCAGTACCGTTATAAAATCTAAAACCTTCATCTCGTGCAAAGTTTGAGGAAAGCTTGCCTGGTCATTTGATATTCTTGCTAACGTCTTGCAACATTACCCTCTATTATGCAGGAGTCCCACTGAACTCCTCAAGCAAACCGACAATACTTGTCACTTTCCATTCTGTCATATCATAACCACACGGCCTGAAGGGAGTGGGCACAGTTAGACTATTAAAAATACCCTGCTTTTTTGTTCCTCCATAGTATATGTCTATTTTAAGGCATTATAATGTATGGTACTGTGGAACACTAAAACTAAGGTCTAATCATTTGTAAAGACGTTTAGGAAGTTGTCTGTCAGAACGCAAGATTTATGTCACACATACACCGATCAGGCATAACATTATGACCACCTTCATAATATTGTGTTGGTCCCGCTTTTGCTGCCAAAACAGCGAGGTGGAGCCTCCATGGATCGGAGTTGTTTGTTCAGCACATCCCACAGACGCTCGATTGGATTCCTGAACCACTTTTGCTTTGTGGCAGGGCGCATTATCCTGCTGAAAGAGGCCACAGCCACCAGGGAATACCGTTTCCATGAAAGGGTGTACATGGTCTGCAACAATGCTTTGGTAGGTGGTACATGTCAAAGTAACATCCACATGGATGGCAGGACCCAAGGTTTCCCAGCAGAACATTGCCCAAAGCATCACACTGCCTCCGCAGGCTTGCCTTCTTCCCATAGTGCATCCTGGTGCCATGTAAGCCCAGGTAAGCGACGCACACGCACCCGGCCATCCATGTGATGTAAAAGAAAACGTGATTCATCAGACCAGGCCACCTTCTTCTATTGCTCCGTGGTCCAGTTCTGATGCTCACGTACCCACTGTTGGAGCTTTCGGCGGTGGACAGGGGTCAGCATGGGCACCCTGACTGGTCTGCAGCTATGCAGCTCCATACGCAACAAACTGTGATGCACTGTGTATTCTGACACCTTTCTATCAGAACCAGCATTAACTTCTTGAGCAATTTGAGCTACAGTAGCTCGTCTGTTGGATCGGACCACACGGGCCAGCCTTCGCTCCCCACGTGCATCAATGAGCCTTGGCTGCCCATGACCCTGTCGCCGGTTCACCACTGTTCCTTCCTTGGACCACTTTTGATAGATACTGACCACTGCAGACTGGGAACAACCCACAAGAGCTGCAGTTTTGGAGATGCTCTGTCCCAGTCATCTAGCTATCACAATTTGGCCCTTGTCAAACTTGTTGCAGCCTTGGTGAGCATAAGCGATTTCTTTCAAAATCGGTAAAAAATCATACCAACCCCAAACTTTTGAATGGCAGCATATATATATACATCATGCACAACTTTCACATGTGGAAATCTGTGCCATTACATAGAAGAGTTACATTAGGGCTGAACTGTGGGACATGCTTGATATTAAACAGTGTTATTAAAAGCGCATTAAGCCGCGAAAGAAATACTGTTCCCAAAGCGGCTTTCTGTGGGCACGCTCCGAGACGGAGCCAAATGCGCATAAGCAAAGTATACTGTGGGCTTTGGATACACACCTAAACAGTCAAATAGCCGACACAAAAATGTCGAAATGTCGTTTTGGTAAGTATCTTCGTAAACACAGTCACTTTGGCACTTTCAAACACTTTGGCAGTTTGATACTCGCTCCGAACCACTGATTCAAAACAAAAGATTCATAAAGCTTTTCATTAAGCAGTGTTTTGAAATCGCCCATCACTAGATATTGTTGAATAAAGTCTTTTTTTTTGGTGCACAAAAAGTATTTTCATCGCTTCATAACATTAAGATTGAACCACTGAACTCACATGAACTTTTAAATATGTCTTTAGTGGCTTTCTTGAAAGTGTTAATTATCTTGCTGGCAATGCAGGCCTCACTGAGCCCTCAGTTTTTATCTAAAAAATTCCTTAATTTGTGTTCCAAAGTTAATGAAGGTCTTGCGGGTGTGGAACGACATGAGGGTGAGTAATTAATGACAGTATTTGAAATTTCATTTCAAAATTACTCATATCATGAAATAAGACTTTGATCATATCCCCCACCAATAACCGTGTTAATCAGGATTTCAATATTGACCAAAATAATTGTGATTATGTTTTTTGCCATAATCGAGCAGCCCTAAATTACATAGTGCAGGGTTATGTTTAATACAATTTACAAGATAATGAAAATATCTCTAGAATCTGATATTACTCAACAGGATAGTGAATTGCTGTACTACAGTGATGACTGAGGAACTGGGGAGACATGCAATTCAAAAAATGTATTCAGGAAAATCGTGATTTCCCAAGAGCACCCAGAAAAAAAAAAAATAACACGACAGAAATATCTAGTGTGATGATCGTCCTGACATAATATGGTCTTTACGAACAGAGATTTTCCTACTACAGGATAGTGGGAGTATTCAGTGGGGTTTAGAAAACACTCAACTGGACAGTAAAAGGCGATAAATAAAAAATGAATGAACGAAAAATCCTTTTTCTTCCATCTGACCATTTTTTTCCCTCTCTATATTTTAAATATTTGAGAGCAGACAGTGTGAAGTGGGGAAAAGAGGAGTACTGAGAAAAGCTTTTAGCCAGCAGCAGGTACCAAATGCTATGAATAGACAACAGATGGAAAACAAGGGAGAGAGATAGTGGGGTAAGAATGGAGAAAAAGTGAATAAGATAACCAACAGGACAATATCAAATATTTTTGATAAATATGATTTGATTCGCACTATAAACAAATCATCTGATGTGAGAAGAGGAATGTCTTACCATGTCTGTGTCTGATACTGGCCCAAAACTGGTCACATAGATATCAGTCTTCACCTCTGTCACTCGATCTATGTCACACAGCAAAAAGAAAGTCCAAATTACGTTATCAACCAGATATAACTCAATATACCAAAATTTTCATGACTCTCTTTACATGTATCATGCGTTATATTCGGTCACCGTGATTTTGCCAAGTAAGACATGTTCCTGGATCAACATATTTTGTACAACATTCCTGTCTGAAAATTTAGTCCTAACTCTATCCCTACCCCTACCCATAACTTGTCCCTAAAATCAGAGGGAAATGATAGGTGGATAACACTGAAGTAGAAGCACCGAACCCTGGTTGTAAGCCTAAACTTGACATAAACCATAAACGTGTCCCTCAAATCTGATTGGTTGATTGGAATGTTGTTCCAGGATCAACAAAGTTGATTTGGTGAAATCACGTTCACTCTTATATTCAAAGTTCACTGAAACCACACACACTTTGTAGCTTTGTATCAGTGAACAACAATTTCAATTTCAGCCTGCTCCTCATATAAAACTTGTATGGCCTGAGCAGATGAGTCATGTAGATTACTTTTATGATGGTGTTTTTTGAAGTTTGATAAATCGTCATTCACTTTAATGATCAGATATTCTACCTAAGATCTCCTTTGTGTTTCACAGATGAAGGAAAATAATTCAGTGTTCAAATGATATGGAGGTGAAAAAAAGATGTAAAATGTTTCATTTCTGAGCTAACTATTACTTTAAAGGGTTAGTTCACCCAAAAATTTAATTTCTGTCATTAATTATTCACCCTCGTGTCGTTCCAAACCCGTAAGACCTTCCTTCATCTTCGAAACACAAATTAAGATATTTTTGATGAAATCCAAGGGTTTTTTTTTTTTATCCCCCATAGAAAGCAACGAAATGACCATATTCAATGTCCAGAAAGGTATTAAAGACATTGTTAAAATAGTCAACGTGACTACAGTGGTTCAACCTTAATGTTATGAAGCGACGAGAATATTTTTTGTGTGCAAAAGCAAAAATAACGACTTTATTCAACAATTTCTTCTCTACCTTGTCAGCCTCCTACGCTGTTCACATTGTAAACAAAGAGCTTCCGTGTTCACCGTCAGAACGCCGGCTCATTATTGGCTGGCTCCTGCGTCATACATCGTGCTGCTCACATGACCAGCGTCGGCCAATACTGAGTCGGCATTTGGACATAAACATGGAAGCCTGCACTGTGTCTAAAACATGAACAGTGTAAGAGGATAACAGGATAGAGAAGAAATTGTTGAATAAAGTTGTTATTTTTGTTTTTGTGCACAAAAAGTATTCTCGTCGCTTTATAACATTAAGGTTGAACCACTGTAGTCATGTTGACTATTTTAACGACGTCTTTAGTACCTTTCTGGGCCTTGAAAGTGGTAATTACATTGCTTTTTTATGCGAGATTTTTAAAAAACTTCTCAGATTTAATCAAAAATATCTTAATTTGTGTTCTAAAGATGAATGAAGGTCTTACGATTTTGGAATGACATGAGGGTGAGTAATTAGTGACAGAAATTTCATTTTTGGGTGAACTAACCCTTTAACTTATCATTAGTGAAACCATGGCAACACTTCATCCTGGCTCTTAGCTCGACTGCATGTCCACTGACTCCAGTGTGTGCGTATGTGTGTGCTAGTCTCTGTAAATCGCAAAAGGAAACACTCACAAGAAATCTATTTGCCTCATGGTGGGTGTTGCTTGATCCACGGTGTCTTTCATGTTTCCAAGCTCAGAGTATACAAACAATGGCAAGGGTCACATAAATATATATTAACACTGACAGACTACTACACAAACAGGGTTTGTTGACTGTCAAGTAGAGCTGAGATTGCTGGTTTTGTTTTTCTTCTCCTTCAGTCAGTGTTCTCGGGTAATCAACACCTCATTATAATTAGTTTAACAGTGGTAAAATCAGGTCATAAACATTTAATCACTTTAAAGGTAGGGTAGGTCATTTTACGGAGACGCTAGCAATAGCGAGCTAGCTTTGAAAGCATAAGATCCCACCCTCCCCTTCAGCACGTCTCCAAAGCCACGCCTCCTCCAAAACACATGAACGCGCACAGCAGGGAGCAAACAAAAGCGTCACGAGAGATGGCGTTAAACTACCTCGTGTCTCGAAGCACATAACATTACACTAATAATGAATGTAAACAACTTAAAGAGCACTGACCTGTACCACCTGACTGCTGCAGATTAATTTCGACGTTGATAGTTTTGCCATTGAAATGCATAAATTCCAGTCACGAACCGATCCGAGTATAACGTCACAGGTTTCCATCTCTTCCAAACTGGCGTCTGTCTTAAAATGCGCACGATGTCTGCGCGAACAGGGTGCGCGAGGGTATGTTAAACATATGTTGACACGCAGGTAGGACATACCTGCGTGTCTTATCCCTCCGATCGAGGGATATGCTTGGACAAACATTTTATGGTCCTACGCTTTCCACAGACGATATAAGTACATTTATACAACAGTTCGTTCTGGTTCTCGAATCTGATTGGCTGAAAGGTCTTTCCAGCCATGCGATATTCTACCAGTTTCGCCACGGGAACCGTTTCACCATTTGAATCACTCCGCTGTCAGCATTCTCACAGCGAGTGTCATGGCGGACGAGCAAACCCACCATATTTTTATAGATACTACTGTTATTTTGTAATGGAATGTTATTTTAAGATTTTTAGGTCAGAATATAGTTGTTTAGACCTCAGATATGCAATTTATATGTAAACATAACGCCTATTTGAAAATTTGTTAGACACTTTCGGAGATGTGAGCTCCAGGCCGTCAGCGACCGTCCAGAGCTTGTGTACCCGCAGAGAACAGCTTCTTCTCCGCCAGTCCTTAGGGAATTTGTCGCTGGCTCTTATGTAGATATTGTTTAAACATGAGGTATAATTCGTTTTGGGTATATCAAACGGGCAATCTTTGGTCTTATTAATATATTATTTGTTCCAGAGCTAATAGATTTGGCTTAAGGGCTATATTAAATTTCATAACTTTATTTACATTGGAATTAAATTCTGTACTAACTAGAGCACTGCTTTTGTACGTTTGACTGAACTGTTTGCTTGTGTTTATTTCCTATTTTACTACTTATACTGTTATAATGGCTATTGTTGTTAATTTAAATATTATTGTTCAATAAATAATATTTTATATAAATAACATGCCGTTTTTTTTTGGTATTGAGAGAGTCCATTAGTGATTTAGACTTCAGAGAAAGTTACATTAATGCGCCATTAGATGGCGGCAAAGACTGTCTTTATGAGTGAGTCAGTCAGTCACAAAGACTTTTATATTGAAATTGACTGAAACAAGGAAACAAGGACATTGTTTTTACTTTAAACAACATCTTACAAGACGCAACTGACAAATGCATTGACTAGCGCTGTCATGGAAATGTCGTAAATGTTAAAAGGACAAAGATAGATGCAGGTAATACACTCGCTCCGGCGATCTCTCTCTCATAATACCATGATCTACTCTACATATTACAATAAGCTTCAATGAAGCGTCTCAACGTTCCTACACTACTAGTTCTAAAGTGACGTTTTAGAGTTAGTAACGGAGGCTTGGGCTCAACTGTTAAACTTGAGATTTGAATCCATGGCGGAAGGAAGTAGTTCCTCACAAAAGAGGGTTTTTAAAGACAATCCGTTGTTGTTTCTTATTTATTTACACACTCATGCCGTCGAACTGTTGTATAAACGCAATATCACACTCGTAGCCATGCTATATGGTTGTATATCAGCACGCTGCGATTACCTACGGACGAATCACAGCCGTGCACGGCTACGAGTGTGATATTGCTCATATAAATACATTTTATTTGACTGCTATTGGGATGTGAAGAGACTTTCAACCAGCATAACAAAAAAATATTTTCAATGCAAATCACCTACCCTGCCTTTAATGTTTCTTAACACATAATGTTACATTTTACTGAATCCAGCTACTGATCCCCCCCCCCCGTTGTGCTAAATCCATTGGACTGTATAAGTACCACAAGAGTATATAAAATTCCTAAATAGAAAAAAACAAAACAATCACTGTCATTTGCTTATTAGTACATCAAGTGCATATAATTGTAAAAAAACAACAAATAAAACTTTGCACAGGCTTAATGAACAACCTCATTTCTCAGAGTAAAATGACACAGCTCTAATTCCTCAATCATCACACACTTTCTTACCTCCCAGACCAGGTCTCAGCCTGTTGTCGTAGCCATCGAGTAGCCGGTCCAAAATCCGTGTGAAGAGGGTTATGTTGTTTTTAAAGGCATCTGAGCCAGATACATCTGCCTCAGAACTACACAAGATACATTTGGCATCACAAAAGTCTGTTACATAAACGTACTTATACAGAGTTGCACACAGAAAAAGCTTTGCTCTAGTCCAATAAAGTTATGAGAGGATGATGACCATCTGGCAAAAGCACAAACATGGCAGCTGTAGCAAAACACCTGAGACTTCATCTTAGGAAACTTATCTCCGAATAGCCAATCTTCTAACATACCCCCATTCCCTGTAGGTGTGTGCATATTTACATACTAATTTATATAATTAGCTAGCTTCTTCTTTTTTTCCCTTTTTTTTTTAATTATTCATTTTGTGAGCAAGTTTTTATGAAAATACCGGCTTCTCCTAAAAATGTAGAAATTTGGACTGTCATAATTTAGTTGCAAACACTGCCTAGGAATGTTTGAGTTCAGTCTAAGTGAAGGTCAGTCATTAGTAGAATAACTTCAATTACCACAGAAAATTAAATTAAGGTAATATTTAAATCATTAAAATAACTTAATACCTCAGGGTTAGTGTAAGACACTTACAACGCAAGTAAGTAGTGCTAGCATGCAGAAATATTTTGCTCATATTTCTCTTAAAGCACTTTCATTAACTCTTACATTAAAATATTTAAACCACCATTCTTGCAGTCAGACTACTGTACTATGCAGATTTGTACGTTATGCACCTGGTGTGTCAGGTAAAGACAGCAGAAAGCTTTTTCTAGATAATTTTCAGCAGTGAATGTTATGAACATTTAAACATCAGGTAGGCTAGTAGAGAAGTTTATGTTCTTCTTTACATCACCTTTCTTATTGGTTTTCTTGCACAAACATTGTGTGAAAGTTACCAGGTTTACAGGCATTACTGGCGGTATGACAACAAAATTGGATATAACAAAGTTAATAAGTGATTTTATCACACTAATATTATGTTATGTATAACAATAAACGGTGTGTATTTTAATGTTTATTACCGCCATTCTTGTTTACTCGTGACCCTGTAGAGGATAAGTAGTTTGGAGAATGAATGGATGGATGGAGTCTCGTTTACTTTTATTTCAAGCTGCCTTGATGATTTTTGCTTAAAAATATTATCTGTGGTAATCACCATGCTGTCCATTGAGATGAACTTTGATTGAACCAGGAACATTCCTTTAAATGATTATTAATTTATGTATATTTCCCAAATATGTATGTGTATGACTTTTTGGATTAAACTTTCTGTATGACTTTCTTTTTTTCTGTGGAACATAAAAGAAGATATTTTGAGAAATGTCTTGAGAAAGAAATGTTTTTCTCTCCATACAATGGAAGTCAAAACTATTACCAACTGTTACCAACATTTCTTCTATTATGTTCAGCAGAAGAAAGAAATTTTGATAACCAAACGGTTTTGGTCACCATTGACTTCCACTGTATGGACAAAAAAACAGACATTTTCCAAAATATATTCTTTTATGTTCCACAAAGAAAGAAAAACAGGGTTGGAACGACACATGGGTGAGTGAAAAATGACAGAAATTTCATTTTTTGAGTTAACTATCTCGCACAAATTATTTTTTGTCAATTTCAAAACTTTAAGTATATACTGTAGGCTACACGCTTGCGCGCTCCTCTGAGATAAGTCTTTTGTTTTGCTTACCATTCACGCCATAAAACCAGCAGAGACAGGTAGATTAGAAATCCATTCGAACGACCCCATCGCTGATTCATTGTTGAATATTCCCTGCCAAAGAAGTTATTTCAATCTAAAACATCAGTTAAAACGATTTATATAACAAAGAATCAACACAAAACTTCCAGTAACGTTTATTTTAGCGTTGTTTTAGCGTCCAGTAAAGTGGACACGCGCATCTCCAGAGCGCGCACTAATGTCAATGAGCTCGAGCGAGGAGCGAGCCTCTGGGTTTCAAAAGTTTTACATCGTGAAACTGTTGCAAATATAACAGCCAGACTTACAGTGCTTCTACGTTGTAACAGAGATTGATTAAAACAGAAGGAAAATAGCCTATAAAACTAGCACGGTCTCTTTAGCTAAGTTTGGATGGTCAGCATTTCTACAGCTTTAGAAACTGATGGATTATTTACCAAACAAAAGACATACAAAAAATAAAGACAAATTACCTTCGTTTTTACCAGTGCAGCTCCTCTGAGACAAAGAAATAAGAAAAGTACCCCTGAAGCTCGTGCTCCCAGCGGTGTCTCATCCGTAAGATTCACGGAAACTCTCAGGGCGCGCGCAAATGCATACAGACTGGCACTGTGAGAGTGCAGATACGTGGAATACGACTTCTTCTGTCAATATTTACGGAAACATGATCAACAGGAGTCCCTTGGTCACCCAGACACACAATCCTTCTATATATCCTGAGCTGTTCATCTGAGGGCTGGATCTGCTTGTATGAAATCCATATAGGCGTAAGCCCGGAGAGCATCAAGTAGCCAAAAGACGCAAGAGGGGACACCGGGTCCTAGAGCGAGCACAGCTCACACTTCTGCCCACCGGAGAGCGCGTGGACATCATACACATCAATCACATTTATTCTATCAATTGTGTGTTGAATAAATAGTAGGCTACTAATACCCAAATACCCCCCAAAAATAAAATTCTGTTATTTATTCACCCTCATGTCCTTCCAAACCTGTAGGCCCGATGACTTTCTTTCTATTGTGGAACATAAAATAAGATATTTTGAGTGTTTATTTTGTCCCCCCAATGGAAGTCAGTAGTCAGCAAAACTGTTTGGTTACCAACATTCTTCAAAATATCTTATACTCAAACTTCATATTATTAGGTCTACTATATATTTCTTATGTGTACACTACCGTTCAAAAGTTTGTGGTCCGCAAGATTTTGTTTTGTTCTGTTTTTAAAAGAAATCTCTTACAATCACTAAAAGACTGCAAAAAAACCCAAAAACAAAACGAAACAAACAAATTAAAAAACACACACAATATTGTGAAATGTTATTACAACCTAAAATAACTGATTTCTATTTTAACATATTTTAAAATGTAAGTTATGTAAAGCCGAATTTTCAGCATCATTACTCCAGTCTTCACTGTCACATGATCCTTCAGAAATTATTCTAATATGCTGATTTGATGCTCAAGAAACATTTATTATTATTATCAATGTTAAAAAAAGTTGTGCTGCTTCATTTTTTTTTTTTTTTTTGTGCGTGTGTGTGTGTGTGTGTGTGTGAGAAAACAACCAGTGAGATGTGTTATTCAACATATATGCATTTTTGGTTCTGAAAACAATTAAATAATATGTGTATATGACTTATTTTATTTATGTAGAGTTAATCATAATCTGATGTCAGGTGTACCAATCCGAGCACTGTAAAAAGTAATACGCTATTTCTACTCGATAAAATTGGCAACAGATTACAAGCAATATTATTAATTAAATTCAAAATATAAGATTTGAGTTAGAATTAAACTAATAAAGTCAACCATTTAAAATGAGTAACATTTAAACAAAAAATATCAGACGTCAACAAATTATGTGCTGTTACAAAAACCACAAACTTACGGAGCCCTGCACATGACATGCAAGAAAAAAAATTAAATTGTGCGCACGATTTACTAAATCGTGCGCACGATTTACTAAAACATGAGCACGATTTACTATTTTGTTCGAAATAGTAAATCGTGCGCATGTTTTAGTAAATCAAGGGAACGAAATAGTAAATAGTGTGCACGGTTTAGTAAATCGAGGGAATGATTTAGCCTACTATTTTTTTCCTGCATGTCATGTCTGGGGCTCCGTACAAACTGACATAAAAAGCATGAGTCAAACTGCCCAACCTAATGAAACACTTATCACCATAATGGTGACCAGACATTTTCAATAACACATCAACATCTAAGCCTCTGTTAATGCTCAAAAAGAACTGTAGAAGAATGCCAGTCTGGTTAGTAATAAGAGAGATATAGGCCCGGTTTCACAGACTAAGACAGGATTAGGCCTTAGTTCAATTAGGATATTTAAGTAGCTTTTATAAACGTGCCCTAGAAAAAAACATCACTGGTGTGCATCTTGAGACAAAACAATAGAAGTGACATAATTTAAGATATGTCGGTGCAAGTTGCTTTCAGTTAAAACAGCTCAAACATGCATTTTAGTCTAGGACTAGCTTAAGCCTTGTCTGTGAAACCTGGGGTTAATGTCTTTTCAGTTGATTTCATCTAAGGCGGTGGCTGAAGTCAGTTGTAGTTCTTGTGTTTCTCTTTCCTTCAGTGATTCTGCTTGTTATCATCAGGTTTCTTCAATGTTGTCAATAAAAAATAAAGAGTTCTTAATTCATCTTTGACGTCTGTCTGTTATTCAGATATTTTTGTTTGAATTTTACTTAAATTTCACTCATTTTAAATGGTTGATTTTTAAGGAATTAATTTGATTAATTCTAACTCAATTCTTATATGTTGAATTTAATTAATAATATTGCTTGTAATCTGTTGCCACAATTTTATTTAGTAGATATAGTGTATTACTTGTACCAATCCAATATCAAAGCATTCACATGCAATGTAGACAGGTGTACAGGTAGGACCATTTGTTGTGAACATGCAGCCAACTCCTATAAGACAACCATTACAAGTATTAATTTAATATGATATATATGCATATAAAACTTTATTATATAGATGTATTTTTCCAAGTTTGTTTAAACACATGAACAGCTTTATTTAACATTTCTTTGTGTCTGTTGTTGTGGATAATAGTCCAGGAAGATACAATTTCAAGCTTATTTATGCTGACATTTGTTGACATTTTCTGACATATAAGATTTATGGCCAGAGGAGCTCTGCAGGCGGAACGTACAGAAAGCTAAAACATTGACAGGGCACATAAGCAATATGTCAAGACCCGGATAAAACGAATAGGTACGACGACATAGACTAAGCATGTGGACGCACACTCTCTGGCTCACACACATGCATCATGTCGAAGTCTTCATTAATTATAGATAACAAAATACTTTGTTGGAGAAAATCACTGATTACTGAGAAAAATCTATGCGATTTTGTGCTATTGTCCACACAGTGATTAGTCAGTGTCTTCATAAAAATCCAGCTCATGAACAATTATAGTTCTCAAGACTATTGATAGACAGACGGACAGATAGAGAGAGAGAGAGAGAGAGAGAGAGAGAGAGAGAGATGATGATGATGATGATGATAGACAGCTGGACAGACAGAAAAATAGATAGATATTAACTAGAAGAGAGGGCTGTAGCACTGCATGTGCTCTTTAGTTTAACCTCAGGATATTGCAGGGAAGCTGTCTCTGTAATAAAGCACTGTGAGACACCTACTAATTGCTGCAGTAAAATGGCCGTTCAAGAGTAAATCATTTTCTGAAGCCAATGGCCTGTTGTTACATCAAGTGCCTATTCTATCCAAGACAAAATAAAAATGGTTGAAATATACTGCAATATTTATATCATGAATTTTAAATTCTCTAAAGAGAATGAAATTGTTCATATGTGACTTTTACAAAGGCCCATATACACAGAATGATCATTAAAAAAACAAAACAAGTGTTTCATTTTAATTTCACACTCACGGATAAACAGGCAAAAGTATAATAAGCTGCATGTATTTTTTTTTTTCTGTATGTCAGTTTGACACACATAGGATTCAAGATTCAAGCTTTTTCAATGCCATTTTGCAGGTACTACAAGATTACTTCCACGAGTGAACCATATTGATGACTAATGTTTTGAAACCCTAGAAATTATAAGTGATGTTATACTGCCTCCTGCTGTCATGGACAGAAAGTGCTTCTGCGGTAATAGAATTAAAGGGTTAGTTCACCCAAAAATGAAAATTCTGTCATTAATTACTTACCCTCATGTCGTTTCACACCCGTAAGACCTTCGTTCATCCTCAGAACGCATATTAAGATATTTTTGATAAAATCCAATGGCTCAGTGATTCCTCCATTTACAGCAAGTTAATTTACATTCAAACGCCCAGAAAGCTACTAAAGACGTATTTAAAACAGTTCATGTGACTACAGTGGTTCAACCTTAATGTTATGAAGCGACGAGAATACATTTTGTGCGCCAAAAAAACAAAATAACGACTTTATTCAACAATATCTAGTGATGTGCGATTTCAAAACACTGCTTCATGAAGCTTTACGAAGCTTTTGTTTCGAATCAGCGGTTCAGAGCGCGAATCAAACTGCCAAAGTCACGTGATTTCAGTAAACGAGGCTTCGTTACGTCATAAGTGTTTCGAAATTTCAATAGTTCACGTGACTTTGGCAGTTTGATACACGCTCCGAACCACTGATTCGACTCGTAAAGCTTCGAAGATTTGTAGACTCGTAACCCTTTATAACCAGAATCAGAATTCTTTTGTTGCTCTAAAGAAGGATTCTTCAATAGATAAGTCACAAGACATTAATTAATTAAATAGATAAATAAATAAAGGGAAAAAATTTACATTTGTACAAAGTCACATTTTTATACTGAAGATACTTTGAATTGAAATACATACATAGGCTTACATACGTACAAAATCTCTAGAGGTGGTTGAGTGTTTCATGGTACATGGCTACATTGTTTCATGTAAGTAAAAATTAATCCTAGTAATCATATTTATTTTACTTACTGCACAAATATCACTCCCGTGAGTGTGATTTTGGCGCACACTGAGAAACAATCGCTTGGACATTTGATCCTATTTGTGTAGAACGGAAGTGAGTCTCTTATGTGTTAGCAGATGTCGTCAGTGCGGTTTCCATAGCAATACATCACACTCTGTGAGATGCCTTCGCAGGAAGCTGACGCGATGAGTTTGTTATTTCCTTAAAATGAGTCATATTGTTTA